>NC_072385.2:6561730-7171730 GCF_028885625.2 Pongo pygmaeus
TATCCGCTTGTGGATTATACAAAAAGAGTGTTTCAAAACTGCTCCATGAAAACTTATGTTCTGCTCCGTGAATTGAAAGCATACATAACAAAGAAATTACTGATAACGCTTCTGTCCAGTTTTTATGTGAAGATATTCCTGTTTTTAATGAAGGCCCCAAATCTGTCCAAATATCCACTTGGAGGTTCTTCAAAAAGACTGTTTCACTACTGCTCTATCAAAAGGAATGTTCAACTCTGTGAGTTGAATGCGAACTTCTCAAAGAAGTTTCTGAGAATGCTTCTGTCTGGTTTTCCACCACAGCCCTCAAAGTCCTACAAATTGTCCTCTTTCAGATTCTACAAAAAGGATGTTTCAAAACTGC
Organism: Pongo pygmaeus; assembly: GCF_028885625.2. NCBI lineage: Eukaryota > Metazoa > Chordata > Mammalia > Primates > Hominidae > Pongo > Pongo pygmaeus. The sequence continues at coordinate 6,562,095 of NC_072385.2, forward strand.
TCTATGAAAAGAAAGGTACAACTCTGTGAGTTGAATGCATACATCACCAAAAAGTTTCTAAGAATGCTTCAGTCAAGTATTTATGTGAAGATATTTCCCTTTCCACCGAAGGCCTCAAAGCTCTCAAACTGTCCAATTGCAGATTCTATACAAAATGTTTCAAAACTGCTCTATCAAAAGGAAGTTTCAAATCTGTCAGTTGAAGTCACACATGAAAAAGAAGTTTCTGAGAATGCTTCTGTCTAGTTTTTATGTGAAGATATTCCCGTTTCCAACGAAGGCATCAAAGAGGTCTAAATATCCACTTGCAGATTCCACAGAAAGAGTGTTTCAAAACTGGTCTATGAAAAGTTATGTTGACCTCTGTGAGGGGAATGCACACATCTGAAAGAAGTTTTTGAGAATGCCTCTGTCTAGTTTTTCTGTGAAGATATTCCTGTTTCCAATGAAGGCCTCAAATCTGTCCAAATAAACACTTGCAGGTCCTTAAAAAAGAGTGTTTCACTACTGCTCTATGAAAAGATATGTTCAACTCTGTGTGTTGCATGAAAACATCACAAAGAAGTTTCTGAGAATGATTCTGTCTAGTTTTTATGTGAAGATATTTCTTTTTGCACCAGAGACCTCAAAGAGCTGCAAATGTCCACTTGCAGATTCTACAAAAAGAGCGTTTCAAAACTACTCTATCATAAGAAGGGTTGAACTCTGTGAGTTGAATATACATATCACAAAATAGTTTCTGAGAATGCTTCTGTCTTGTTTTTATTTGAAGATATTCCCGTTTCCAATGAAGGATTCAAAGAGCTCCAAATATCCAATTGCAGATTCTGCAAAAAGAGTGTTTCAAAACTGCTCTATCAAAAGGAAGACTCAAATCATTGAGTTGAATGCACACATCACAGAGATGTTTCTGATAATGTTTCCGCCTAGTTTGTATGTGAAGATATTTCCTTTTCCACCAAAGGCCTTAAAGCGCTCCAAATGTAGTCTTGCAGAATCTACAGAAAGTGGGTTTCAAAACTGATATAGCAAAAGGAAGGTTCAACTCTGTGAGCTGAGTGCACATATCACAAAGAAATTTCTAGGAATGCTTCTGTCCAGCTTTTATGTGAAGATATTCCAGTTTCCAAAGAAGGCCTCAAATATGTCCAAATATCCCAATGCAGATCCTACAAAAACATTGTTTCAAAACTGCTCTATCAAAAGAAAAGTTCAACTCTGTGAATTGAATGAAAACATCACAAAGACGTTTATGAGAATGCTTCTGTCTAGTTTTTATGTGAAGATATTCTGTTTCCAACAAAGGCCTGAAATCATTTCAAATTTCCACTTGCAGGTATCTCAAAAAGAGTGTTTCACAACTCCTCTATTAACAGGTATGTTCAGCTCTGTCAGTTGAATGCAAACATCACAAGGATATTTCTGAGAATGCTTCTGTCTAGTTTTTATTTGAAGATATTTCATTTTCCAACATAGCCCTCAAAGTACTACAAATGTCCATTACAGATCCCAGAAAAACAGTGTTTTATATCTGCTCTATCAAAAGGAAGGTTCAACTCTGTGAGTTGAATGTGCACATCACAAAGAAGTTTCTGAGAATGCTTCAGTCTTGTTTTTATTTTAAGATAGTCCCTTTTCCAATGAAGGATTCAAAGCACTCCAAATATCCACTTGCAGATTTTACGAAAACAGTGTTTCAAAACAGCTGATCAACAGGAAAGTTCAACTCAGTGAATTGAATGCACACATCACAAACCAGTTTCTGAAAACGCTTCTGTCTAGTTTTTATGTGAAGACATTTCCTTTTCCTCAGAAGGCCTCAAAGTGCTCCCAATGTCCACTTGCATATTCTACAGAAAGAGTATTTCAACTGCTCTATCAAAAAAGGAAGTTTCAACTAGGTGAGTTGATTGCACACATCACAAAGAAGTTTCTGAGAAGGCTTCTGTCTAGTTTTAAGTGAAGATATTCCCGTTTCCAACGAATGCCTCAAATCAGTCCAAATATCCCCTTGCAGATTCTACAAAAAGAGTGTTTCAAAACTAATCTATCAAAAAGGAGCTTCAACTCTGTCAGTTGAATGCACACATCATAAAGATGTTTCTGACAATGCTTCTATCTAGTTTTTATTTGATGATATTTACTTTTGGAGCACTGGCCTCAAAGTACTCCAAATATTCACCTGCAGATTCTATAAAAAGAGTGTTTCAAAACTGCTCTATCAAAAAAAGTTCAAATTTGTTAGTTGAATGCACTCATCAAAAAGAATTTTCTTAGAAGGCATCTGTCTAGTTTTTAGGTGAAGATATTTACTTTTAGAGCATAGGCCTCAAAGCGCTCCAAATATTCACTTGCAGATTCTACAAAAATAGTGTTTCAAAACTGCTCTATCAAAAGGAAGGTTCAACTCTGTGAATTCAATGCAGACATCACAAAGAAGTTTCTGAGAATGCTTCTGTCTAGTTTTTAAGTGAAGATATTTCCTTTTCCAGCATAGGCCTCAAAGTGCTCCAAATATCCACTTGCAGATTCTAGAAAAAGAGTGTTTCACAACTTCTCTAGCAAAAGGAATGTTCAGCACTGTGAATTGAATGCACTCATCACAAAGAAGTTTCTGAGAATGCTTCTCTATTGCTTTTATGTGAGGATATTCCCTTTTCCAGTTTAGGCCTCAAAGTGCTCTAAGTATTCACACGCAAATACTACAAAAAGAGTGTTTCAAAGCTGCTGTATCAAAAGGATTGTTTAACTCTATATGTTGAATGCACACGTCACAAATAAATTTTTGAGAATGTTTCTATCTTGTTTTTATGTGAAGATATTTCCTTTTCCAGCATAGTCTTCAAAGCACTCCATATATACACGTGCAGATCCTCTAAAAACAGTGTTTCAAAACTGCTCTATCAAAAGAAAAGTTCAACTCTGGGAGTTGAATGCACCCATCACAAAGAAGTTTGAGAAAACGCTTCTCTCTAGTTTTTAAGTGAAGATATTTCCTTTTCCAGCATAGGCCTCAAAGCGCTGCAAATAACCAATTGAAAATTCTACCAAAAAGGTGTTTCAAAACAGCTCTATAAAACAGAAGGTACAAGTCTGTGAGTTGAAAACACACACCAAAAATTAGTTTCTGAGAAGGCTTCCGTCTAGTTTCTATATGAAAATATTTCCTTTTCCACCAGAAGCACAATCGCTCCAAATATCCACTTGCAGATTCTACAAAAAGAGTGTTTCAAAACTGCTCTATCAAAAGGAAGGTTCAACTCTGTGACTTGAATGTAGACATCCAAAGAAGTTTCTGAGAATGCTTCTGTCTAGTTTTTATATGAAGATGTTTCCTTTTCCAGCATGGGACTCCAAGCGCTCCAAATATTGACTTGGAGATTCTGCAAAAAGATTGTTTCAAAACTGCTCTATCAAAAGGAAGATTCAACTCTGCATGTTGAATGCACACAGAACAAAGAAGTTTGTGAGAATGCTGCTGTGTAGTTTTAATGTTAATATAATTCTTTTTCCAGCATTGGCCTCAGAACACTCCAAATATCCACTTGCAGATTCTACAAAAAGGGTGTTTGAAAACTGCTCTATCAAAAGGAAGGTTCAACTCTATGAATTGACTGCACATTTCACAAAGAAGTTTCTGAGAATGTTTCTGTCTAGTTTTTTATGTGAAGATGTTTCCTTTTACAGCATAGGCCTTAAAGGGCTTCAAATATTCATTTGCCGATTCTACAAAAAGAGGGTTTCAAAACTGCTCTATCAAAAGGAAGGTTCAACTCTGTGAGTTGAATGCACACATCAAAAAGAAGTTATTGACAATGCTTCTCTCTACTTTTTATGGGAAGTTATTTCCTTTTCCAGCATAGGCCTCAAAGCATTCCACATATATACTTGCAAATTCTGCAAAAAGAGTGTTTCAAAACTGCTCTATCAAAAGGAAGGTTCAACTCTGTGAGTTGAATACACGCATCACAAAGAAGTTTCTGAGAATGCTTCTGTCTAGTTTTTATGTGAAGATATTTCCTTTTCCAGGTTTGGCCTCAAATTGCTCCAAATATCCACTTGCAGATTCTAAAAAAAGAGTGTTTCAAAACTGCTCTATCAAATGAAGTTTTAACTCTATAACTTGAATGTAGACATCACAAAGAAGTTTCTCAGAATGCTTCTGTCTAGTTTTTATGTGAAGATATTCCCTTTTCCAGCATTGGCTTCACATCGCTCCAAATATCCACTTGCAGATTCTACAAAAAGGGTGTTTCAAAACTGCCCCATCAAAAGGAAGATTCAACACTGTGATTTGAATGCACACATCACAAACAAGTTTCTGAGAATGCTTCTGTCTTGTTTTTATGTGAAGATATTTCATTTCCCTGCATAGGCCTCAAAGCGCTCCACATATACCCTTGCAAATTCTACAAAAAGAGTGTTTCAAAACTGCTCTATCAAAAGGAAGGTTCACGTCTGTGAGTTGAATGCATACATAAGAAAGACGTTTCTGAGAATGCTTCAATGTAGTTTTTATGTGAATTTATTTCCTTTTCCAGTATGGGCCTCAAAGGGCTCCAAATATCCACTTGCAGATTCCACAAAAAGAGTGTTTCAAAACTCTTCTATCAAAAGGAAGGTTCAAATTTGTGAGGTGAATGCACTCATCAAAAAGAAGTTTCTGAGAATGCTTCTGTCTAGTTTTTATGTGAAGATATTTCCTTTTCCGGTATAGGCTTCAAAGCGCTCCAAATATCCACTTGCAGATTCTACAAAAAGAATGCTCCAAAACTGTTCTATCAAAAGGGAGGTTCACATCTGTGAGTTGAATGCTCTCATCACAAAGAAGTTTCTGAGAATGCTTCTGTCTATTTTTTATGTGAAGATATTTCCTTTTCCAGCGTAGGCATCAAAGCGCTCCAAGTATCCACTTCCACAATCTACAAAGAGAGAGTTTCAAAACTGTTCTATCAAAAGGAAGGTTCAACACTATCAGTTGAATGCACTCATCACAGAGAAGTTGCTGAGAATGCTTCTGTGTAATTTATAAATGAAGATATTTCCTTTTCCATCATAGGCCTGAAATCGCTCCAAATATCCACTTGCAGATCCTACAAAAATAGTGTTTCAAAACTGTTCTATCAACAGGAAGGTTCAACTGTATGAGATGAATGCACTCACCACTAAGAAGCCTCTGAGAATTCTTCTGTCTAGATTTTATGTGAAGATATTTCCTTTTCCAGCACAGCGCTCAAACGCCCCAAATATCAAATTGCAGATACTACAAAAAGAGCGTTTCAAACCTGAACTACCAAAAGGAATGTTCAAGACTGTGAGTTGAATTCATAAAGCACAGGGAAGTTTCTGACAAAGCTTCTGTCTAATTATGATGGGAAAATATCTCCTTTTCCAGCATAGGCCTCAAGCGCTCCAAATATCCACTTGCCGATACTACAGAATGGGTGTTTCAAAACTGCTCTATCAAAAGGAGGGTCCCACACGGTGAGTTGAATGCATGCATCACAAAGAAGTTTCTGAGAATGCTTCTGTCTACTTTTTATGTGGATATATTTCCTTTTCCAGCATAGGCCTCAAATTGCTCCAAACATCCACTTGCAGATTCCACAAAAAAGTGTTTCAAAATTGCTCTATCAAAAGAAGGTTCAAGTCTTTGAGTTGAATGCACTCATCAGAAAGAATTTTCTGAGATTGTTTCTGTCTATTTTTTATGTGAAGATATTTCCTTTTCCAGCCTAGGCCTCAAAGCCCTCAAAACATCCACTTGCAGATTCTATTGAAAGATGTTTCAGAACTGTTCTATCAAAAGGAAGGTTCAATTCTGTGAGTTGAATGCATTCATCACAAAGATGTTTCCGAGAGTGCTTCTGTCTAGTTTTTATGTGAAGATATTTCCTTTTCCAGTGTAGGCCTCATAGCGCTCCAAATATCCACTTGCAGATTCTACAAAAGGAGTGTTCCAATACTGCTCTATCAAAAGGAAGGTTCAAGTCTGTGAGTTGAAGGCACTCATCACGGATATTCCCTTTTCCATCGTAGACCTCGAAGCGCTCCAAATATACACTTGCAGATACCATAAAAAGAGTGTTTCAAAAGTGTTCTGTCAAATGGAAGTTTCAACACTGTGATTTGAATGCACTCATCACCAAGAAGTTTCTGAGAATGCTTCTGTCTAGTTTCTATGTGATGATATTTCCTTTTTCAGCATAGAACACAAAGCGGTCCAAATATCCACTTGCAGATTCTACAATAACAGTATTTCAAAACTGCTCTATCAAAAGGAAGGTTCAAGTCTGTGAGTTGAATGCATAAATCACAGGGAAGTTTCTGTGAATGCTTCTTTAATATTTTTATGGGAAGATTTTCCCTTTTCCGGCATAGTCCTCAAATATCTCCAAATATCCACTGGCAGATTCTACAAAAAGTGTGTTTCAAAACTACTCTATCAAAACGAGTGTTCAACTCTGTGAGTTGAATGCACACATTACAAAGAAGTTTCTGAGAATGCTTCTGTCTAGTTTTTATGTGAGGATATTTCCTTTTACAGCATGGGTCTCAAAGGACTCCAAATATCCCCTTGTAGATTCTACAAAGAGAGTTTTTCAAAACTCTTCTATCATAAGGAAGGTTCGTCTCGGTGAGTTCAATGCACTCATCACAGAGAAGTTTCTGAGAATACGTCTGTCTAGTTTTTATTTGAAGATATTTCCCTTTCCAGCATAGGCCTCAAAGCGCTCCAAATATCCACTTGCAGATTCTACAAAAAGTGTCCTACAAAACTGCTCTATGAAAAGGAAGGTTCAAGTCTGTGAGTTGAATGCACTCATAACAAAGAAGTTTCTGAGAATGCTTCTGTCTAGTTTTTATATGAAGTTATTTCCTTTTCCATAGTAGGCCTCAAAGCGCCCAAATATCCACTTGCAGATTCTACAAAGGGAGTGTTTCAAAACTGTTCTATGAAGAGAAACGTTCAACTCTGCGAGTTCAATGCACTCATCACAAAGTACTGTCTGAGAATGCTTTTATCTATTTTTTATGTGAAGATATTTCCCTTTCCAGCATAGGCCTCAAATTACTCCAAATATCCAATTGCAGATTCCACAAAAGGAGTGTTTCAAAACGGCTCTATCAAAAGGAAAGTTCAAGTCTGTCAGTTGAATGCACTCATCATGAAGAAGTTTCTGAGAATTCTTCAGCTTAAGTTTTATGTGAAGATATTACCTTTTCCAGCATAGGCCCCAAAGCACTCCAAATATCCACTTGCAGATACTACAAAACGAGTGTTTCAAAACTGCTCTATCAAAAGGAAGTTTCAAGTCTGTTAGTTGAATGCACTCATCTCAAAGGACTTTCTGAGAATGCTTCTGCTTAGCTGTTATGTGAAGATGTTTCCTTTTCCTGGATAGGTCTCTAAGCCCTCCAAATATCCACTTGCAGATTGTACAAAAAGAGTGTTTCAAAACTATTCTATAAAAGGGAAAGTTCAACTCTGCGAGTTCAATGCTCTCATCACAGAGAAATTTCTGAGAATGCTTCTGTCTAGTTTTTATATGAAGATATCTCCTTTTCCATCATAGGCCTCAAAACGCTCCAAATATGCACTTGCAGATTCTACAAAAAGAGTGTTTCAAAACTGTTCTATCAAAAGTAATGTTCAACTCTGTGAGATGAATGCACTCATCATAAAGAAGTTTCTGAGAATGTTTCTGTCTAGTTTTTATGTGAAGATATTTCCTTTTCCAGCATAGGCCTCAAATCGCTCCAAATATCCACATGCAGATCCTACAATAGGAGTTTTTTGAAACTGCTCTATCAAAAGGAAGGTTCAAGCCTGTGAGTTAAATGCCTAAAGCAAAGTGAAATTTTTGAGAATGCTTCTGTATACATTTTAAGTGAAGATATTCCCTTTTCCAGCATAGGCCAGAAAGCGCTCCAAATATCCACTTGCAGATTCTACAAAAAGTGTGTTTCAAAACTGCTCTATCAAAGGAAACTTCAAGTCTGTGAGTTGAATTCATAAAGCACAGGGAAGTTTCTTAGAATGCTTCTGTCTAGTTTTTATATGAAGGTATTCCCTTTTCCAGCATTGGCCAGAAAATGCTCCAAATATCCACTTGCAGATTCTATAAAAAGTGTGTTTCAAAACTATTCAATCAAAAGGAAAGTTCAAGTCTGTGAGTTGAATTCATAAAGCACAGGGAAATTTCTTAGAATGTTTCTGTCAAGTTTTTATGTGAAGATATTTCCTTTTCCATCATAGGCCCAAAATGATGAAAATATTCACTTTCAGATTCTACAAAAAGGGTGTTTCAAAACTTCTCTACCAAAAGGAAGGCTCAACTCTGTGAGTTGAGTGCACACATCACAAAGAAGTTTCTGAGAATGCTTCTGTCTAGTTTTTATGTGAAGACACTTCCTTTTCCAGCATAGGCCTCAAAGCGCTCCAAATATCCAATTGCAGATTCCACAAAAAGAGTGTTTCAAAACGACTCTATCAAAAGGAAAGTTCAAGTCTGTCAGTTGAATGCACTCATCATGAAGAAGTTTCTGAAAATGCTTCAGCTTAATTTTTATGTGAAGATATTACCTTTTCCAGCATATACCTCAAAGCGCTCCAAATATCCACTTGCAGTTTCTTCAGTAAGAGTGTTTCAAAACTGCTCTATCAAAGGGAAGGTTCAAGTCTGTGAGATAAATGCATAACACACAGGAAGTTTCTGATAATGCTTCTGTCTTGATTTTATGTGAAGATATTCCCTTTTACAGCATAGGCCTCAAAGCGCTCCAAATATCCACTTGCAGATTCTACAAAACGAGTGTTTCAAAACTGCTCTATCAAAAGGAAGGTTCAAGTCTGTGAGTTGAATTCATAAAGCACAGGGTAGTTTCTGAGAATGTTTCTGTCTAGTTCAAATGTGAAGATATTTCCTTTTCCATCATAGGCCTCAAAGCTCTCCAAATATCCACTTGCAGATCCCATAAAAAGGGTGTTTCAAAACTGCTCTATCAAAAGGAAGGTTCAACACTGTTAGTTGAATGCACACATCACAAAGAAGTTTCTGAGAATGCTTCGGTCTAGTTTTTATGTGAATATATTTCCTTTTCCAGCATAGTCCCAAAAGCTCTCCAAATATACACTTGCAGATTCTACAAAGAGAATGTTTCAAAACTGTTCTCTCAAAAGGCAGGTTCAACTCTGTGAGTTGAATGCACTCATTGCAGAAAATTTTCTGAGAATGTTTCTGTCTTGTTTTTATGTGATAATATTTCCTTTACCAACATCGACCTCTAAGTGCTCCACATATCCACTTGCAGATTCTACAAAAACAGTATTTCAAAACTGCTCTATGGAAAGGAAGGTCCAAGTCTGTGAGTTTAATGCACTCATCAAAAGATGTTTCTGAGAATGCTTCTGTCTAGTTTTTATGTGAAGATATTTCCTTTTCCAGCATCGGCCTCAAAGCGCTCCAAATATCCACTTGCAGATTCTACAAAGAGAGTTTTCCAAAACTGTTCTACCAAAACGAAGGTTCAACTCTGTGAGTTGAATGCACACATCACAAAGAAGTTTCGGAGAAAGCTTCTACTTAATTTTTGTAAGAAGATGTTTCCTTTTCCAGCATAGGCCTCAAAGTGCTCCAAACATGCACTTGCAGATTCTACAAAAGGAGTGTTTCAAAACTGCTCTATGAAAAGTTAGGTTCAAGTCTGTGAGTTGAATGGACACATCACAGATACTTCCTTTTCCATCATAGACCTCAAAGCACTCTATATATCCACCTGCACATTCTTTAAAAAGAGAGTTTCAAAACTGTTCTATTAAAAAGAGGGTTCAACTCTGTGAGTTGAAAGCACTCATAACAAAGAATTTGATGAGAGTACTTCTGTCTAGTTTTTATGTGAAGATATTTAATTTTCCAGCATAGGCCTCAAAGCGCTCCAAATGTCCACTTGCAGACTCTACAAAAAGAGTGTTTCAAAACTGCTCTAACAAAAGGAAGGTTCAAGTCTGGGAGTTGAATGCACTCATCACAAAGAAGTTTCTGAAAATGCTTCTGCTTATTTTTCATGTGAAGATATTTCCATTTCCAGCATAGGCCTCAGAGTGCTCCAAATATCCACTTGCAGATTGTACAAAAACAGTCTTTCAAAACTGTTCTTTCAAAAGGAAGGTTCAGCTCTGTGAGTTGAATGCACTCATCACAGGGAAGTTTCTGAGAATGCTTCTGTCTAGTTTTTATGTGAAGATATTTCCTTTTCCATCGTAGGCCCCAAAGTGCTCTAAATATCCACTTCCAGATTCTACAAAAAGAGTATTTCAAAACTTTTCTATCAAAAGGAAGTTTCAACTCTGTGAGTTGAATGCACTCATCACAAATAATTTTGTGAGAATGCTTCAGACTAGGCTTTATGTGAAGATATTTCCTTTTCCAGCATAGGTCTCAAAGTGCTCAAAATATCCACTTGGAGATTCTAGAAAAAGAGTGCTTCAAAACTGTTCTATCAAAAGGAAGACTCAAATTTGTGAGTGAAATGCACTCATCACAAGGTAGTTTCTGAGAATACTTCTGACAATTTTTAATGTGAAGATGTTTCCATTTCCAGCATAGGCCTCAAACCGCTCCAAATATCCACTTGCAGATTCTACAAAAAGAGTGTTTCAAAACTGCTCTATCAAAAGGAAGGTTCAAGTCTGTGAGTTGAATGCACTCATCACAAAGGAGTTTCGGAGAATGCTTCTGTCTATTTTTTATGTGAAGATATATCCTTTTAAAGTGTACACCGGAAAGCGCTCCAATTATCCACTTGCAGATTCTACAAAGAGAGTGTTTCAAATCTGTTATATCAAAAGGAAGGTTCAACTCTGTGAGTTGCATGCACTCATCACAGAGAAGTTTCTGAGAATGCTTCTGTCTGGTTTTTATGTGAAGATATTACCATTTCCATCATAGGTCTCAATGCACTCCAAATATTCATTTGCAGATTCTGCAAAAATAGTGTTTCAAAACTGCTCTATCAAAGGGAAGGTTCAACTCCGTGAGTTGAATGCGCACATCACAAAGAAGTTTCTTAGAATGTTTCCGTCAATTTTTTGTGTGAAGATATTTCCGTTTCCAGAATAGGCCTCAAAGTGCTCCAAATATCCAGTTGCAGATCCCACAAAAAGATTGTTTCAAAACTGCTCTATTAAAAGGAAATTTCAAGTCTGTAAGTTGAATGCATAAAGCACAGTGAAGTTTCTGAGAATGATTCTCTCTAGTTTTTATGTGAAGATATTTCCTTTTCCAGCATAGGCCTCAAAGTGCTCCAAATATTCAGTTACAGATTCCACAAAAATGGTGTTTCAAAACTGCTATATCACACGGAAGGTTCAACTACGTTAGTTGAATGCACTCATCACAAAGATGTTTCTGAGAATGCGTCTGTCTAGTTTTTATGTGAAGATGTTTCCTTTTCCAGCATAGGCCCGAAAGCGCTCCAAATATCCACTTGCAGATTTTAAAAAAGATTGTTTCAAAACTGCTCTATCAAAAAGAAGTTTAAACTCTTTGAGTTGAATGCGCTTATCTCAAAGAAGTTTCTGAGAATGCTTCTGTCTAGTTTTTATGTGAAGATATTTGCTTTTCCAGTATAGGCCTCAAAGCGCTGCAAATATCCACTTGCAGATTCTACAAAAGGGTGTTTGCAAACTGCTCTATCAAAAGTATGGTTCAACTCTGTGAGTTGAATGCACACATCACAAAGAAGTTTCTGAGAATGCTTCTGTTAATTTTTATGTGAATATATTTCCTTTTCCAGCACAGGCCTCAAATTGCTCCAAATATCCACTTGCAGATTCTACAAAAATGGTGTTCCAAAGCTGCTCAATCAAAAGGAAGTTTCAATCTGTGAGTTGAATACAATCATTACAGAGAAGTTCCTTGGAAAGCTTCTTTCTAGTTTTTTGTGAAGATATTTCCTTTTCCATCATAGGAATTAAAGTGCTCCAAATATCCACATGCAGATTCTACAAAAAGAGTGTTTCAAAACACTTCTATGAAAAGGAAGGTTCAACTGTGTGAGTTGAATGCACTCATCACAAAGAAGTCTCTGAGAATGCTTCTGTCTAGTTTTTGTGTGAAGATACTTTCTTTTCTAGCATAGGCCACAAAGCCCTACAAATATAAATTGCTGATCCTACAAAAAGTGTGTTTCAAATCTCTTCTATCAATAGGAAAGTTCAACTCTGTGAGTTGAATGCACTCATCAGAGAGAACTTTCTGAGAATGCATCTGTCTAGTTTTTATGTGATGATATTTCTTTTTCCATCATAAGTCTCAAAGCGTTCCAAGTATAAACTTACAGATTGAACAAAAAGACTGTTTCAAAACTGTCCTATCAAAAAGAAGATTCAACTCTGCGAGTTGAATGCACTCATCACAAAGCAGTTTCTGAGAATGTTTCTGTCTAGTTTTTGTGTGAAGATATTTCCTTTTCCAGCATAGGCCCCAAAGCACTCCAAGTATCCAGTTCCAGACTCTACAAAGAGAGTGTTTCCAAAGTATTCTATCAAAAGGAAGTTTTAACTCTGTCAGTTTAATGCACTCTTTCTGAGAATGCTTCTGTCTAATTTTTATGTGAAGATATTTCCTTTTCCCGCATAGACCTCAAAGCGCTGCAAATATCCACTTGCAGATTGTATGAAAAGGGTGTTTCAAAACTGCTCTATCAAAAGAAAGGTTCAATTCTGTGAGTTGAATGCACACATCACAAAGAAGTTTCTGAGAATGCTTCTGTCTAGTTTTTATGTGAAGATATTTCGTTTTCCAGCATTGGCCTCAAAGCACTCCAAATATCCACTTGCAGATGCTACAAAAAGGGTGGTTGAAAACTGCTCTATCAAAAGTAAGCTTAAACTCTGTGAATTGAATGCACACATCACAATGAAGTTTCTGAGAATGCTTCTGTTTAGCTTTTATATGAAGATATTTCCTTTTCCAGCTTAGGCCTCAAAGCCTTCAATCTATCCACTTGCAGAATCTACTAAAAGTGTGTTTCAAAACTGCTGATTCAAAAGCAAGGTTCAACTCTGTGTGTTGAATGTGCATATCACAAAGAAGTTTCTGAAAATGCTTCTGTCTAGTTTTTATGTGAAGATATTTTCTTTTATAGCATAGGCCTCATAGCGCTCCAAATATCCACCTTCAGATTCTACCAAAAGAGTTTTTCAACTGCTCTATCAAAAGGAAAGTTCAACTCTGTGAGTTGAATGCACTCATCACAAAGATGTTTCTGAGAATTCTTCTGTATAACTTTTATGGGAAGACATTTCATCTTCCAGCATAGGCCCCATAGCACACCAAATATCCACTTGCAGATTCTACAAAAAGAGTGTTTCAAATCTTTTCTATCAAAAGAAAATTTCAACTGAGGGAGTTCAATGCACTCATCACAGAGAAGTTTATGAGAATGCTTCTGTCTAGTTTTTATGTGAAGATATTTCCTTTTCCATTATAGGCCTCAAAGCACTCCAAATATCCACTTGCAGATTCTACAAAAAGAGTGGTTCAAAACCGTTCTATCAAAAGAAAGGTTCAACTCTGTGAGTTGAATGCACTCATCAAAAAGAAGTTTCTGATAGCGCTTCTGTCTTGTTTTTATGTGAAGATATTTCATATTCCAGCATAGGCTTGAAAGTGCTCCAAATATCGACTTGCAGATTCTACAAAAAGAGTGTTTCAAATCTGCTCTATCAAAAGGCAGGTTCAAGCCTGTAAGTTGAATGCACACATCTCAAAGAAGTGTCCGAGAATGCTTCAATCTAGTTTTTATGTGAAGTTGTTTCCTTTTCCAGCAAAGGCCTCAAAGCGCTCCAAATAATAACTTGGAAATTCTACAGAAAGAATGTTTCAAAAGTGTTCTATCAAAAGGAAGGTTCAACTCTATGAGTTGACTGTGCACATCACAAGGAAGTTTCTCAGAAGGCTTCTGTCTAGTCTTTATTTGAAGATATTTCCTTTTGCAGCATAGGTCTCAAAAACCTGCAAATACCCACTTGCATATTGTATAAAAAGAGTGTTTCAAAATTGTTGCATGAAAAGAAAAGTACAACTCTGTAAGTTGAATGCACTCATCATAGAGAAGATTCTGAAAATGCTTCTGTCTAGTTTTTATGTGAAGATATTTCCTTTTCAATCATAAGCCTCAAAGTGCTCCAAATATCCACTTGAAGATTCTAAGAAAAGAGTGTTTCAAATTTCCTCTATCAAAAGGATGGTTCAAGTCTGTCAGTTGAATTCAGTCATCACAAAGAAGTTTCTCAGAATGCTTCCATCGAGTTTTTATGTGAAGATATTTTATTTTCTATCTTAGGCCTCAAAGCGCTCCAAATATCCACGTGTAGATTCTACAAAGAGAGTGTTTCAAAACTGCTGCATCAAAAGGAAAGTTCAAGTCTGTGAGTTGAATGCATAAAGCAGAGGGAAGTTTCTCAGAATGCTTCTCTCTAGTTTTTATGTGAAGATATTTCCTTTTCCAGCATAGGCCTCAAAGCGCTCCAAATATCCACTTGCAGATACTACAAAAAGGGTGTTTCGAAACTGCTCTATCAAAAGTAAGGTTCAACCCTGTGAGTTGAATGCACACATCACAAAGAAGTTTCTTAGAATGCTTCTGTTTAGTTTTTATGTGAAGATATTTCCTTTTCCAGCATAGGCCTCAAAACATTCCAAATATCCACTTGCAGATTCTACAAAAAGTGTGTTTCAAAACTGCTGTTTCAACACGAAGTTTCAACTCTGTGAGTTGAATGCACACATCACAAAGAAGTTTCTGAGAATGCTTCTGTCTACTTTTTATGTGAAGATATTTCCTTTTGTTGCATAGGCCTCATAGCGCTCCAAATATCCACTTTCAGATTCTGCCAAAAGAGTGTTTCAAAACTGCTCTATTAAAAGAAAGTTCAAGTCTGTGAGTTAAATGCATTCATCATAAAGATGTTTCTGTGAATTCTTCCATCTAGCTTTTTGTGAACATATTTCCTTTTCCAGCTTAGGTCTCAAAGCGCTCAAAATATCCACTTGCAGATCCTACAAAAAGAGTGTTTCAAAACTGTTGTATCAAAAGAAAGGTTCAACTAAAGGAGTTCAATGCACTCACCACAGAGAAGTTTCTGAGAATACTGCTGTCTAGTTTTTATGTGAAGATATTTCCTTTTCCAGAATAGGCCTCAAAGCGCTCCAAATATCCACTTGCAGATTCTACAAAAAGAGTGTTTCAAAACTGCTCTATCAAAAGGAACGCTCACCTCTGTGAATTGAATGTGCTCATCACAAAGAAGTTTCTGAGGATTCTTCTGTCTAGTTTTGATGTGAAGATATTTCCGTTTCCAGCATAGGCCTCAAAGTGCTCCAAATATCCACTTGCAGATTCTACAAAAACAGGGTTTCAAAACTGCTCTATCAAAAGGAAGGCTCAAATCTGTGAGCTGAATGCGCTTATCACAAAGAAGTTTCTGAGAATGCTACTGTCTAGTTTTAATGTGAAGTTATTTCCTTTTCCACCATAGGCCTCAAAGTGCTCCAAATATCCACTTGCAGATTATTGAAACAGAAGATTATTTCAACACTGTCCTATCAAAAGGAGAGTTCAACTCTGAGAGTTGAATGGACTCATCACATAGAAGTTTCCCAGAATCCTTCTGTTTAGTTTTTATGTGTAGATGTTTTCATTTCCAGCATAGGCCTCAAAGAGCTCCAAATGTCCACTTGCAGATTTTACAGAAACGGTGTTTCAAAGCTGCTCTATGAAAGGAAATTTTAAACTCTGTGAGTTGAATGCACTCATCACAAAGGAGTTACTCATAATGCTTCTGTCTAGTTTTTATTTGAAGATATTTAATTCTCCAGTATAGTCCTCCAAGCGCTCCAAATATCCACTAGCAGATACTACAAAAAGTGTGTTTCAAAACTGCTCTATCAAAAGTATGGTTCACCTCTGTGAGTTGAATGCACATATAACAAAGAAGTTTCTGAAATTCTTCTGTTTTGTTTTCATGAGAAAATATTTCCTTTTCCATCATAGGCCTCAAATCGCTCCAAATATCCACCTGCAGATTCTACAAAAAGTGTGTTTGAAAACTGTTCTATCAAAAGGAAAGCTCAACACTGTGGGTTAAAAACACTCATCATAGAGAACTTTCTGAGAATGCATCTGTCTATTTTTTATGAGAAGATATTTACTTTTCGAGCATAGGCCTCAAAGCATTCCAAATATCCACTTGCAGATTCTACTAAAAGTGTGTTTCAAAACTGCTGTTTCAAAAGTAAGGTTCAACTCTGTGAGTTGAATGCACACATCCCAAAGAAGTTTCTGAGAATGCTTCTGTCTAGTTTTTATGTGAAGATATTCAATTTTCTAGCATAAGCCTCATAGCACTCCAAATATCCACTTTCAGATTCTACCAAAAGAATTTTTCAAAACTGCTCTAGCAAAAGGAAAGTTCAAGTCTGTGAGTTGAGTGCACGCAACACAAAGATATTTCTGAGAATCCTTCTGTCTAGTTTTTATGTGAAGATATTTCCTTTTCCAGCATACGCTTCAAGGGCTCCAAATATCCACTTGTAGATTCTACAAAAAGAGTGTTTCAAAACTGTTCTATAAAAAGAAAGTTTCATCTCAGGATGTTCAGTGCACTCATCACAGAGAAGTTTCTGAGAATACTTCTGTGTAGTTATTATGTGAAGATATTTCCTTTTCCATCATAGGCCTCAAAACGCTCCTAATATCCACTTGCAGATTCTACAAAAAGAGTGTTTCAAAACTGTACTATGAAAAGGAAGGTTCAACTCGGTGACTTGAATGCACTCATGAAAAATAAATTTTCATGAATGCTTCTGTCTTGTTTTTATGTGAAGATATTTCCTTTTCCAGCGTAGGCCTCATAGTGCCCCAAATATGCACTTGCAGATCCGACAAGAAGAGTGTTTCAAAACTTCTCTATCAAAAGGAAGGCTTAACTCTGTGAGGTGAATGCGCTCATTGCAAAGAAGTTTCTGAGAATGATTGTCTAATTTTTGTGTGAAGGTGTTTCCTTAACCAGCATAGGCCTCAAAGCACTCCAAATATACACTTGTAGATTCTACAAAAGGAGTGTGTCACAACTGCTCTATTTAAAGGAAGTCTCACCTCTGTGAGATGAATGTGCTCATCACAAAGAAGTTTCTGAGAATGCTACTGTCTAGTTTTTATATAAAGATATAACCCTTTCCAAGATAGGCCTCAAATTGCTCCAAATATCCAACTGCAGATTCTACAAAAAGAGTGTTTCAAAACTGTTCTTTCAAAAGGAAGGTTCAACTCTGAGATTTGAATGCACTCATCACATAGAAGTTTATCAGAATGCTTCTGTCTAATTTTTATGTGAAGATATTTCCTTTTCCATCATTGGCATCAAAGCACTCCAAATATCCACTTGCAGATTTTATAAAAGGGGTGTTTCAAAACTGCCCTTAAAAAGCAAAGTTAAACTCGGTGAGTTCAACTCACTCATCACAAAGAAGTTTCTGAGAATGCTTCCGTCTAGTTTTTATGTGAAGATATTTAATTTTCCAGTATAGGCCTCAAAGCACTGCAAATATCCACTTGCAGAGCCTACAAAAAGGTTGTTTCAAAACTGCTCTCTCAAAAGTATGGTTCAACTCTGTGAGTTGAATGCACACATCACAAAGAAGTTGGTGAGGATGCTTCTGTTTCGTTTTTATGTGAAGTTATTTCCTTTTACCGCATAAGCCTCTAAGCACTCCAAATATACACTTGCAGATTCTGTAAAAACAGTGATGCGAAACTGTTCTATCAATAGGAAGGACCAACTCTGAGAGTTTAATGCCCACATCATAAAGAAGTTTCTGAGAATGCTTCTGTTTAGTTTTTCTGTGAAGACATTTCCTTTTCCAGCATAGGCCTCAAAGCATTCCAAATATCCACTTGCAGATTCTACTAAAAGTGTGTTTCAAAACTGCTGTTTCAAAAGAAAGTTTCAACTCTGTGAGTTGAATGCGCCCATCATAAACAAGTTTCTGAGAAAGCTTCTATCTAGTTTTTATGTGAAGATATTTCCTTTTCCAGCAAATGCCTCATAGCACTCCAAATATCTACTTTCAGATTCCACTAAAAGAGAATTTCAAACTGCTGTATCAAAAGGAAAGTTCAGTTCTGTGAATTGAATGCACTCATCACAAAGATGTTTTTGAGAATTCTTCTGTCTAGTTTTTATGTGAAGATATTTCCTTTTCCAGGGTAGGCCTCAAAGCACTCCAAAAATCCACTTGCAGATTCTACAAAAAGAATGTTTCAAAACTGTCCTATCAAAAGAAATTTTCAACTCAGTGAGTTCAATGCAATCATCACAAAGAAGGTTCTGAGAATGCTTCTGTCTAGTTTTTAGGTGAAGATATTTCCTTTTCCAGCATAGGCCTCAAATGGCTACAAATATCCACTTGCAGTTTCTACAAAAAGGGTGTTTCAAAACTGCTCTGTCAAAAGGAAGCGTCGATTCTGTGAGTTGAATGCTCACATTACAAAGAAGTTTCTGAGAATGCTTCAATCTAGTTTTTATGTGAAGTTATTTCCTTTTCCAGGATAGACTTCAAAGCGCTCAAAATATCCAACTGTAGATTCTACAAAAAGAGTGTTTCAAACCTGCGCTATCAAAGGGAAGGTTCAACTCTTTGATTTGAATGCATAAAGCACGAGGAAGTTTCTCAGAATGCTTCTGTCAAGTTCTTATGTGAAGATATTCCTTTTTCCAGTGTAGGCCTCAAAGCACTCCAAATATCCACCTGCAGATTTTACAAAAAGTGTGCTTCAAAACCGCTTTATCAAAATGAAGGTTCAAATCTATGAGTTGAATGCACTCATCACTAAGAAGTTTCTGAGAATGCTTCAGTCTAGTTTTTATGTGAAGATATTTTATTTTCCAGCATAGGCCTCAAAGTGCTCAAAATATCCACTTGCTGATTCTGAAAAAAGGGTGTTTCAAAACTGCTCCATCAAAAATACTGTTCAACTCTGTGAATTGAATGCACACATCACAATGAATTTTCTGAGAATCCTTTGTTTAGTTTTTATGTGAAGGTATTTCCTTTTCCAGCATAGGCCTCAATGAGCTCCAAATATTCACTTGCAGATTCTACAAAAAGGGTGTTTCAAAACTGCTCTATCAAAAGGAAGGTTCAACTCTTTGACTTCAATGCACTCATCACAGAGAAGTTTCTGAGCATGGTTCTGTCTAGTTTTTATGTGAAGATATTTTCTTTTCCATCATAGGCCTCAAAGCTCTCCAAATATCCACTTGCAGATTCTAACAAAAGAGTGTTTCAAAACAGTTCTATGAAAAGGAAGGTTCAACTGCATTAGCTGAATGTACTCACCACAAAGAAGTTTCTCAGAATACTTCTCTGTAGTTTTAATGTGAAGGTATTTCCTTTTCCAGCAGAGGCCTCAAAGCGCTACAAATATCCACTTGCAGATTCTACAAAAAGGGTGTTTCAAAACTGCTCTATCAAAAGTCGTGTTCAACTCTGCGAGTTGAGTGCACACATCACAAAGATGTTCCTGATAACGCATCTGTTTAGTTTTTATGTGAAGATATTTCCTTTTCCATAAAAGGCCTCAAAGCGCTCCCAATATCCACCTGCAGATTCTACTAAAAGTGTGTTTCAAACTGGTGTTTCAAAAGGAAGGTTCAACACTGTGAGTTGAATGCACACATCACAAAGAAGTTTCTGAGAATGATTCTGTCCAGTTTTTATGTGAAGATAATCCCTTTTCCAACAAAGGCCTCAAAGCGCTCCAAATATCCACTTTCAGATTCTGCCAAAAGAGTGTTTCAAAACTGCTCTATCAGATAGAAGGTTCAAGTCTGTGAGGTGAATGCACTCATCACAAAAAAGTTTCTGAGAATGCTTCTGCTCATGTTTTATGGGAAGATATTTCCTTTTCCAGCACAGGCCTCAAAGTGCTCCAAATAATCTCTTGCAGATTCTACCAGTAGAGTGTTTCAAAACTGTTCTATCTAAAGGAATGTTGAACTCTGTGTGTTAAATGCAATCATCGCAGAGAAGTGTATGAGAATACTTCAGACTAGTTTTTATGTGAAGATATTTCCTTTTCCAGCATAGGCCTCAAAGTGCTCAAATATCCACTTGCAGACTGTACAAAACGGGTGTTTCAAAACTGTTATATCAAACGGAAAGTTCAACTCTGTGAGTTGAATGCACTCATCACAAAGAAGTTTCTGAGAATCCTTTTGTCTAGTTTTTATGTGAGGATATTTCCTTTTCCAGCATAGTCCTCAAAACCCTCCAAATATCCTTTTGCAGTTTCTACAAAAAGAGTGTTTCAAATCTGCTCTTTCAAAAGGAAGGTTCAAGTCTGTGAGTTGAATGCATAAAGCACAGGCAAGTTTCTCAGAATGCTTCTGTCTAATTTTTATGTGAAGATATTCCTTTTTCCAGCATAGGCCTCAAATCCCTCCAAATGTTCACTTGCAGATTCTACAAAAAGAGTGTTTCAAAACTGCTCTATCAGAAAGAAAGTTCAAGTCTGTGATTTGAATGCACTCCTCACAAAGTTGTTTCTGAGAATTCTTCTATCTAGTATTTATGTGAAGATATTTCCTTTTACAGCATAGACCTCAAAGAACTAAAATATCCACTAGCAGGTTCTACAAAAAGAGTGTTTCAAAACTGTTCTATCAAAAGGAAAGTTCAACTCTGTGGGTTTAATGCAGTCATCACAAGGACATTTCTGAGAATGCTTCTATCTAGTTTTTATGTGAAGATTTTCCCTTTTTGCAGCATAGGCCTCAAATCGCTCCAAATATCCACTTGCAGATTCTACAAAAA
Organism: Pongo pygmaeus; assembly: GCF_028885625.2. Lineage (NCBI taxonomy): Eukaryota > Metazoa > Chordata > Mammalia > Primates > Hominidae > Pongo > Pongo pygmaeus. The sequence continues at coordinate 6,582,980 of NC_072385.2, forward strand.
GAGTGTTTCAAAACTGTTCTATCAAAAGGAAGGTTCATCTCTTTTAGTTGAATGCACACATCACAAAGAAATTTCTGTGAATTCTTCTGTCACTTTTTTTGTGAACATATTCCCTTTTCCCGCATAGGCCTCAAAGTGCTCCAAATATCCACTTGCAGATTCTACAAAAAGAGTGTTTCAAAACTGCTCTTTCAAAAGCAAGTTTGAAGTCCGTGAGGTGAATCCACTCATCACAAAATGTTTCTGAGAATGCTTCTGCTTAGTGTTTATGGGAAGATATTTCCTTTTCCAGCACAGGCCTCAAAGCACTCCAAATAATCTCTTGTAGACACTACAAGGAGAGTGCTTCAAAACTGTTCTATGAAAAGGTATGTTGAACTCTGTGAGTTGAATGCAATCATCACAGAGAAGTGTCTGAGAATGTTTCCATCTAGTTTTTATGTGAAGATATTTCCTTTTCCAGCATAGGCCTCAAAGCTCTCAAATATCCACTTGCAGATTCTACAAAAAGAGTGTTTCAAAACTGTTCTATCAAAAGGAAAGTTCAACTCTGCGAGTTGAATGCACTCATCACAAAGAAGTTTCTGAGAATGCTTTTGTCTAGTTTTTATGTGAGGATATTTCCTTCTCCAGCATAGGCTTCAAAGCCCTCCAAATATCTACTTGCAGATACTGCAAAAAGAGTGTTTCAAATCTGCTTTTTCAAAAGGAAGGTTCAAGCCTGTGAGTTGAATGCATAAAGTGCAGGGAAGTTTCTCAGAATGCTTCTGTCTTGTTTTTATGTGAAGACATTCCTTTTTCCAGCATAGGCCTCAAATCTCTCCAAATGTCCACTTGCGGATTCTATAAAAAGGGTGTTTCAAAACTGCTCTATCAAACGGAAGTTTTTACTCTGTTAGTTTAATGCAGTCATCACAAGAAGTCGCTGAGGATGCTTCCATCTAGTTTTTATATGAAGATATTTCCTTTTCGAGCATAGGCCTCAAAGCCTTCCAAATATCCACTTGCAGATTCTACAAAAAGAGTGTTTCAAAACTCTTCAATCAAAAGGATGGTTCAACTCTGTGAATTGAATGCACTTATCACAAAGAAGTTTCTGAGAACACTTCCATTTAGGTTTTATGTGTAGATATTTCCTTTTCCATTGTAAGCCTCAAAGAGCTCCAAATATCCACCCTCATATTCTACAAAAATAGTGTTTCACAACTGTTCTATCAAAAGGAAGGTTCAACACTGTGAGCTGAATGCATTCATCACAAAGAAGTTTCTGAGAAGGCCTCTGTCCAGTTTTTCAAAGCACTCCAAATATCCACTTGCAGTTTCTACAAAAAGAGTGTTTCAAATCTGCTCTTTCAAAAGGAAGCTTCAAGTCTGTGAGTTGAATGCATAAAGCCCAGGGAAGTTTCTGAGAATGCTTCCGTCTAGTTTTTATGTGAAGATATTCCCTTTTACAGCATAGGCCTCAAATCGCTCCAAATATCTACTTGAAGATTCTACAAAAAGGGTGTTTCAAAAATGCGCTATCAAAAGAAAAGTTCTGCTCTGTTAGATGAATGCACGCATCACAAAGAAGTTTCAGAGAATACTTCTGTCTAGTTTTTATCTGAAGATATTTCCTTTTCCAACTTAGGCCTCAAAGCACACCAAATATCCACTTGCGGATCTACAAAAAGTGTGTTTCAAAACTTCTCTGTCAAAGGGAAGGTTCAAGTGTGTGAGTACAATGCACTCATCATAGAGATGTTTCTGAGAATGCTTCTGTATAGTTTTTAGGTGAAAATATTTCCTTTTCCAGTGTAGGCCTCATAGCGCTCCAAATATCCACTTGAAGATTCTACAAAAAGAGTGTGTCAAAACTGCTCTATCAAAAGGAAGGTTTAAGTTTGTCAGTTGAATTCACTCATCAATAAGAACTTTGTGAGAATGCTTCTGCTTAGTTTTTATGAGAACATATTTCCATTTCCAGCATTGGCCGCAAAGCGCTCCAAGTATCCACTTTCAGATTCTATAAAGAGAGTGTTTCAAAACTGTTCAATCAAAAGGAAGGTTCAACTCTGTGAATTGAATGCACTCATCACAGAGAAGTTTCTGAGAATGCTTCTGTCTAGTTTTTATGTGAAGATATTTCCTTTTCCAGCATTGGCATCAAAACACTCCAAATATCCACTTGCAGATTCTACAAAAATAGTGTTACAAAACTGTTCTATCAAAAGGAATTTTCAACTCTGTGAGTTCAATGCACTCATCACTAAGAAGTCTCTGAGAATGCTTCTGTCTACTTTTTAGGTGAGGATATTTCCTTTTTCATCATAGGCCTCAAATCTCTTCAAATATCCACTTGCAGATACTACAAAAAGAGTGTTTCAAAACTGCTCAATCAAAAGGAATGCTCAAGTCCGTGAGTTGAATGCATAAAGCATGGGGAAGTTTCTGAGAATGCTTCTGTCTAGTTTTTATGTGAAGATATTCCCTTTTTGCAGCATAGGCCTCAAATCGCTCCAAATATGCACTTGCAGATTCTATAAAAAGAGTGTTTCAAAATTCTTCTATCAAAAGGAAAGTTCAACCCTGTGAGTTGAATGCACTCATCACAAAGAAATTTCTGAGAATGCTTCTGTCTAGTTTTTATGTGAAGATATTTCCTTTTCCAGCATAGACCTCAAAATGCTCCAAATATCCACTTGCAGATTCTACAAAAAGACGTTTCAAAACTGTTCTATTAAAAGGAATGTTCAACTCGGTGAGTTAAATGCACTCATCACAAAGAAATTTCTGAGAATGCTTTTGTCTAATTTTTCTGTGAGGATATTTCCTTTTCCATCATAGGCCTCAAAGCGCTCCAAATATGCACTTGCAGTTTCTACAAAAAAGAGTGTTTCAAACCTGATCTTTTAAAAAGAAGGTTCAAGAGTGTGAGTTGAATGCACAAAGTGCAGGGACGTTTCTCAGAATGCTTCTGTCTAGTTTTTATACGAAGATATTCCTTTTTCCAGCATAGGCCTCAAATCGCTCCAAATGTCCACATGCAGATTCTATAAAAAGTGTGTTTCAAAACTGCTCTATCAAAAGGAAGGTTCTACTCTGTGAGTTGAAATCATAAAACACAGAGAAGTTTCTGAGTATTCTTCTGTCTAGTTTTTATGTGTAGATATTCCCTTTTCCAGCACTGGCCTCAAAGATTCAAAAATATCCACGTGCAGATTCTAAAAAAAGCGTGTTTTGTAACTGCTCTTTCAAAAGGAAGGTTCAACCCTGTGAGTTGAATACACACGTCACAAAGAAGTTTCTGAGAATGCTTCTGTCTTGTTTTTATATGATGGTATTTCCTTTTCCAGCATAGGCCTCAAAGCGCTACAAATATCCACTTGCAGGTACAACAAAAACAGTGTTTCAAAACTGTTCTATCAAAAGGAAGGTTCAAGTCTGTGTGTTGAATTCCTAAAGCACAGGGAAGTTTCTGAGTATGCTTCTGTCCAATTTTTATGTGAAGATATTCCCTTTTCCAGCCTAGGCCTCAAAGTGCTAAAATTATCCACCTGCAGATTCTACAAAATGGTGTTTCAAAACTGCTTTATGAAAACGAAGTTTCAAGTCTGTGAGTTGAAGACACACATCACAAAGATGTTTTTCAGAATGCTTCAATATTTTTTATGTGAAGTTATTTCTTAATGCAGCATAGGCCTCAAGCTCTCCAAATATCCACTTGCATATTCCACAAAAATATTGTTTCCAAACTGTTCTATCAAAAGGAAGTTTCAACCCTGTGAGTTGGATGCACTCATCACAAAGTAGTTTCTGAGAATGCTTCTGTCTAGTTTTCAGGTGAAGATATTTCCTTTTCCAGCATAGGCCTCAATGCCCTCCAAACATCCACTTGCAGATACTACAAAAAGTGTGTTTCTAAACCAGTCTATCAAAATGAAGGATGAACTGTGTTGGTTGAATGCACTCATCCCACAGAAGTTTCTGAGAATATTTCTGTCTAGTTTTTAGGTGAAGATATTTCCTTTTTCATCATAGGCCTCAAATCACTCCAAATATCCAATTGCAGATTCTACAAAAAGAGTGTTTCAAAACTGCTCTATCAAAAGGAAGGTTCAAGAGTGTGAGTTGAATGAATAAAGCACAGGGAAGTCTCTGAGAATTCTTCTGTCTAATTCTTATGTTCAGATATTCCCGTTTTGCAGCATAGGCCTCAAATTGCTCCAAATATAAACTTGCAAATTCTACAAACAGAGTGTTTCAAAACTGTTCTATCAAAAGGAAGGTTCAAGTCTGTGAGTCGAATGCACTCATCACAAAAAAGTAACTCAGAATGATTCTGCTTATTTTTTTATGGGAAGATACTTCCCTTTCCAGCATAGGCCTCAATGTGCTCCAAATGATCCCTTGTAGATTCTACAAAGAGAGTGTTCCATAACTGTTCTACAAAAAGGAAGGTGGAACTCTGTGAGGTGAATGCACTCATCACAGAGAAGTATCTGACAATGCTTCCGTCTAGTTTTTATGTGAAGATATTTCCTTTTCCGGCATAGGCCTGAAAGCGCTCCTAATATCCACTTGCAGATTCTACAAAAAGAGTGTTTCAAAACTGTTCCATCAAAAGGAAAGTTCAACTCTGTGAGCTGAATGCATTCATCATAACAAGTTTCAGAGAATGCTTTTGTCTAGTTTTTGTGTGAGGATATTTCCTTTTCCAGCATAGGCCTCAAAGCGCTCCAAATATCCACTTGCAGTTTCTTCAAAAACAGTGTTTCAAATCTGCTCTTTCACAACGAAGTTTCAAGTCTGTAAGTTGAATGCATAAAGCACAGAGAAGTTTCTGAGAATGCTTCTATCTAGTTTTTATGTGAAGATATCCCCTTTTTCAGCATAGGCCTCAGATCTCTCCAAATATTCACTTGCAGATTCTACAAAAAGGGTGTTTCAAAACTGCCCTATCAAAAGGAAGGTTCTACTCTGTTATTTGAATGCACACATCACAAAGAGGTTTTGGAGAATGTTTCTGTCTAGTTTTTACATGAAGATATTTCCTTTTGCTGCTTAGGCCTCAAAGCACACAAAATATCCACCTGCAGATTCTACAAAAATAGTGTTTCAAAACTGCTCTTTTGAAAGAAAAGTTAAAGTATGTGAGTTGAATGCACCCATCACAAAGAAGTTTCTGAGAATGCTTCTGTCTAGCTTTTATGGGAAGATATTTCCTTTTCCAGTGTTGGCCCCCTAAAAATCCAAATATCCACTTGCACATTCTAGAAAAAGAGTGTTTCAAAACTGCTCTACCAAAAGGAAGGTTCAACTCAGTGAGTTGAATGCGCACATCAGAAAAAGTTTCTGAGAATGCTTCTGTCTGGTTTTTATGTGAACATAATTTCTTTTCCAGCATAGGCCTCAAAGCGCTCCAAATAAACACTTGCAGAATCTCCAAAAAGAGTGTTTCAAAACTGTTCTGTCAAAAGGAAGGTTCAACTCTGTGAGTAGAATGCACTCATCACAAAGAAGTTTCTGAGAATGCTTCGGTCTAGTTTTTATGGGAAGAAATTTCCTTTTCCAACATAGGCCTCAAAGCCCACAACTATCCACTTGCAAATTCTACAAAAAGAGTGTTTCAAAACTATTCTATCAAAGGACGGTTCAACTCTGTGACTAGAATGCACTCATCACAAAGAAGTTTCTGAGAATGCTTCGGTCTAGTTTTTATGGGAAGATTTTTCCTTTTCCAACGTAGGCCTCAAAGCGCTTCAAATAAACACTTGCAGATTCTTCAAAAAGAGTGTTTCAAAACTGTTCTATCAAAAGGAAGGTTCAAATCTGTGAGTAGAATGCAATGGAATGGAATGGATTGGAATCTCCAATCCACTCTACACTGTTTTCATAGAATCTGCTAGTGTTTATTTAGAGCTCTTTGACGCCTATGTTGGAAAAGGAGTGTTTCAAAACTGCGCTTTCAAAAGGAAGCTTCCTCTCTATGACTTGAATGCATAAAGCACAGGGAAGTTTCTGAAAATGCTTCCATCTAGTTTTTATGTGAAGATATTTCCTTTTCCAGTGTTGGCCTCTTAACACTCCATATATCCACTTGCAGATCCTACTGAAAGAGTGTTTCAAAACAGCTATATCAAAAGGAAGCTTCAACTCTGTCAGTTGAATGTGCACATCACAAAGAAGTTTCTGAGAATGCTTCTCTGTATTTTTCAGGTGAAGATATTTCATTTCCCATCAAAGGTGTCAAAACGCTTAAAATATCCACTTGCAGATTCTACAAAAAGAGTGTTTTCGAAACTGCTCTTTCAAAAGGAATGTTAAAGTCTGTGAGGTGGATGCACACAGCACAAAGAAGTTTCTGAGAATGCTTCTGTCTAGTTTTTATGGGAAGATATTTCATTTTCCAGCGTAGGCCTCAAATCGCTCCAAACATCCACTAGCAAATTCTACAAAAAGAGTGTTTCAAAACTGCGCTTTCAAAAGGAAGGTTCCTCCCTGTGACTTGAATGCATAAAGCACAGGGAAGTTTCTGAGAATGCTTCCATCTAATTTTTATGTGAAGATATTTCCTTTTCCAGTGTTGGCCTCTTAGACCTCCAAATATCCACTTGCAGATTCTACTGAAAGAGTGTTTCAAAACAGCTATATCAAAAGGAAGTTTCAACTCTGTGAGTTGAATGCCGCATCACAAAGAAGTTTCTGAGAATGCTTCTGTCTAGTTTTCAGGTGAAGATATTTCATTTCCCAGCAAAGGCCTCAAAACTTTCAAAACATCCACTTGCAGATTCTACAAAAAGAGTGTTTTCCAAACTGCTCTTTAAAAAGGAAAGTTAAAGTCTGTGAGTTGAATGCACAGAGCACAAAGAAGTTTCTGAGAACGGTTCTATCTAGCTTTCATCTGAATGTATTTCCTTTTCCACTGTATGCCGCAATCACACCAAATATCCACTTGCAGTTTCCACAACAAAAGTGTTCCAGAACTACTCTATGAAAAGGAAGGTTCAACTCTGTGAGTTCAATCCCCAAATAACAAAGAAGTTTCTGAGAATGCTTCTGTCTAGTTTTTATGGGAAGATATTTCGTTTTCCAGTATAGGCCTGAAATCGCTCCAAACATCCACTTGCAAATTCTACTAAAAGAGTGTTTCAAAACTGCGCTTCCAACAGGAAGGATCCTCTCTGTGACTTGAATGCATAAAGCACAGGGAAGTTTCTGAGAATGCTTGCATCTAGTTTTTATGTGAAGATAATTCCTTTTCCAGTGTTGGCCTCTTAACACTCCAAATATCCACTTGAAGATTCAACTGAAAGAGTGTTCCAAAACAGCTATATCACAAGGAAGCTTCATCTCTGTGAGTTCAATGTGCACATCACAAACAGGTTTCTGAGAATGCTTCTATCTAGTTTTTATGTGAAGATATTTCCTTTTCCAGCATAGGCCTCAAAGCGTTCCAAATGTCGACTTGCAGATTCTACGAAAAGAGATTTTCAAAACTTTTCTATCAAAAGGAATGTTCAACTATGTGGGTTGAATGCAGAAAGCACAGGGAAGTTTCTGAGAATGCTTCTCTCTACTTTTTATGTGAAGATATTTCCTTTTCCAGTGTTGGCCTCTTAGCACTCCAAATATCCGCTTGCAGATTCTACTGAAAGAGTGTTTCAAAACTGTTCTATAAAAAGGAACGTTCAACTCTGTGAGTTGAATGCACTCTTCATGAAGAAGTTTCTGAGAATGCTTCTGCCTAGTTTTTATGTGATGATAATTCCTTTTCCAGCATTGCCATAAAAATGCTTCAAATATCCACTTACAGATGCAACTAAAAGGGTGTTTCAAAACTGCTCTATCAAAAGGAAAGTTCAAGTGTGTGAGTTGAATGCACTCATCACACAGAAGGTTCTGAGAATGCTTCTGTCTCGTTTTTATGTGAAGATATTTCGTTTTCCATCATAAGCCTCAAAACGCTCCCAATAAACACCTGCACATTCTACAAAAGAAGGGTTTCAAAACTGTTCTATCAAAAGCAAGGTTCAAGTCCGTGAGTTGAATGCACTCATCACACAGAAATTCTTGAGAATGCTGCTGTCAAGGGTTTCTGTGAAGATATTTCCTTTTGCAGCATAGGCCTCAAGTCGCTCCAAATATCCACTTGCAGATTTTACAAAAAGGCTGTTTCCAAACTGCTCTATCAAAAAGCAGGTTCAACTCTGTGAGTTGAATGCACACATTGCAAAGTAGTTTCTGAGAATGCCTCTGTGTAATTTGTAGGTGAAGATATTTCATTTCCCAGCAAAGGCCTCAAAACGTTCCAAATATCCACTTGCAGATTCTACAAAAAGAGTGTTTCAAAACTGCTCTTTCAAAATGAGGTTCAAGTCTGTGAGTTGAATGCACTCATCACAAATTAGTTTCTGAGAATGCTTCTGTCTAGTTTTTATGGGAATATATTTCGTTTTCCAGCATAGACCTCAAATCGCTCCAAACATCCACTAGCAAATTCTACAAAAAGAGTGTTTCAAAACTGCGCTTTCAAAAGGAAGGTTCTTCTCTTGGACTTGAATGCATAAAGCACAGGGAAGTTTCTGAGAATGCTTCCATGTAGTTTTTATGTGAAGATATTTTCTTTTCCAGTGTTGACCTCTTAACACTCCAAATATCCACTTGAAGATTCTACTAAAAGAGTGTTTCAAAACAGCTATATCCAAAGGAAGCTTAAACTCTGTGAGTTGAATGCGCACATCACAAGCAAGTTTCTGGGAATGCTTCTATCTAGTTTTTATGTGAAGATATTTCCTTTTCCAGCATAGGCCTCAAAGCGTTCCAAATGTCAACTTGCAGATTCTACGAAAAGAGTTTTTCAAAACTGTTCTATCAAAAGGAAGGTTCAACTATGTGAGTTGAATGCAGAAAGCACAGGGAAGTCTCTGAGAACGCTTCTGTCTAGTTTTTATGTGAAGATATTTCCTTTTCCAACATAGGCCTCAAAGCCCTCCAATTAAACAGTTGCAGATCCTACAAAAGGAGTGTTTCAAAACTGTTCTATCAAAAGGAACTTTCAACTCTGTGAGTTGAATGCACTTATCACGAAGTAGTTTCTGAGAATGCTTCTGCCTACTTTATATGTGATGATATTTCGTTTTGCAGCATTGGCATAAAGTCCCTTCAAATATGCACTTACAGATGCTACTAAAAGAGTGTTCCAAAACTGCTCTATCAAAAGGAAAGTTCAAGTGTGTGAGTTGAATGCACTCATCACACAGAAGTTTCTGAGAATGCTTCTGTCTCGTTTTATTTGAAGATATTTCCTTTTCCATCATTGGCCTCAAAGCGCTCCAAATAAACACTTGCAGATTCTACAAAAGAAGTGTTTCAAAACTGTTCTATCAAAAGGAAGGTTCAAGTCCATGAATTGTATGCACTATTCACCCAGAAGTTTCTGAGAATGCTTCTCTCTAGGGTTTCTGTGAAGATATTTCCTTTTGCAGCATAGGCCTCAAAACCCTCAAAATATCCACTTGCAGATTTCACAAAAAGGCTGTTTCCAAACTGCTCTATCAAAAGGCAGGTTCAACTCTGTGAGTTGAATGCACACATCACAAAGAAATTTCTGAGAATGCCTCTGTGTAGTTTTCAGGTGAAGATATTTCATTTCCCAGCAAAGGCCTCAAAACGCTCAAAATATCCACTTGCAGATTCTACAAAAAGAGTGTTTCAAAACTGCTCTTTCAAAATATAGGTTCAAGTGTGTGAGTTGAATGCGCTCATCACAAAGTAGTTTCTGAGAATTCTTCTGTCTAGTTTTTATGGGAAGATATTTTGTATTCCAGCATAGGCCTCAAATCGCTCCAAACATCCATTAGCAAATTCTACAAAAAGAGGGTTTCAAAACTGCGCTTTCAAAAAGAAGTTTACTCTCTGAGACTTGAATGCATAAAGCACAGGGAAGTTTCTGAGAATGCTTCCGTCTAGTTTTTATGTGACAATATTTCCTTTTGCAGTGTTGGCCTCTTAGCATTCCAAATATCCACTTGCAGATCCTACTGAAACAGTGTTTCAAAACAGCTATATCAAAAGGAAGTTTCAACTCTGTGAGTTGAATGCGCACATTACAAAGTAGTTTCTGAGAATGCTTCTATCTAGTTTTTATATGAAGATGTTTCCTTTTCCACCATAGGCTTCAAAACGCTCCAAACTTCCACTTGCAGACTCCTCTAAAAGAGTGTTTCAAAACTCTTTTATCAAAAGGAAGGTTCAACTCTGTGAGTAGAATGCACACATCAGAAAGAAGTTTCTAGAGAACGGTTCTATCTAGTTTTCATCTGAATGTATTTGCTTTTCCACTACATGCAGCAATCACACTAAATATCCACTTGCAGTTCCCACAACAACAGTGTTGCAGAACTGCTCTATGAAAAGGAAGTTTCAACTCTCTGAGTTCAATCCCCAAATGACAAACAAGATTCTGAGAATGCTTCTGTCTAAAAATATCTTCACATAAAAACTTCTTTGGGATGAGTGCATTCCACATTCCATTCCATTCCATTCCACATTCCATTCCATTCAATTCCATTCCACTTGACGTTCCATTCCATTCCATTCTACATTCCATTCCATTTCATTCCATTCCACATTCTATTCCATTCCACATTCCATTCCCTTCCATTCCATATTCCATTCCATTCCATTCCACATTGCAGTCCACATTCCATTCCACATTCCCTTCACATTCCATTTCATTCCATTCAATTCCAAATTCCATTTAATTACATTCCACATTCCACTCCATTCCATGTCACATTCCATTCAATTTCATTCCATTCCACATTCAATTCCATTGCACATTCCATTCCATTCCATTACACATTCCATTCCAATCCATTCCATTCCATTCCATTCCTTTCCGCATTTCATTCCATTCCTTTCATTCCATATTCTATTCCACTCCACATTCCGTTCCATGCCATTCCACATTCCATTCCATTCCATTCCACATTCCATTCCGTTCCATTTCACATTCCATTCAACTTCATTCCATTCCACATTCTATTCCATTCCACATTCCATTCCATTCCATTCCACATTCCATTACAAACAATTCCATTCCATTGCATTTGACATTCTAATCCATTACACCTTCCATTCCATTCCATTCCACATTCCATTCCATTCCATTCTTCATTGCATTCCATTTCATTCCATTCCATATTCTATTGCATTCCACATTACATTCCATTTGATTCCACATTCCATTCCATTCCATTTGATTCCATTCCAAATTCCATTCCATTCCATTCCATTAAATTCTATATTACATTCAATTCTATTCCACATTTAATTCCATTCCATTCCACATTCCATTCCCTTTATTCCACATTTCATAGCATTCCATCCATTCTCTTCACATTCCATAACATATTCCATTGAATTGCATTCCAGATTGCATTCCACTTTCCATTCCATTCCATTCCATTCCACATTCCATTGCATTCCATTCCATTCCACTACATTCCATTCCACATTCCTTTCCGCGTTCCATTCCACATTCCATTCCATTCCATTCCACATTCCATTCCACATTCCATTTCACATTCCATTCCATTCCATTCCATTTCACATTCCATTCCGCATTCCATTCCATTCCACATTCCATTCCGCATTCCACTCCATTCAATTGCACATGCCATTCCACATACCATTCCATTCCATTCCTTTGCACATTCCATTCCACATTCCCTTCCATTCCATTTCACATTCCATTCCATTCCATTCCTTTCCACATTCCATTCCACAATCTATTTCTTTCCTTTTGACATTCCTTTCCATTCCATTCCACATTCCATTCTGCATTCCATTCCCTTCCATTCCACATTCCATTCCACATTCCATTCCACCTTCCATTCCATTCCATTCCACATTCCATTCCATTGCATTCCACGTTCCATTCTAATCCATTCCACGTTCTATTCCACATGCCATTCCATTCCATTCCAAGTTCCATTACACATTCCATTCCATTCAATTCCACATTCCATTCATTTCCATTCCACTCTGCAGTGAACATTCCATTCCACATTCCAGTCCACATTCCCTTCCATTCCATTCCACATTTAATTCCATTCCATTCCATTCCATTCCACATTCCATTCCACATTACTTTCCATTCCATTCTATTCCATTCCACATTCCATTCCAATCCATTCCATTACATTCCATTCCACTTTCCATTCCATTCCATGGCATTCATCAATCTATTCCATTCCTCATTCCATTCCATTCCATTCCACATTCCATTTCATTCCATTCCATTCCACTCCACATTCCATTAAATTCTGTTCTACATTTCATTCCATTTCATTCCATTCCGCACCCTATTCCATTCCACTATCCATTCCATTCAATTCCACCTTCCATTCCATTCCATTACTTTCCATTCCACATTCCATTACATTAAATTCCATTCCACATTACATTGCAAACTATTCCACATTCCATTCCATTCCATTCCATTCACTTCCACATTTCATTGCATTCCAATCCATTCCATTCCACATTCCATTTCATATTCCATTGCTTTGCATTCCACGTTGCATTCAACATTCTAATCCATTCCATTCCATTCCACATTCCATTCCATTCCACTCTATTCCATTTCATTCCATTCCATTGCACATACCACTCCACATTCCATTCCATTCCATCCCACATTCCATTCAATTCCATTCCATTCCATTCCACATTCCATTCCATTCCATTCCACTTTCCATTCAATTCCATTCCATTCCATTCCCCATTCCATTCCATTACATTCCATTCCATTCCACATTCCATTCAATTCCATTCCATTCCATTCCCCATTCCATTCCATTCCTTTCAATTCCACATTCTATTCCATTTCACATTCCATTCCATTCCATTCCAAACTTCATTCCATTCCATTCCATTAAATTCCACATTCCATTCCATTCCATTCCACATTCCATTCCACTTCATTCCATTCCACATTCTATTCCATTACACATTCCAATACATTCCATTCCCCTTTCCATTCCATTGCATTCAATTCTATTCCATTCCACATTCCATTCCTTTCCATTCCATTCCACTTCCCTTTCCGTTCCATTCCACATTCCACTCCATTTATTTCCACATTTCATTGCATTCCATTCCATTCCATTCCACATAGCATTGCATTCCACATTTCATTCCACATTCCATTCCACGTTCCATTCCACATTCTATTCCATTCTATTCCACATTCCATTCCATTCCACTCCACATTCCATTCCACATTCCATTCCATTCCACTCCACATTCCATTCCACATTCCATTCCATTCCATTCCACATTCCATTCTATTCAATTCCACGTTCCATTCCATGTTCAATTCCATTACATTCCACACTCCATTTCACATTCCATTCCATTCCTTTCCACATACCATACCATTCCATTCCATTCCATTCCATTCCAAAATCCATTCCATTCCTTTCCATTCCACAATCCATTCCACATTCCATTCCATTCCATTCCAGTCCAGATTCCATTCCATTCCATTCCACATTCCTTTCCATTGCATTCCACATTCCATTTCATTTTCCATTCCACGTTACTTTCCGCATTCCATTCCTCGTTCCATTCCACATTACATTCCACATTCCATTCCACGTTCCTTTCCATGCAATTCCACATTCCATTCCACATTCCATTCAACTCCATTCCATTCCACTCTCTTTTCCACATCCCATTCCACTTTCCATTCCACATTACAATCTGTTCCATTCCACATTCCATTCCAAAACCCATTCCACATTCCATTCCATTCCATTCCACTTTCCATTCCACTCCATTCCACTTTCCATTCCACATGCCACTCAACATTCCATTCCACATTCCATTCCATTCCATTCCACATTCTATTAAACATTCCATTCCATTCCACATTGCATTCCACATTCCATTCCATTCCACATTGCATTCCACATTTCATTCCATTCCATTTAACCTTCCGTTACACATTCGATTCCACTCCATTCCACATTCCATTCCACGTTCCATTCCAGGTTCCATTAGACGTTCTATTCCATGCTCCATTGCATGATCCATTCCGTTACATTCCACTTGCCATTTCATTCCACCTTCCATTCCATTCCATTCCACATTCCATTCCACAATCGTTTGCATTCTGTTCAGCATTCTATTCCATTCCATTACACATTTCTTACCACATTCCATTCCATTGCTTTCCACATTCCATTCCACATTCCATTCCAACTTCCATTCCATGTTCCATTCCAGGATTAATTGCACTTTCCATTACATTCCATTCCACCTTCCATTCCATTCCATTCCACGTTCCATTTCATTTCATTCCACATTCCATTCCACATTCCATTTCACATTCCATTCCACATTCCATTTCACCTTCCATTCCATTCCATTTCACATTCCATTCCATTCCATACCACTTTCCACTGCATTCCATTACACAGTGCGTTCCACATTCTATTCCTCATTCCATTCCATTCCATTCTATTCAACATTCCATTCCATTCCATTCCCTTCCATATTCCATTCCACAATCCATTTCTTCCTATTTGACATTCCTTTCCATTCTATTCTTCATTCCATACCGCATTCCATTCCATTCCATTCCACATTCCATTCAACATTCCATTCCATTTCATTCTACATTCCATTCCACATTCCCTTCCACATTCCATTACGTTACATTCCTCATTCCATTACACATTCCATTCCAGTACATTCCAAAAACCATAGCACATTCGATTCCATTCTCTCCCACTTTCCATTCCATTACATTCCACATTCCATTCCACATGCCATTCCACATTCCATTCCATTCCATTCCAAGTTCCATTCCACCTTCCTTTAGACGTTCCTTTCCACGTTCCATTCCATGTTCCATTCCATTCCATTCCACGTTCTATTCCACATTCCATTCCATTCCATTCCATTCCATATTGCTTTCTATTCCATTCCACATTCCATTCCATTCCATTCCACATTCCATTCCATTCCATATTCCTACCATTCCACTCCTTTCAATTGCACTTTCCATTCCATATTCCATACCATTCCATTCCTTTCAATTGCACATTCCATTCCACATTCCATTGCATTCCATTCCACATTCCATTCCATTCCATTCCACATTCCATTCCATTCCATCCACACAATTTCCATTCCAATCCATTCCACTCCATTCAACATTCCATTCCATTCCACATTCCATTCTATTCCATTCCTTTCCCTTTCCATTCTATTCCATTCCACATTCCTTTCCATTCCACATTCCATTACATTCCATTCCACATTCCACTCAATTCCATTCCATTCCACTTTCCATTCCATTCCATTCCACGTTCCTATCCATTCCACATTCCGTTCCATTCCGTTCCATTACACATTGCATTCCACATTCCGCTCCACTTTCCATTACACGTTCCATTCCAAGTTCCATTCTACATTCCATTCCAAACCATTCCACATTCCTTTCCATTCCATTCCACATTCCTTTCCATTTCATTCCATTCCACTTTCCTTTACATTCCATTCCAGTCCACGTTCCATTCAACGTTCCATTCCACGTTCCAGTCAACGTTTCTTTCCAAGTTCGATTCCACATTCCATAGCACATTCCATTCCATTCCATTCCACGTTCCATTCCAATCCATTCCACATCCCATTCCACATTCCATTCCATTACATTCCACAATCCATTCCATTCCATTCCACTTTCCATTCCATTCCATTATATTACACATTCTGTTCGATTCCATTCCATTCCACTTTCCATTCCACATTTGATTCCATTCCCTTCCGCATTCCATTCCACATTCCATTCCATTCCATTCCACATTGCATTCCATTCCATTCCACATTCCATTCCATATTCCATTCATCCTTCCAGTCCACATTCCATTCCATTCCATTCCACCTTCCATTCCACATTCCGCTCCATTCCATTCGACATTCCATTCCACATTACTTTCCATTCTATTCCATTCCACATTCCATTCCACATTCCATTTCACATTCCATTACATCAGTTCCACATTCCATTCCACATTCCATTCGACATTCCATTCCATTCCATTCGACATTCCATTCCACATTCCGTTCCATTCCATTCCATTCCACATTCCTTTCCATTCCATTCCATTCCACATTCCATTCCACATTCAATTCCATTGCATTCCCTATTACAATCCATTCCATTCAACATTCCATTCCATTTCATTCCACATTCCATTCCATTGCAATCCACATTCCATTCCATTGCATTTCACATTCCATTCGATTCCATTCCACATTCCATTCCACTTTCCATTCAATTATATTCTACGTTCCATTGAACTTTCCATTCCACGTTCTATTCCCTGTTCCCTTCTGCGTTCCATTCCACATTCCATTCCATTCCATATTCCATTCCACATTCCATTCCATTTCATTCTACTTTCCATTCCATTCCATTCCACATTGCATTCCGTTCAATTTCACATTCAATTCCATTCCACATTCCATTCGATTAGATTCCATTCCATTCCACATTCCATTCCATTAGATTCCGTTCCATTCCACATTCCATTCCATTCCATTGCACATTGCATTCCATTCCATTGCACATTCCCGTGCATTCCATTTCACTTTCAATGCCATTCCATTTCACATCCCATTCCATTTCATTCCAAATTCCATTCCTTTCCATTCCACATTCCATTCCATTCCATTCCAAATTCCTTTCCATTCCATTCCACATTCCATTCCATTCCACATTCCATTCAATTCCATTCCAAATTCCATTCCACGTTCCATTCCACATCCCATTGCACCTACCATTCCATTCCATTCCACTTTCCATTCCATTCCATTCCACATTCCTTTCCACATTCAATTCCATTCGATTCCAGTCCACATTACATTCGATTCCATTCCACATTCCATTCCATTCCATTCAACTTTCCGTTCAATTCCACATTCCATTCCCTTCCGCTTTCAATTCCATTCCATACCATTCCATTCCATTCCTTTCCATGTTGCATTGTGTTTCATTCCATCTTCCATTTCATTCCATTCCAATTTCCATTGCATTCAATTCGACATTCCTATCCATTCCATTCCACTTACCTTTCTGCATTCAATTCCATTCCATTCCACATTCCATTCAGCTTTCCATTCCACATTCCATTCCACATTCCATTGCAATTCATTCCATCTCCCATCCCATTCCATTCCGCATTCCATTCTATTCCATTCTACGTTCCATTCCATTCCATTCCATGTTGTATTCCATTTCATTCGACATTCCATTACATTCCATTCCACGTTCTTTCCATACCATTCCAGGTTCCATTCCATTCTATTAAACTTTCCATTCCATTCCATACCACGTTCCGTTCTATACCATTCCACTTTCCATTCTGTTCCATACCATTCCATTCCATATTCCTTTCCATTAAATTCCACCTTACATTTCATTCCATTCCATGTTCCATTCCATTTCATTCCATTCCATTCCACATTCTATTCCACTCCATTCAACATTCCATTCCGTTCCTTCCACGTTCCATTCCATTCCATTCCCCATTGAATTCCATTCAGTTCCACTTTCCAGTATATTCCATTCCTTTCCACGTTCCTTTCCATACCATTCCAACTTCCATTCAATTGAATTCCACATACTATTCCATTCCATTCCGCATTCCTTTCCGTTCCAATCCATATTCCATCCCATTCCATTCCTCATTCCATTGCATTCCATTCCACGTTCCACATTCCATTCCACGTTCCATTCCACATTCCACTCTCCGTTCCATTCCATTCCTTTCCACGTTGCATTCCATGTTCCACTCCATTCCGTACCACATTCCATTCCACATTCCATTCCATTCCATTCCACATTCGATTCCTCATTCCATTCAACATTCCATTCTATTCCATTCCACATTCCATTGCATTCCATTCCACATTGCTTTCTATTCCGTTCCTCATTCCATGGCATTCCATTCCACATTCCATTCCCTTCCCTTCCTGTCCCCATTCGATTCTATTCCATTCCCCAATCCATTCCTTTCCATTCCACATTCCATTCCACATTTCTTTCCCTATTCAATTCGACGTTCCATTCCACTTTCCATTCCACATTTCATTTCATTCCATTACATTCTATTCCATATTCCGTTCCACATTCCATTACAAATTACATTGCATTCCATTCCAGATTGCATTCAACATTCCATTCCACATTCCATTCCACCTTCCATTTCATTCCATTCCACATTCCATCTCATTCCTTTCCACATTCCAGTCCACATTCCCTTCCAATCCAGATTCCACTCCATTGAGTTCAATTCCTCGTTCCATTCCATTCCATTCCATATTCCGTTCCACTCCATTCCACATTCCATTCCATTCCATTCCACATTCCAGTGTACATTCTATTCCATTTAATTCCTCATTGCACTCCATATTCCATTACATTCCATTAAACATTCAGTTTTACATTCCATTTAACCTTTCCATTCCATGCCATTCCACGCTCCATTCCACCTTCCATTCCACGTTCCATTCCACATTCCATTCCACAATCCATTCCACATTCCATTCCACGTTCCATTCCATGATCCATTCCATTGCATTCCACTTTCCATTCCTGTTTCCATTCCACATTCCATTCCATTCCATTGCATTCCACTCCACATTCCATTCCATTCCAGGTTCCATTCCTGTTTCCATTTCACATTCCATTCAATCTCATTCCATTCCACGTTCCATTCCTGTTTCCATTCCACATTCCATTCAATTCCATTTCATTCCACTCCACTTTCCATTCCACTCCATTTCACATTCCATTCCATTCCATTCCACATCCCATTCCACATTCCATTCCACATTCCATTCCTTTCCATTCCATATTCCATACCACATTCCATTCCATTCCATTAAACATTCCATTCCATATTCCATTTCATTCCATTCCACATTCTGTTCCACGTTCCATTCCATTCCATTCCACATTGCATTCCATTCCATTGCACTTTCCTTTCCATTCCATTAAACTTTCCATTCCACATTCCATTCAATTTAATTGCACATTCCATTCCACATTCCATTGAATTCCATTCGACATTCCACTGCATTCCACCTTCCACTCCACGTTCCATTACATGTTCCATTCGACGTTCCATTCCACTTTCCATTCCATTCCATTTCATGTTCCATTCCATTCCATTCCACATTCCATTCCATTCCATTCCGCCCCATTCCAATACATTCCACATTCCATTCGAATCCTTTCCACATTCCATTCCATTCCATTCCATTCCACATTCCATGCCATTCCATTCCGTTCCACATGCCATTCCTTTCCATTCCAAATTCCATACCTTTCCATTCCACATTGCATACCCTTCCATTCCATTCCACATAACATTCCTTCATTCCTTTCCATTCCACATTCCATTCCATTACATTTCATTCCATTGCACATTACATAAAGTTCCATTCCATTCCACATTCCATTACTTTCCATTCCACATTCCATTCCATTCCATTTCCGATTCCATTCCATTCCAGCCCACATTCCATTCCAATCCTTTCCAATTTCCATTCCATATTGCATTCCATTCCAGTACAAATTCCATACCACATTGCTTTCAATTCCCTTTCACATTCCATTCTATTAAATTGCATATTCCATTCCACGTTTCATTCCACATTCCATTCCACATTCCATTCCACTTTCCATTCCATTCCATTTCACTTTCCATTCCACTTTACATTCCATTCCATTCCACGTTCCATTCCACATTCCATTACCCGTTCTATTCCAAGTTCCTTTCCACATTCAATTCCACGTTACATTCCACATTCCATTCCATGTTCCATTCCATTCCATTCCACGTTCCATTCCACATTCCTTTCCAATGACTTCCACTTTCGGTCCAACAATGCATCATTACATATTCCATTCCTTTCTTTTCCACATTCCATTTCACTTTCCATTCCACATTCAATTACACATTCCATTCCACATTCCATTCCTCATTACATTCCACATTCCATTCCACATTCCTTTCCATTCCAGATTTCATTCCACATTCCATTACCCTTTCTATTCCAATCCTTTCCACATTCCATTCCACATACCTTTCTTTTCCATTCCATTCCATATTCCAATCCACATACTATTCCACATTGCATTCCACATTCTATTCCATTCCATTCCACATTCCTTTCCCCATTCCATTCCATTCATTTCCACATTCCATTCCATAACATTTCACATTTCCTTCCACATTCCATTGCATTCCATTCCACATTCCATTCCACATTCCACTCGATTCCATTCCATTCCACATTCCTTTCCTTATTCCATTCCACATTCCATTCCATTCCATTCTACATTGCATTCCACATTCCATTGCACATTCCATTCCATTCCACTCCACTCCACAGCCCATTCCACATTTCATTCCACATTCCATTCCTCATTCCATTCAACATTCCATTCCAGATTCCATTGCATTCCACTACATTCCACATTCCATTCTTCATTTCATTCCACGTTCCATTCCTCTTTCCATTCCATTCCTTCCACATTCCATTCCACATTCCATTCCATTCCATTCGGTTCCACTTTCCATTCCATTCCATTCCATTCAATCCTACATACCATTCGAAAGCATTGTACTTTCCATTCCATTCCATTCCATTCCATTCCGTTCCATTCCATTCCACAATCCATTCCGTTCCATTCCATTGCAGATTCCGATCCATTCCATTCCATTCCACATTCCATTCGATTCCACATTCCATTCCGTTCTATTCCACGTTCCATTCCATTCCATTTCACTGGAATGTGGAATGGATTGTGGAATGGAAGAGAATGGAATATGGAATGGAATGGAATGTAAGGTGGAGTGGAATGGAATGGAATATGGAGTGGAATGGAATGGGAACTGGAATGTAATTGAATGCAATGTGGAATGGAATGGAATGGAATTTGGAATGGAATGTGGAATTTAATGTTGAATGGAACGTGGAAAGAATTGGAATGGAATGTGGTATGGAATGCGGAATTAAATGCAATTGAATGGAATGGAGTGTGGAATTGAACGTGGATTGGAACATTGAATGGAATGTGGAATGGAATGTGGAATTCAGTGGAATGCATTGTGGATTGGAATGGAATGGAATGGAATGGAAGGGGTTGTGGAATTCAATTTAGTGGAATGTGGAATGGAATGTGGAATGCAATTCAATGGAATGTGGAATCGAATGTGGAACGGAATGGAAAGTGGAATTTAATGGATTGGAACAGATTGGTATTTGGAATAGAATGGAAATTGGAATGGAATGGAATGCAATGTGGAATGGAATGGAATGAAATACAGAATGGAATGGAATAGAATGTGGAATGGAATGTGTAAAGGAATGTGGAATCGAATGGAATGGCATGTGGAATGGCATGTAACGGAATATGGAATGAAATGAAATGGAACGTGGAAAAGAATGTGGAATGGAAAGTGGAATGGAATGTGGATTGGAATTGAATGGAGTGGAATGGAATTGGAATGGAATGGAATGGAAACTGGAATGCAATGGAATGGAAAGGAATAAGCAATTGAATGGAAACGAATGTGGAATGGAATGGAATGGAATGTCGAATGAAATGGAATGGAAATCGGAAAAGAATGTGGAATGCAATGGGGAATGGAATGTGGAATGGAATGGAATGCAAAGTGGAATGGAATGGAATGCAATGTTTAATAGAAGGGAATGGAATGGAATTTAAGGCGGAATGGTATGTCATTTAATGTGGAATGCATTGGAATTGAATGAAATGTGGAATTCAATGGAAAGGAATGTGGAATGGAATGCAATGCAATGTGGAGTGGAATGGAAAGGAACGTGGAATGGAATGTGGAATGGAATGTGGAATGGAGTCTGGAATGGAATGGAATGGAAAGGAATGGAATGTGGAATGGAATGGAATGGAATGTTGAAAGGAATGTGGAATGGAATGGAATGGCATGTGGAATCTAATGGAATGGAATGTGGAATGGAATGGAGTGGAATGTGGAATGCAATGGAAGCTTGGATGGAAAGGAATGGATTGTGGATTGGAAAGGAATGGAATGTGGAATGGAATCTGGAATGTAATGGAATAGAATGTGGAATGGAATGTGAAATGGAATGGAAGGGAATTTGGAATGGAATGTGAAATGTAGTGGAATGGAATATGGAATTTAATGTGGAATATAATGGAATGTATGGTGGAATGGAATGCAACGGAATGGTATGTAATATAAAAAGGATTGGAATGGAATATTTAATGGAATGAGGAAAGGAACGTAGATTGGAACATGGAAAGGAATGTGGAATGGAACATTGAATGGAATGTGTAATGGAATGGAAAGGAATGTGAAATGGAATGTGGAATGCAATGGAATGGAATGCGGAACGGAAAGTAATGGAATGTGGAAAGGAATGGAATGCCATGGAATGTGAAATGGAATGGAAAGGAATGAAATGGAACGTGGAATGGAATGGAATGGAATTTGGAATGGAACAGAATGGAATGTGGAATGGCATGAAATGCAATGTGGAATAGAATGGATTTGAAAGGAATGTGGAATGAAATGGAATGGAATGGGATGGAAAGCAGAGTGGAATGGAATGAAATGTGGAATGCAATGGAATCGTGTGGAAAGTGGCATGGAATGGAATGGAATGGAACGTGGAATAGAATGGAATTGAATGTGGAATGGAACGTGGAATGCAATGGAATGGAATGTGGAATGCAATGGAATGGAATGTGGAAGGGAATGTGGAATGGAATGTGGAAAGGAATGTGGAATCGAATAGAATGGCATGTGGAATGGAATGTAATGGAATGTGTAATGAAATGGAATGGAACGTGGAATAGAATGTGGATTGGAATGTGGAATGGAATGTGGAATGGAATGGAATGGAATGTGGATTGGAATAGAATGGAATGGAATGGAATTGGAAAGGAATGGAATGGAAAGTGGAATGCAATGAGATGGAAAGAAATAAGCAATTGAACGGAATAGAATGTGGAAAGGAATGCAACGGAATGTGGAATCAAATGGAATAGAACGTGGAATGGAATGTGGAATGGAATGCAATGGAATGTGGAATGAAATGGAATGGAAATTGGAATAGAATTTCGAATGCAATGGGGAATGGAAAGTGGAATGGAATGGAATGAAAAGTGGAATGGAATGGAAGGGAATGTGGAATAGAAGGGGATGGAATGGATTTTAAGGCGGAATGGTATGTAACTGAATGTGGAATGAAATGGAATAGAATTAAATGTAGAATTCAATGGAATGGAATGTGGATTGGAATGGAATGCAACGTGGAGTGGAACAGAGTGGAACATGGAATGGAATGTGGAAAGGAATGTGGAATGGAATCTGGAATTGAATGAAATGGGATGGAATGGAATGTGGAATGGAATGGAATGGAATGTGGAATGGAATGTGGAATGCAATGTGGAATGGAATGTAATGGAATGTGGAATCTAATTGAATCGAATGTGGAATGGAATGGAATGGCATGTGGAATGGAATGGAATGGCATGTGGAATGGAATAGAATGGAATATGGAATAGAAGGGAATGGAATGGAACTTAAGGCGGAATGGTATGGAATTGAATGTGGAATGCAATGGAATTTAATTAAATGTGCAATTCAATGGAATGTAATGTGGATTAGAATGATATGCAATGTGGAGTGGAATGGAATGCAACGTGGAATGGAATGTGGAATGGAATGTGGAATGGAATCCTGAATGGAAAGGAATGGAATGGAATGGAATGGAATGTGGAATGGAATGGAATGGAATGTGGAATGGAATGTGGAATGGAATGTAATGGAATGTGGAATATAATGGAATCGAATGTGGAATGGAATGGAATGGAAAGCGGAAAGGAATGGAAGCTTGGATGGAAAGGAATGTGGATTGGAAAGCAATGGAATGTTTAATGGAATGTGGAATATAATGGAAAGGAATGTTGAATGGAATGTGGAATGGAATGGAATGGAAATTGGAATGGAATGTGTAATGGAAGGGAATGGAATATGGAATGGAATGTGGAACGTAATGGAATGGAATGTGGAAAGGAATGCAATGGAATGGTATGGAATATGGAAAGGAATGTAATGTAAAAATTAATGCCATGAGGAATGGAACGTAGAATGGAACGTGGAAAGGAATGTGTAACGGAACGTGGAATGGAATGTGGAATGGAATGGAAAGGGATGTGGAATGGAATGTGGAATACAATGGAATGGAATTTGGAATGGAATGGAATGGAATGGAATGGAAAGAAATGCAGTGTGGAATAGAATGGAATGGAAAGGAATGTGGAATGAAATGGAATGGAATGGAAAGGAAAGCGGATTGGAATGGAATGCATTGTGAAATGCAGTGGAATGGAATGGAAAGTGGAATGGAATGGAATGGAATGGAATGTGGAATAGAATGGAATGGAATGCGGAATGCAATGGAATATAATGTGGAATGTAATGTGGAATGTAATGTGGAATGGAATGGAATGCAATGCGGAATGAAATGTGGAATGCAATGTGGAATGGAACGGAATGCAATGTGGAATGGAATGTGGACTGGAAAGTGTAATGGAATGGAATGGAATGTGGAATGGAATGTTTAACGGATTGGAATGGAAAGTGCAACAAAACGTGGAATGGAAAGTAATGGAATGGAATGGAATGTGCAATGGAAGTGAATGCAATGTGGAATGCAATGTGGAATGGAATGGAATGCAATGGAATGTGGAATGGAACGGTATGGAATGTGGAATGGAATGGAATGGAATGTGGAATGGAATTGGGCATAGAATGTGTAATGGAATGGAATGGAATGTGGAATGGAAGATGAGTGGAATGGAATGGAATGTGGAATGGAATGTGTAATGGAATGTGGAATGGAATTTGGAATGGAATCGAATGGAATGTGCAATGAAAAGTGGAATGGAACGCGGAATGGAACGTGGAATGGAATGTGGAATGGAATGCACTGGAAAGTGGAATGGAATGGAACGGAATGGAATGGAATGTGAAATGGAATGTGAAATGTAATATGAAATGCAATGTGGAATGGAACGTGAAACGCAATGAGAATTAAAGTGGAATGCAATGTAATGGAACATGGAATGCAATGGAATGGAAATTGGAATGGAACTTGGAATGGAACGTGGAATGGAATGTGGGGGGAATGTGGAATTTAATTGAATGGATTGTGTAATGGAATGTGGATTGCAATGGAATGGATTGTGCAATGGAACGTG
This sequence comes from Pongo pygmaeus, assembly GCF_028885625.2. Lineage (NCBI taxonomy): Eukaryota > Metazoa > Chordata > Mammalia > Primates > Hominidae > Pongo > Pongo pygmaeus. The sequence continues at coordinate 6,608,322 of NC_072385.2, forward strand.
TAATGGATCATGGAAAGGAACGTGGAATGGAATGTGGAGGGAATGTGGAATGGAATGGAATGTGATTAGGAATGGAAGGGAATGGAATGTGGAATAGCATGTGTAATAGAATGTGGAATGGAATGTGGAATAGAATGGAATGGAATGTGGAATGGAACGTGGAGTGGAATGGAATGGAACGTGGAAAGAAATGCGGAATGGAATGGAATGTGCAATGGAATTTGGAACATAATATGGAACGGAATGGAATGGAATGTGGAATGGTATATGAAGTGGAAATTAATGGAATGTGGAATGGAAGGAAATGGAATGAGAAATGGAATGTGGAACGGAATGGAATGGAATATGGAATGGAATGTGGAATGGGATGTGGAATGGAATGTGGAATGGAAATTAATGGAATGTGGAATGGAATGTGGAATGGAACGTGGAAGGGAATGCGGAATGGAACGAGGAATGGAATGTGTAATGGAATGCAATGGAATGGAAGTGACGGTGGAATGGAATGGCATGGACTGTGGAATGGAATGGAATGGAATAAAATGAAATGGAATGGAATGTGGAGTGGAATGTGGAATGGAATGGAATGGAACGTGTAATGGAAAGTGGAATGGAAATTGGAATGGAACGTGGAATGGAATGACATGGAACGTGGAACGGAATGTGGAATGGAATGTGGAATGGAACAAGGAATGGAATGTGAAATGTAATGTGGATTTGAAAGGATCGGAATGTGGAATTGAATGGAATGGAATGTGGAGTGGAAGGGAATGCAATGTGGAATGCTATGGAATGGAATGTGGAATGGGAAGTGGAATGGAATCAAATGGAATGGAACGAAATGGAATGCGGAATGGAATGGAAAGGAATAGAATGTGGAATGGAATGGAATGGAATGGGAAACTGAATGGAATTGAAAGTGGAATTTAATGTGGAAAGGATTGAAATGAAATGGAATGGAATTGAATGGAATGGAATGTGGAATGCAATGGAATGGCATGTGGAAAGGAATGTGGAAAGAAAACTGGAATGGAATGTGGAAAGGAATGTGGAATGGAATCGAATGGAATGGAATGTGGAAAGGGATGTGGAATTGAAAATGGAATGGAATATGGAATGGAATGTGGAATGGAATGGAATAGAATGGAATGTGGAATGGAATGTGGAATGGAATGGAAAAGAATGGAATGTGGAATGGAATGTGGAATGGAATGGAATGGATTAGAATTTGGAATGGAACTTGGAAGGGAATGTGGAAAGGAATCAGGAATGGAATGTGTAATGGAATGCAATGGAATGCAAGTGAAAGTGGAATGGAATGGAATAGAATGGAATGGAATGGAATGTGGAATGGTAAGTAGAATGGAATGGAATGGAACATGTAATGGAATGTGGAATGAAAAGTGGAATGTAATGTGGAATGGAACGTGGAATGTAATGGCATGTATCATGGAATGGAACGCGGAATGGAATGTGGAATGGAACACGGAATGTAATGTGGAAAGTAATGTGGATTGGAAAGGAACGGAATGTGGAATTGAATGGAATGGAATGTGGAATGGAATGGAATGGAATGTGGAACGGAATGTGGAATGGAATGGAATGCTATATGGAACAGAATGTGGAATAGAATGGAAAGGAATCCGGAAAGAAATGGAATGGAATAAAATGGAATGTGGAATGGAATGGAATGGAACATGGAATGGAACATGGAATGGAACGTGGAATGGAGTGTTGAATGGAATGGAATGGAATGTGTAGAGGAAGAGAATGGAAGGTGGAATGGAATAGGGAATGGAATGGAATGAATTGGATTGGAATGGAATGTGGAATGGAATGGAATAGAATGTGGAATGGAATGGAATGGTATGGAACGTGGAATGGAATGGAGGTGAGTGGAATGTGTAATGGAATGGAATGGAATGAGGAATGGAACTTAATAGAAAGTGGAGTGGAATGGAATTTGGAATGGAATGGAATTCCGTGTTTAATGGACGGAATTGAATGTGGAATGGAATGTGTTGGAATGGAAACGAATGTGGAATTGAATGGAATGAGAAATTGACTGGAAAGGTATGGAATGGGGAATAGAATGCGGAATGGAAAGGAATGGAAGGTGGAATGGAATGTGAAATGGAAGGTGGAATGGAACTTGGAATGGAATGGAATGGAACGTGGCATGGAATCGTGGAATGGAAGGTGCAATGGAACGTTAAATGGAATGTGGAATGGAACGTGGAATGCAATGGAATGTGGAATCAAATGTGTAATGGATTGGAATGAAATGGAATGGAATGGAATCTGGATGGAATGGAATGGAATATGGAATGGAATGTGGAATGGAATGTGGAATAGAATGGAACGTTATGGAATGTGGAATGGAATGGAATGGAATGGAATTGATTGTGGAATATAGTGGAATACAATGTGGAATGGTTTGGAATCGAATGTGGAATGGAATGGAATGGCATGGAAAGTATTGTGGAATGTTAGGGAATGGAATGTGGAATGGAATGGAATGGAAAGTGGAATGGAATGTGAAATGGAATGTGGAATGGAACATGGAATGGAATGAAATGGAACGTGGAATGGAATGGAATGGAACGTGGAATGGAATGGAACGGAACGTGGAATGGAATGGAATGGAACGTGGAATGGACTGGAATGGAACGTGGAATGGAACATGGAATGGAACGTGGAATGGAAGTTGTAATGGAATGGAATGGAAGGTTGACTGGAATGGAATGGAACGTGGAATGGAATGGAATGGAAATTGGAATGGAACACGGAATGGAACGGAAAGGAACGTGGAATGGAATGTGGACTGGAAAGTGGAATAGAATGTGGAATGGAAAGTGGAATGGAATGTGGAATGGAAAGTGGAAAAGAATGGAATGGAATGTGGAATGGAATGGAATGGAAAGTGGAATGGAATTGAGTGGAACACGGAATGGGATGCAATGGAAAGTGGAATGGAACGTGGAATGGAATGGAAAGCAACGTGGAATAGAATGTGGAATCTAATGTGGAATGGAACGTGGAATGTAATGGAATGGAATGTGGAATGGAATATGGAATGCAATGTGGAATGGATTGTGGATTGGAATGTGTAATGGAATGTGGAATGGAATGTGCAATGGAATGTGGAAAGGAATATGGAATGGAATGTGCAATGGAACGGAATGAAATGTGGAATGCAATGTGGAATGGAATGTGGAATTGAACGTAGAATGGAATGAAATATAATGGAATGGATTGTGGAATGGTATGTGGAATTGAGTGGAATGGAATGTGGAATGGAATGGAATGGAATGGAACTTGGAAGGGAATGTGCAATGAAATGTAGAAGGGAACGTTCAATGGAAAAGAATGGAAAGTGGAGTGGAACGTGGAAAGGAATGGAATGGAAAGGGTAATGGAATGTGGAATGGACTGTGGAATGGAACGTGAAATTGAACGTGGAATGGATTGGAATGGCATGTGGAATGGCATGTTGAATGTCATGTGGAATGGAATGCAACACAATGTGGAAAGGAATGCGGAATGGAATGGAATGGAATGTCGAATGGAAAGGGTTGGAATGTGGAATGGAATGTGGAATGCAATGGAATGAAAAGTGGAATGGAATGTGGAATGCAAAGTGGAATGAAATGTGGAATTGAAAGTGGAATGGAATGGAAAGGAATGTGGAATTGAACGGGGAATAGAATGCAAAGGACTATGGAATAGAACGTGGAATGAAACATGGAATGGAATATGGAATGGAACGTGGAATTCAATGTGCAATGGAATGTGGAATGGAAAGCGGAATGGAACGGAAAGGAAAGTGGAATGGAACGTGGAATGGAATGTGCAAAGGAATATGGAATGGAACGTGGAATGGAAAGAGGAATGGAATGGAAAGGAATTTAGAGTGGAAAGTGGAATGGAATGTGGAATGGAATGTGGAATGCAGTGGAATGGAATGGGGAATGAAATGTGGAATGGAATATGGAATGGAACGTGGAATGGAATGTGGAGTGGAATGGAACGTGGAATGGAAAGAGGAATGGAATGGAATGAGGAATAGAAGGGAATGGAATGTGGAATGGAATGTGTAATGGAATGGAATGGAATGGAACGTGGAATGGAATGCAATGGAATGAGGAATGGAATGTGGAATGGACTGAGGAATGGAAAGTGGAATGGAATGGAATGGTTTGGAATGTGGAATGGAATGGAATGAAATGGAATGGAATGGAATGTGGAATGGAATGTGGAAAGAAATGTGGAATGGAATGTGGAATGGAATGTGGAATGGAACGGAATGGGATGTGGAATGGAATGTAATGGAATGGAATAAAATGGAATGGAATGGAATGTGGAATGGAATGTGGAATGGAATGGAATCGAATGTGGAAAGCAATGGAATGGAATGGAAAGCAGAATGGTATGGAATGGAATGTCGAATTGAATGGAATGGAATGTGGAATTGAATGGAATGGGAAATGAAACGGAATGGAATGGAATGTGGAATGGAACGTGGAATTGAGTGGAATGGAATGTGGATTGGAACGGAATTGAATGTGGAAAGGAATGTGGACAGAAATGGAATGCAATATGGAATGGAATGTAGAATGCAATGCAGTGGAATATGGAATCGATTTCGGAATGGAAGGTGGAATGTTACGTGGAATGGAATGGAATGAAAGGTGGAATGAAATGTGGAATGGAATGTGGACTGGAATGGAATGGAATGTGGAATGGAATGGACTGGAAAGTCAATTAGAATGTGGACTTGAATAGAATGCAATGTGGAATGGAATGTGGAATGAAATCGAATTACACGTGTAATGCAATGTGGAATGGAATGGAATGGAATGTGGAATGGATTGTGGAATGCAACGTGGAATGGAACGGAATAGAATGTGAAATGGAATGTGGAATGGAAAGTGGAATGCAATGTGGAGTGGAACATGGAATGGAATGGAATGGAAAGTGGAATATAACTTGGAATGGAATCTGGAATTGAACATGGAATGGAATGTGGAATGGAGCATGGAATGGAAAGAGGAATGGAAAGTGGAATGGAACTTGGAATGGTATGGAATGGAATGTGGTATCGAAAGTGGAAAGGAATTTAATGGAAAGTGGAATGAAATGTGGATTGGAACGTGGAATGCAACATAGAATGGAATGGAATGGAACGTGGAATGGAATGTGGAATGAAATGTGGAAAGGAAAGGAATGGAATGTGCAATGATATGGAATGCAATGTGGAATGGAATTGAATGGAAGGTGGAACGGAAGGGATTGGAATATGGAATGGATTGGAATGGAATGTGAAATGGAATGGCATGTGGATTTGAATGGAATGGAATGTGGAATACAATCGAATGGAATGGAATGGAACGTGAAATGGAATGTGGAATGTAATTTGAAATGCAATGAATTGTAACGTGGAATGGAATGAAATGGAACGTGGAATGGAATGAAATATAACGTGGATAGCAATGTAATTGCATGTGGAAGGGAATGTGAAATGGAATGTGGAATGGAATGTGGAATGGAATGGGATTTAATGTGGAATGGACTATTGAACGGAATGCAACGGAATGTGTAATGCAGTGTGGAATGGAATGATATGGAATGTGGAATGGAATGGAATGGAATGTGGAATGGAATGGAATGGAATGTTGAATGCAATGGAATGGAATTTGGTATTGAATGTGTAATAGAATGTATAATGAAAGGGAACGGAATTTTGACTGGAATGTGGAATTGAATGGAATGGAATGTAGAAGGGAATGTGGAATGGAAAGTGGAATGGAATGTGAAATGGAATGGAATGGAACGTGGAAAGGAATCCGGATTGGAATGGAATAGAATGTAGAAGGGAAAGTGAAATAGAATGTGGAATGGAATGGAACGGAATGTGGAATGGAATGGAATGGAATATGGAATGTAACGCAATGTAATGTGGAATGAAAAGTGTAATGTGAAGGAATGCAATGTGGAATGGAACATGGAATGAAATTGAATGGAACATGGAATGGAAAGTGGAATGGAAGGCGGAATGGAATGTGGTACGGAATGCAATGGAATGTGGAATGGAATGTGGAATGGCATGTGGAAAGGAATTGAACGGAGTACGGAATGGAACTGGGAATGGAAATTAATGGAATATGGAATGGAAGGTGGAATCGAATGGAAAGGAACGGGCAATGGAACATGGAATGGACAGTGGAATATAATGGAATGGATCATGGAATGGAATCTGGAATGGAACTTGGAATGGAATGGAATGTAACGGGAATGGAATGTTAAATGGAATGGAATGGAACGTGGAATGTAACGTGGAATGAAACGTGTAATATAATGTGGAATTGAAGGTGGGATGGAATGTGGAATGGAATGTGGAATGGAACGGAATGGAATGAGGAATGGAATGCGGAATTGAGTGTGGAAAGGAACGTGGAATGTAATCGAATGGAATGTGGAATGGAAAGAGGAAAGGAATGTAATGGAAATTGGAATGGAATGTGGAATGGAATAGAATGGAATGGAAAGGAAATGAATGTGGAATAGATTGTGGAAAGGAATGTGGAATAGAATGTGGAATGGAATGGAAGGAAAGGTGGAATGAAATGTGGATTGGAATGGAATGGAATGTGGAATGGAATGGAATGGAATGTGGAATGGAATGGAATGGAATGTGGAATGGAATTCTATGGCAATTGGAATGGAAAGTGGAATGGAATGGAATGTGGAATGGAATGTAATGGAATGTGGAATGGAATGTGGAAAGCAGTGGAATGAAATGTGGAATGGAATGTGAATTGGAATGGAATGGAATGTGGAATGGAAAGGAATGCACTGCGGATTGGAATGTGGAATGGAATGGAATGTAATGGAAGGGAACATGGAATGGCATGTGAACTGGAATGCAATGGAATGTGGAATGGAATGTGGAATGAAATGCAATGGAACGAGAATGGAATGTGGAATGGAATGTGGAATGGAATGAGGAATGGAATGTGGAATGGAACGTGGAATGAAATGGAATGTAATGGAATGTGGACTGGAATGTGGAATGGAATGGAATCAAATGTGGATAGGAATGTGGAATTAAATGGAATGGAATGTGAAATGGAAGGGAATGGAACGCTAAATGGAATGGAATAGAAAGTGGCATGGAATGGAATGGAACGTGGAATGGAACGTGGAATAGAATGTGGAGTGGAATGTGGAATGGAATAGTATGTATAATGGAATGCAATGGAATGCAATGAAATGTGGAAATGAATGGAATGGAATGTGGAATGGAAAGGAATGGAATGCGGAATGGAACAGAATGGAGGGCAATGTGGAATTGAATGGAATAGAATGCAATGGAATGGAATGTGGTATGGAATGTGGAATGGAATAGAATGGAGTTTGGAATGGAATTCGGAATGAAATGTGTAATAAAATGTGGAATGGAATGTGGAATGGAATGAGAAATGGAATGGAAAGGAATGTGGAATGTAATGTGGAATGGAATGGAATGTGTAACGGAATGTGAACTGGAAGGTGAAATGGAATGTGGAAAGGAACGTGAAATAGAATGGAATGAAACGTGAAATGGAACGTGGAATGGATCATAGAATGGAACGTGGAATGGTATGTGGAATGGAATGTGGAATGTTGTGTGGAATGGATTGTGGAATTTAGTATGGAATGGAACGTGAAATTGAATGGAATGCAATGTGGTATGGAGTGTGCAATGGAATATGGAATGGAACGTGGAAATTAACGTGGAATGGATTGGAATAGAATGTGGAATGGAGGCTGAAATGGAATAGAAAGGAATGTTCAATACAATTTGGAAAGGAATGGAATAGAATGTGAAATGCAAAGCGGAATGGAATGTGGAATGGAATGTGGAAATGAATGGAATGGAATGTGGAAAGGAATGTTGAATGGAATGTGGAATGGAATGTGGAATATAATGGAATGGCTTGTGGAATGGAACGTGGAATATAATGGAATGGAACGTGGAATGGAACGTGGAATAGAACATGGAGTGGAACGAGGAATGCTATGTGGAATGTATCGTTGAAGGGGAAGTGGAATGGAATGGAATGGAATGTGGAATGGAATGGAATGGAATGTGGAATGGAATGGAATGCAATGTGGAATGGAATGTGGAAAGGAATGGAATGGATTGTGGAAGGGAATAGAATGGAATGGTACGGAATGTGGAATGGAATGGAATGGAATGTGGAATGGAATGTGGAATGGAAAGCGGAATGAAAAGGAATAGAATGTGGAATGGAATGGGGAGTGGAACGGAATGGAACGTGGAATAGGAAGTGGAATGGAACGTGCAACGGAACGGGGAATGGAATGGAATGAATGGTCGAAAAGAATGTGGAATGGAACGAGGAATGGAATGTGGAATGGAACGTGGAATGGAATGGGCAATAGAATGTAGAATGGATTGTGGAATGGAAAGGAATGGAAAGTGGAATGGAACGTGGAATGTAATGCAATGGTACGTGGAATGGAATGTGGAATGGATTGTGGAATGGAAAGTGTAATGGAACGTGGAATGGAATGGATTGTAATGTGGAATGGAACCTGGAATGGAGTGGAATGGAACGTGGAATGGAATGTGGAATGGAATGTGAAATGGAATGGATTAGAATGTGGAATGTAATTGAATGGAATGGGGAATGTAGTGTAGAATGGAATGGAATGCAATGTGGAAAGGAATGCGGAATGGAAAGGAATGGAACGTGGAATGGAATGTGGAATGCAATGTGGAATGTTATGTAATGGAATGTGGCATGGAATGTGGAATGGAATGCGGAATGACACGGAATGGAATGTGGAATGGAATGGACTGGAATGTGAAATGGAAATTGAAATGGAATGGAGTGGAATGTTAAATGGAATGAAATGGAAAGAAATGTGAAATGGAATGAAATATGGAATGGAATGAAATGGAATGGAAACTGGAATGGAATGTGGAATGGAATGGAATGGAATACGGATGGAACGTGGAATGGAACAGAATGGAACGTGGAATGGAACGTGGAATGGAAAGAATGGAACGTGGAATGGATCATGGGATGGAACGTGGAATGGAACGTGGAATGGAAAGTGGAATGTGGAATGAAAAGGAATGTAGTGTGGAATGGAAAGGAATGGAATGTGGATTGGAATGGAATTGAATGTGGGATGGAATGGAATGTAATGTGGAATGGAATTGAATAGAATGTGGAATGGAATGTGAAATGGAATGGAATGTGGAATGGCAAGATTTGAATGGAATGGAATATGGAATGGAATGGATTGGAATGGAGAGTGGACTGGAATGCATTGGAATGGAGTAGAATGTGGAATGCAATGGAATGGAAAGTGGAAAGGAATGTGGAATGGATTGGAATGGAAAGTGGAATGGAATGGAATGGAAAGTGAAATGGAATGTGCAATTGAATGTGGAATGCAATGGAATAGAATGCAATGTGGAACGGAATTGAATGGAAAGTGGACCGGAATGGAATGGAATATGTAATGGAATAGGGTGGAATGTGGAATGGAATGTGGAATGGAATGGAACGGAAAGTTGAATCGAATGTGTAATGGAACGGAATGGAATGGAATGTTTAATGGAATTTAATGGAATGTGGAAGAGATTGCAATGGAATGTGTAATGGAATCGAATTGAATGGAATATGGAATGCAATCTCAAATGGAATGTAGAATGGAATGGAATGGAATGTGGAATGGAATGTGGAATGGAACGGAATGGATCATGCAATGGAATGTGAAATGGAATGGAAAGTTGAATGGAATGTGGAAAGTAATGGAATGGAATGTGGAATGTTGAAAGGAATCGAATGGAATGGAATGTGCAATGGAATGTGGAATGGAATGGAATGGAACGTGGAATGGAAAGGAATGGAATGTGGAATGGAAACAGGAATGGAGTGGAATGGAATGTTGAATGGAAGGTTGAGTGGAATGGAATGGAAAGTGGAATGGAATAGAATACGTAATGAAATGGAATGAGGTATGGAATGGAATGGAAGGTGTAATGAATGGAATGGAATGTGGAATGGAATGGAATTGAACGTGGAATGGAATGGAATGGAAGATGAAATTGAGTGGAGTGGAATGTGGATGGAATGTGGAATGCAATGGAGTGGAATGTGGAAAGGAATGGAATGGAATGTGGAATGGAATGTAGAATGGAAATGAATGTGGAATGAAATAGATTGGAATTTGGAATGGAATGGAATGGAATGTGGAATGGAATGGAATGGAATGTGGAATGGAATGGAAACAAATTGAATGTGGAATGGAATTTGGACAGGAATGTGGAACAGAATGGAATCGACGGTGAATTGGAATGCGCAATGGAATGGAATGGAAAGTGGAAAGGAATGGAATGTAGAATGGAATGGATTTGAATGGAATCGAACGTGGAATGGAATGGAATGTGAAATGGAATGGATTGCAGTGTTAAATGGAATGGAATGGAAGGTAGAATGGAAAGGAATGGAATGTGGAATGGAATGGAATGGAATGGAATATGGAATGGAATTTAATGTGGAACGGAATGTGGAAAGGAATGGAATGGAATGTGGAATGTACTGAAATGGAAAGTTGAATGGAATTGGATGGAATGGGGTGGAATGTGGACTGGAATGGAATGGAATATAGTTTGGAAAGGAATGGAATTTAATGGAATGAGGACTTGAATGGAATGGAGTGGAATGAAATGTAGAATTGAATGGAATCGAATGTGGAATTAAGTGGAATGGAACGTGGAATGAAATGGAATGGAAACTTTATTAGAACACGGAATGGAATGGAATGGAATGTGGAATGTAGTGGAATTGAATGGAATTGATTGAAAGGTGTATGGTATGGAATGGAAATTGGAATGGAATGGAATGGAATGTGGAATGGACGGAATGTGGAAAGGAACAGAATGGAATGTGGAATGGAAAGAGTAATGTAATGGAATGGAATATGTAATGGAATGGAATGTTGAATGGAACGTAGAATGGAATGGAATAGAGCGTGGAATGGAATGGAAGGGAACGTGGAATGGAATAAAATGGAATGTGGAATGTAATGGAATGGAATGTGGAATGAAATAGGGAATGGAATGTGGAATGGGGTAGAAAGGAATATGGAGTGGAAAGTGGAATAGAAGGTGGAATTGAATGGAATGGAATGTGGAATCAAATGTGAAATGGAATGGAACGGAATATGGAATGGAATGTGTAATGGAATGTAATGGATTGGAATAAAATGTGTAATGGAGTGGAATGGAATGGAATTTGGAATGAAATGGAATTGAATGGAATGTGGAATGAAACGGAATGGAATGTGGAATGGAATTGAATGGAAAGTGGACAGAAATGGAATGGAATGCAATGAAATGTGAAATAGAATGGAATGGAAAGTGGTACGCAATTGAATGGAATGTGCAATGAAATGGGATGAAATGTAGAATAGAATGTGTAACTAAATGGAATGAAATGTGGAATACAATGGATTGGAATGTGGAATGGAATGGAATCGAATGTAGAATGGAATATGGAATGGAATAGAATGTGGAATGGAACTTGCAATGTAATGTGGAATGGAATGGAATGGAAAAGGGAATGAAACGTGGAATGGAAAATGGAATGTATCGTGGAATTGAATGGAATTGTATGTGGAATGGAACTTGGAATGGAACATGGAGTGTAATGGAATGGAACGTGGAATGGAACGTGGAATGGAAAGTGGAATGGAACGTGGAATGAAACATGGAATGGAATGGAATGGAATGGAACGTTGAATGTAATGGAATTGAACGTGGAAAGAAACGGAATGGAATGTGCAATGGAATCGAATTTAATTTGGTATGGAATGGAATGGAATGTGTAACGGAATGGAATGTGGACTGGAATAGAATGGAATGGAATGAAATGTGGATTGGAATATAATGGAAAGTGGAATGGAATGTGGAATGACAAGGGAATGGAATGTGGAATGGAATGGACCGGAATGTGAAATGGAAATTGAAATGGAATGGAGTGGGATGTGAAATGGAATGAAATGGAATGAAACGTGGAATGGAAAGAAATGGAATGGAAACTGGAATGGAATGTGGAATGGAATGGAACGAATGTGGATGGAACGTGGAATGGAATAGAATGGAACATGGAATGGAATGTTGAATGGAAAGAATGGAACGTGCAATGGAACTCGGGATGGAACGTGGAATGGAACATGGAATGGAACGTGGAATGGAATGTGGAATGTGGAATGGAAAGGAATATAATGTGGAATGGAAAGGAATGGAATGTGGATGGGAATGGAATTGAATGTGCTATGGAATGGAACGTAATGTGGAATGGAATTGAATGGAATGTGGGATGGAATGTGAAATGGAAAGGAATGTGGAATGGCATGGATTGAAATGGAATGTAATGTGAAATGGAATGGATTGGAATGGAGTGTAGACTGGAATGCATTAGATTGGAGTAGAATGTGGAATGGAATGGAATGGAAAGTGGAAAGGAAAGTGGAATGGATTGGAATGGAAAGTGGAATGGAAAGGAATGGAATGTGAAATGGAATGTGCAATTGAATGTGGAATGCAATGAAATGGAATGCAATGTGGAATGGAATTGAATGGAATGTGGAATGGAATGGAATATGTAATGGAATAGAGTGGAATGTGGAATGGAATGTGGAATGGAATGTAATGGAAAGTTGAATCAAAAGTGTAATGGAAGAGAATGTAATGGAATGTTTAATGGAATTTAATGGAAAGTGGAAGAGAATGCAATAGAATGTGGAATGGAATCAAATGGAATGGAATGTGGAATGCAGTCTTAAATGGAATGTGGAATGGAATGGAATGGAACGTGGAAAGGAATGTGGAATGGAATGGAATGGAACATGGAATGGAATGTGAAATGAAATGGAAAGTGGAATGGAATGTGGAATGTTGAAAGGAATCGAATGGAATGGAATGTGCAATGGAATGTGGAATGGAATGGAATGAACGTGGAATGGAAAGGAAAGGAATGTGGAATGGAACCAGGAATGGAATGGAATGGAACGTTGAATGGAACGTTGAATGGAATGGAATGAAATTGGAATGGAATAGAATATGTAATGAAATGGAATGAGGCATGGAATGGAATGTAATGTGTAATGAATGGAATGGAATCTGGAATGGAATGGAATGGAACGTGAAATGGAATGGAATGGAAGATGCAATGGAATGGAACGGAATGTGGAATGGAATGTGGAATGCAATGGAGTGGAATGTGGAAAGGAATGGAGTGGAATGCGGAAACGAATGGAATGGAATTTGGAATGGAATGTAGAATGGAAAGGAATGGGGAATGGAATGGATTGGAATGTGGAATGGAATGGAATGTGGAATGGAATGGAAACAAATTGAATGTGGAATGGAATGTGGATAGGAATATGGAACAGAATTGAATCGACGGTGAATTGGAATGCGGAATGGAATTGAATGGAAACTGGAATGCAATGGAATGTAGAATGGAATGGATTTGAAAGGAATGGAATGTGGAATGGAATGGAATGAGAAATGGAATGGAATGCAATATTAAATGGAATGGAATGGAAGGTAGAATGGAATGGAATGGAATGTGGAATGGAATGGAATGGAATGGAATATGGAATGGAATTTAATATGGAATGGAGTGTGGAAAGGGATGGAATGGAATGTGGAATGTACTGAAATGGAACGTGGAATGGAATGGGATAGAATGGAGAGGAATGTGGACTGGAATGGAATGGAACATAGCTTGGAATGGAACGGAATTGAATGGAATGAGGACTTGAATGGAATGGAGTGCAATGAAATGGAGAATTGAATGGAATAGAACGTGGAATTAAATGGAATAGAACGTGGAATGAAATGGAATGGAAACTGGATTAGAATACGGAATGGAATGGAACGGAATGTGGGATGGAGTGGAATGGAATGGAATGGATTGGAAGGTGTATGGAATGGAATGGAAAGTGGAATGGAATGGAAAGTGGAATTGAATGGAATGGAATGTGAAATGCAATGGAATGTGGAATGGAACAGAATGGAATGTGAAATGGAATACAATTTGGAATGCAATGGAAAGGAATGTGGAATGGAAAGAGTAATGTAATGGAATGGAATATGTAATGGAATGGAATGTTGAAAGGAACGTGGAATGGAATGGAATAGAACGTGGAATGGAAAGAATGGAAGGTGGAATGGAATAAAATGGAAAGTGGAATGGAATGGAATGGAATGTGGAATGAAATAGGGAATGGAATGTGGAATGGGGTAGAATGGAATGTGGAGTGGAAAGTGGAATGGAAGGTGGAATGGAATGGAATGGAATGTGGAATGGAATGGAATGGAATGTTGTATGGAATGGAATGGAATCTGGACAAGAATGGAATGGAATGTAATTAAATGTGAAACGGAATGGAATGGAAAGTGGTACGCAATTGAATGGAATGTGCAATGAAATGGGATGAAATGTAGAATGGAATGTGGAACTAAATGGAATGGAATGTGGAATACAATGGATTGAAATGTGGAATGGAATGGAATGGAATGTAGAATGGAATATGGAATGGAATGGAAAGTGGAAAGGAATGTGGAATGGAATGTAGAATGGAATGGAATGCATAGTGGAATGGAATTGAATGGAATGCAATGTGGAATGTAACGTGGAATGGGAAGGAAAGGAATATGTAATGGAATGGAATGGAACATGGAATGGAATAGAATGGAATGTGGAAAGGAATGGAATGGAATGCAACGGAATGTGGAATGGAGTATGAAATGGAATGGAATGAAATGTGGAATGGAGTATGAAATGGAATGGAATGAAATATGGAATGGAACGTGGCATGGAACGTTTAATAGAACGTGAAATGGAATGAAATGAAAAGTGGAATGGAACGTAGAATGGATCGTGGGATTGAAAGTGGAATGGAATGTGGAATGGAATGTGGAATGAATGGAATAGAAAATGGACTGGAATGGATTGGAACATGGAATGGGATAGAATGGAATGTACAATGGAATGGGGAATGGAATGTGGAACGGAGTATGGAATGGAATGGAATGGAATGTGGAATGGAATCTGGAATGCAATGGAATATGGAATGGAATCTGGAAAGGGATGGAATGATATGGAATGGAATGGAATGGAATGTGGAATGGAACGTGGAATGGAACGGAATGGAACGTGAATTGGAAGGGAATAGAACGTTGAACGGAATTGAATGGAATGTGGAATGGAACGGAATTGAATAGAATGTGGAATACAATGGAATGAAAGGGGGAATGGAAGGTGGAATGGAATAGAATGGAATGTGGAATGGAATGGAATGGAATGCGGAATGGAACGTGGAATGCAATGAAATGAATCGTGGAATGGAAAGGAATGGAATCTGGAATGGAATGCATGTGGAATGTAATGCAATGGAATGTGGAATGGAATGTGGAATGGAATGTGGAAAGGAATATGGAATGGAGCGTGGAATGGAATGCAATGGAATGTGGAATCGAATGTGAAATTGAATGGAATGGAATGTGGATTGGAATGGAGTGGATGCGAATGCAATGTGGAATGGAATGGAATGGAATGTGGAATGGAATGTGGAATGGAATGAAAAGGAATGTGGAATGGAATGGAGAGGAGCGGAATGTGGAATGCAATGCAATGTATTGGAAAGGAGTGGAATGAGGAATGGAATAGAATGGAAAGTGGAAAGAATGGATAATAGTATGGAATGGAATGTGGAATGGAATGGAATGGAATGTGGAATGGAACGGAATGGAATGTGGAATGGAATGGAATGGAAAGCGAATGAAATGGAATGTGGAATGGAAAGGAATGGAAAGTTGAATCGAATATGTAAAGGAATGGAATGGAATGGAATGTTTAATGGAATTTAATTGAATGTGGAAGAGAATGCAATGGAATGTGGAAGGGAATGGAATGGAACGGAATGTGGAATGGAATCTTAAATGGAATGTGAAATGGAATGGAATGGAACGTGGAATGGAATGTGGAATGGAACGGAATGAAACACGGAATGGAATGTGAAAGGCAATGGAAAGTGGAACGGAATGTTGAAAGGAATGGAATGGAATGAAAAATGTTGAAAGGAATCAAATTGAATGGAATGTGCAATGGAATGTGGAATGGAATGGAATGGAACGTGGAAAGGAAAGGAATGGAATGTGGAATGGAACCACGAATGGAATGGAATGGAACGTTGAATCGAAAGTTGAATGGAATGGAATGGAAAGTGGAATGGAATAGAATATGTAATGAAATGGAATGAGGTATGGAATGGAATGGAATGTGTAATGAATGGAATGGAATGTGGAATGGAATGGAAAGGAATGTGGAATGGAATGGAATGGGAGGTGCAATGGAATGGAATGGAATGTGGAATGGAATGTGGAATGCAGTGGAGTGGAAAGTGGAAAGGAATGGAATGGAATGTGGAATGGAATTTGGAATGGAATGGAATGTGGAACGGAATGGATTGGAATGTGGAATGGAATGGAATTGAATGTGGAATGGAATGGAAACAAATTGAATGTGGAATGGAATGTGGATAGTAATGTGGAACGGAATGGAATCGAGGGTGAATTGGAATGCGGAATGGAATGGAATGGAAAGTGGAATGGAATGTAGAATGGAATGGATTTGAATGGAATGGAATGTGGAATGAAATGGCATGTGAAATGGAATGGAATGCAATGTTAAATGGAATGGAATGGAAGGTAGAATGGGATGGAATGGAATGTGGAATGGAATGTGGAATGGATTGGATAGTAATGTAACGGAATGTAGAATGCAATGGAATGTGGAACGGAATTGAATGGAATGAAATGTGGAATGCAAAGTAATGGAATGGAATGTGGAAAGGAATGGAATTGAATGTGGAATTGAATGTTGAACGGAATGTGGAATGGAATGGATTGGAATGGAATGTGTTAATGAATGGAATGTTGAATGTAGTGGAATGGAATGCGGAATGGAGTGTGGAATGGAATGGGAAGGAATGTGGAATGGAATGGAATGGCATTGAATGGAAAGGGATGTGGAATGGAATGGAATGGAATGAAAAGGAATGTAGAATGAAATGTTATTGAATGTGGAATGAAATATTGAATGGAATGTGGAATGGAATGGAATGGAATGGAATGTGGAATGGAATGGAATGGAATGGAGTGGGATGTGGAAAGGAATGTGCAATGGAATGGAATGGAATGGAATGTGGAATGGAAAGCGGTATGGAATCTGCAATGGAATGTGGAATTTAATGAAATGGAATGTGGAATGGAATGCAATTGAAAGTGGAGTGGAAAGAATGGAATGTGGAATGGAATGGAATGGAATGGAATGGAATGAACTGTGTAATTGAATGTGGAAAGGAATGGAATGGACTGGAATGGAATGGAATGGAATGGAATGGAATGTGGCAAGGATAGTGGAATGGAATCTGAAATGGAATGAGGAAAGGAATGGAATGAAATAGAATGAAATGTGAAAAGGAATGGTATGTGGAATGGAATGTGGAGCAGAATGGAAATGAGTGGAATGTGGAATGGAATGAAATGGAATGAAATGTAATGGAATGCAATGGAATGAAATGGAATGGAATGGAATGTCTATTGGAATGTGTAATGGAATGGAATGCAGTGGAATGGAATATGGAATGGAATGGAAAGATATGTGGAATGGAATTGAATCTAATTGAATAGAATGTGAATTGGAATGTGGAATGGAATGTGGAATGGAATGTGTTATGGAATGGAAAGGAATGTGGAATGGAATGTGGAATGGACTGGAAAGGAATGTGGAATGGAATGGAATGGAATGGAATGGAATGGAACGTGGAATGGAAAGTGGAATGGAAAGTGGAATCAAACTTGGAATGGAATTGAATGTAGAATGGATTGTGGAAGGTAATGTGAAATGGAATGTGGAATGGAATGGAATGGAATGTAGAACGGAATGTGGAATGAGATGAAATGGTGTATGGAATGGAATGAGACGGGTTGTGGAATGGAACTTGGAATGGAATGGAATGGAATGTGGAATTGAACGTGTAATGGAATGTGGAACGGAACATAGAAAGGAATGGAATGTGGAATGGATCTTGGAATGGAATGGAATGTGGTATGGATTGTGGAATGGAATGTGTTATCGAATGTTTAATGGAATGGAATGGAATGTAGAAGGGAATGTGGAATGGAATATAATGGAAAGAGCAATGGAATGTGGAATGGAATGGAACAGAATGTGGAATGGAATGGAGTGGAATGTGGAATGTAATGGATTGGAATGTGCAATGGAATGTGGAATGGAATGGAATGGAATGTGCAATGGAATGTGGAGTGGAATGGAATGGAATGTGGAATGGAACGTAGAAAGGATGGTGGAATAGAATGGAATGGAACGTAGAATGGAAAGTACAATGGAACGTGGAATGTAATGGAATGTAACATGGAACAGAAAGTGTTATGTAACATGGAATTTAATGGAATGCAACGTGAAATGGAACGTGGAATGGAACGTGGAATGGAATGGAATGGATTGTGGAATGCAACGTGGAATGGAACATGGAATTGAAAGTGGAATGTAATGGAATGGAATGTGGAATGGAATGGAATGGAAAGTGGAATGGAATTGAATGGAATGGAACGTGGAATGGAATAGAATATGGAGTGGAATGGAATGGAATGGAATGTGCAGTGGAATGGAATGGATTGGAAAGTGGAATGGAATGGAATGCAACTTGGATTTAAATGGAATGGAATGTGGAATGGAACGTGGAACGGAATTGAAAGGAAAGTAGAATGGAATGGAATGGAAGGTGAAATGGAATGGAATGGAACGTGGAATGAAATGGAATGGAAGGTGGAATGGAATGGATAGTAACGTGGAATGGAATGGTATGTCATGGGGAATGGAATGGAATGGAATGTGGAATGGAACGGATTGGAATGGAATGTGGAATGGAATAAAGAGTGGAATGGAATGTCGACTGTAATGGAATGTGGAATGGATTTGAATGGAATGTGGATTGGATCGGAATGGATTGGTAAGTGAAACGGAACGTGAAATCGAATGGAATGGAATGTGGTATGGAACATGGAATGGAAAGGAATGGAACATGGAATGGAACGTGAAATGGATTGGAATGGAACGTGGAATGGAACGCAAAATGGAAAGTGGGATGAAATGAGGAAATTGGAATGGAATGGAATGGAATGTGGAATGGAATGGAGTTGAATGTGGCAAAGAATGGAATGGAATGTGGACTAGAATGGAAAGGAATGTGGAATGGAATTGAATCGAATTAATTTTGAAAGGAATGGAATGTTATGTGGAATGGAATGTAATGGAATGTGGAATGGAATGGAATCGAACATGGAATGGAATGGAAAGGAATGTGGAATTGAATGGAATGGAATCTGGAATGGAACATAGAATGGAATGGAATGGAATGGAATGGTACGTGGAATGGAATGGAATGGAATGTGGAATGGAATGGAATGGAATGTGAAATGGAATGGAATGGAACGTGGAATGGAATGCAATGGAATGTGGAATTGAATGAAATGGAATGTGTAATGGAATAGAAAGTGGAGTGGAATGGAATGGAATGTTGAAGGCAACGTGGAATTGAATGGAATATAATGTGGAATGGAATGTGGAATGGAGTTGATTGGAATGTGGAATGGAATGGAATGGAATGTGGAATGGAAAGGAATGGAATGGAATGTGTAAGGGAATGTGGAGTGGAAAATAGTGGAATGTGGAATGGAATGTGGATTGGAATGGATTGTGGAATGGAGTGGAATGGAATGGAATGGAATGTATAATGGAATGGGATGTGGAATGGAATGGAATGCAAAGTGGAATGGAATGGAATGTGGTATGGAATGGAATGAAATGGAATATGGACTGGAATTGAATGGAATGGAATGTGGAATGGAATGTTTAATGGAACAGAAGAGAATGTAGAGTGGAAGCTGGAATGGAAGGCGGAATGGAATGGAATGGAATGGAATGTGGAAAGGAATGGAATGTGGAATGTAAAGGATTGGAAAGTGGAATGGAATAGAATGGAATGCAGTGGAATGGAATGTGAAATAGAATGGAATGGAATGTCTTATTGAATGTGGAATGGAATGGAATGGAATGTGGAATGGAAAGTGGAATGCAATGGAATGGAATGTGGTATTCAAAGTGGATTGAATGGAATGCAATGAGGAATCGAACCTGCAAAGGAGTGGAATGGAATGGAGTGGAATGTGGAATGGAATGAAATTGAATGTGGAATGGAAATTGGAAATGAACGTGCAATGGAATGTTGAATGGAATGTTGAATGGAATGTGGAATGGAACATGGAATGGAATGTGGAATGGAATGTGGAATGGAACGTGGAATGGAATGCAATGTGGAATGCACTGTGGAATGTAATCTGGAATGGAATGTGGAATAGAATGGAATGGAATGTGGAATGGAACGTGGAATGGAATGGAATGGAATGTGGAATGGAATGTGGAAAGGAACGGAATGGAATGTGGAATGGAATGTATAATGGAATACAAAGGAAAGTGGAATGGAATGCAATGAAATGTGGAATGGAATGTGGAATGGAATGGAATGGAACGTGGGATACAACGTAGAATGGAATTGAATGGAATGTGGAATGGAACGTGGAATGGAACGTGGAATGGAATGTGTAATGTGGAATGGAATGGAATGGAATGTGGAATGGAATGGAATGGAATTGAATGAGGAATGGAATGGAACGAAATATGGAATATATTGGAGAGGAATGTGGAATGGAATGTGGAATGACATGGAATGGAATATGAAATGGAATGGAATGGAATCTGGAACGGAATGTGGAAGGGAATGGAATGGAATGGAATGTGGATCGGAATGGAATGGAATGGAATGTGGAATGGAATGGAATGGAGTTTGGAATGGAATGGAATGGAATGTGGAATGGAATGGGGAATGGAATGGAATGGAATGTGGAATGGAATGGCGTGGAATGTGGAATGGAATGCGGAATGGAACGTGGAATGGAACGTGGAAAGGAACTTGGAATGGAAGTGCGTGCATTGATGGCCTATTCCCAGCGGACACGTCTTACTTCAATATCCTCCCTATCTTCCTGCTGCAGGAGGAGCTTCCTGAGCAGCTGACCGGTTCTGAAAATCCCATGAAAGCTTCCTCTGCAAGGGACTGTCTGCGCACAGGGGCCAAGCCATCTCACTCATTTGTGAATTTTTGTTTGTTTGTTTGTTTTGTTTTGAGCTGGAGTCTCATTCTGTCTGCCAGGCTGCAGTGCAATGGTGCGATCTCAGCTCACTGCAACCTCCGCCTCTCGGGTTCATGACATTCTCCTGCCTCGGGCTTCCCAGCAGCTGGGACTACAGGTGCCCGCCACCAGGTCTGGCTGATTTTTTAAATATTTTTAGTAGAGACGGGGTTTCACCGTGTTAGCCAGGATGGTCTCGATCTCCTAACCTCGTGATCTGCCCACCTCAGCCCCACAAAGTGCTGGGATTACAGGCGTGAGCCAGTGTGTCCGGACCTAACTGTCTTATATATTAAAATTAATGCATTTCAGAGAGGCATAGTTTGCAAATACGGTTCCTCTTTTTTTTTTGAAATGGAGTCTCGCTCTGTCGCCCAGGCTGGAGTGCAGTGGCCCGATCTCGGCTCACCTCAATCTCCTCCTCCCAGGTTCCAGCGATTCTCCAGCCTCAGGCTCCCAAGTAGCTGGGATTACAGGTGTGCACCACCACGCCCGGCTAGTTTTGTATTTCTAGTAGAGACGGGGTTTCTCCATGTTGGTCAGGCTGGTCTCGAACTCCTGACCTCAGGTGATCCGCCCGCCTTGTCCTCCCAAAGTGCTGGGATTACAGGCGTGAGCCACTGTGTCCAGCCCACTTATTATTTTTCTTTCCTTATGTTTTGAGTCTAACAATCCTGGCAGGTGCACAAGGATGATTCTAAACCATCGTTTCCTGGGAAGAGGCGGATGTAGCTTTAGTGCTGCTGGTTCAGCTCCTGGCTGCTTCCTTGACTCACATTCTAGGCTTGAGAGAGGTGGTCTTGCTCAGGAGACAGCTGCCCCCAAAGACTGAACGAAACAACTGTGGGTGTTGCTAAGTGTGGACAGGAAGGTGACAGCCATGCAGGGATCTAGAGGGAGAGCATCCCGAGCTCAGGGAGCAGCTCCTGGGCAGGAAAATGTGTACCACATGGAGGAAGAGTGACAAGCTGTGGATGGTGGAGAGGAGCGAATGCAGACAAAGCCCCCAGGCAGCTGCAGGGATGAGCACAGAATGCTGTGGGCTCCATCCCAGTGTTACCCACCCTCTTGCCCTGACTCCATGTTCCGAAGCCCCTCTGCACATCCTTACCTGTTTTCACGTGAGCACTTTCCTCCCTTGCTGAGTGGATGAGAATGGGGTCCACCTGGCTGGATGAGGTGGTGTGGACAGGACCAGAATGCTGGAGAAACAGAGAGAGAGAGAGAGAGAGAGAGAGAGGGACACAGAGAGAGAGAGAGATGAGGGAGCAGAGAGCAAAGATCATTTCACATTGCACCATTCGGCCACCACGTGGGCACACCTGGTGAAAGGTAAGACCCCAGAGGTGGTGACGCAGGAGGACCACCTTGCTCAACGCCCACAGGGTCTCCAGCAGATAAGGACATTGGAGACAGCACAAGACACTCTGCAGAGGGTGGAACTGCGTCCTCTCCAAAATTCGCATCCACTCAGAATCTCTCATCATCACCTTCTTTGGAAATACGCTCTTCACAGTTTTAGTCAAGTTATGATGAGGTCATATTGGATTATGGTGGACTCTAAATCCAATGACAGCTGTCCCCATAAGAGACAGAAAAGAAGACACAGACACAGAGGAGAAGGTCATATGGAGATGGAGGCCGAGACTGGAGTGATGGGACCACAAGGCCAGGGATGCTGGATCCCCCAGGAGCTGGGAGAGGCAGGAAAGATCCTCCCCTAGAGCCTCCAGAGGGAACTGGATACAATTGTACTGGATTGAACAGTGGCCCCCAGAAAGATCTGTCCACATCTGAAAGCCCAGAACCTGGAGTGAGAACTTATTTCGAAATAGGGTCTCTGTAGATGTGATAAAGTGAAGGGCCTTGAGATGAGATCATCCTGGAGTAGAGTAGGGTAAGCCCTAAATGCAATGACAAGTGTCTTTTCAAGAGACAGAAGAGGAGACACAGACACACAGGAGAAGGCCACCTGGAGACGGAGGCAGAGACTGGAGTGATGCAGCCACAAGCTCAGGGACTCTGGATCCCCTAGGAGCTGGGAGAGGCAGGAAGGATCCTCCCTAGAGCCTCCAGAGAGAACTTGATACATTTGAAGTGGATTGAACTGTGTATCCCAAAAAAGATATGTTTCATATTCTAATCCAAAAACCTTTGAGTGGAGGTAGAGACTGAACTGATGAGGCCACAAGCCCAAGGATGCCATTCCAGACCCCCCAGAGAGGGAGGAGTCCTGGAGCCCCCAGGAAAGAATTTATGCTAAACAAGGGGTGGATAATTCATGGCTCCCCTTTTTAGACCATATAGGGTAACTTCCTGACGTTACCATGGCATTTGTAAACTGTCTTAGCGCTGGTGGGAGTGTAGCAGTGAGGACCACCAGAGGTCACTCTCTTTGCCATTTTGGTTTCGGTGGGTTTCATTCAGCTTCTTTACTGCAACCTGTTTCATCAGCAAGGTTTTTGTGACCTGTGTTCTTGTGCAAACCTCCTAACTCATCCTGTAGCTTAGGATGACTTATCCATCTGGGGATGAAGCCCAGTATGTCTCAGCCTCATTTTACCCAGACCCTATTCAAGCCAAAGTTGTTCCGGTTCCAGTGCCTCTGACAATACCCAAAGGCTGGAGTTCATCTTGGGGACACATCCAGAGTACAATTGCTGGGCTGGGGAACCCGTGTTTCTCAACTTTAAGATGAGGCCAAACCCCTTTCCAAAATGGTGATCGAGACAGACATTTCGCCCTACAATGTTGAGGAAAGCCAATCTCTGGCACCTACGGCAACATCTGCAACCTTCAGAATGCTTCATTTTTAACATTTTTGCCAATCATATCGTTACGGGCAGGTCTTTGGTCTTAGAGCTCCCAAGATGGGGGCAGGCCACTCCCAAGATGGGGGTGGGCCACTCCCAAGATGGCAGCCGGCCACTCCCAAGATGGCAGCAAGTCTTTGGTTCTCTGAGCTGGGGTTCTTGGCCTCATGGATTCCAAGGAATGGAACCTTGGGCCATGCAGTGAGTGTTGTAGTTCTATTAGAAGCCATGGGTCACGGAAGAGAACCCTGGAACCCAGCGACTGGTGTTCAGCTCCATTAGGACAAACCAGGGCACTTAGCCACGCAGGAAAAATGATTGTGAGTGGCAGGGGGTGCCTTGCTGGATCAGAAGCACAGCAGATACCCTGCCCTATCCAGAGGGGTGGAAGTCAATGGTGGGTCTGCAACGGCGGCGTTCAGCAGTGGTGGACGGCGAGCGAAAGCTCAGCTCGAGCCGGAACAAACATTCACCAAAAGAGTGTGCAGTTGCAAGATTTAACAGCTTGAAAACAGAGCTGTCATACAATGGGAGGGGACCCAAAGGGGGTTGCCCCCTCCCAGCTCAAATACCTGGGTTTATATCCCAATAATTGTCCCTCCCCCTGTGCTCTCAGGTGATAGATGATTTGACTATTTCTTTACCTCCTGCTTTTAGCCTAGTGATAGATGATTTGACTATTTCTTTACCTCCTGCTTTTAGCCTAATTTGTATTTTAGTGAGCTCCCTCTTTGCTACCCGATTGGTTGGGTGTGAGCTCAGTTACAAGGTGGGTGCGATCACCTTCCCCACCTAGACTTAGGAATTCCGAGTTGGCCTAGGAAATCCAGCTAGTCCTGTCTTTCAATATTGGTGTGAAAAGGGTGTCTCACGGCAGTCTTGATTTGCCCATCAGGTAACATGTCTAAAAATGTTTACAGTAGCCCTGCCCCAAAATACCCCATAGAAATATTCCGATTTCCATTTCCTGTTTCTACGAGGAAATAACCTAATGCCCATAGGCAGAAGGACGCATCCATAAGTTGTGGAATATTCACCCACTGGGATATTATGGAGACACCAAAATGAAGACAGAGCAGAAATCCAGTATGGATGAATCTTTGAAATGACGTTTTCAGTGGGAAATGCTGGTCTCAAAAAATTACATAGAGCATGATATACACTTTTCATAAAGTTAGAGACAATTAAAATAGAGAAATGCAATAAAGTGAAGTATCAAAGGAAATTCAGAAAATGAAGGACACCAAACTCCACACAGGGTCACCTTGGGTTGTGGGTAGCGTCACAGAGGGCTGGATGGGGTGGGAGAAGCGATGGGTGTCCGTTATTCTTAATGTCTCTGTTTATATATTGGTGACGGTTGGACAGTTTGCATTAGAGTGTTAAAGGGGACCTCTACCTAACCCCCATGAAAAAAATCAACTATAAAATTGTGTTGGGGTATTAAGAATACCTAACTAACATCTTAAATATATATGTAACTATTAAGATAAAAGTGAAGGCAAAAATTAAGGCTCAAGAGCCGAGAGTCCTAACGGCAGAACGTGGGAGGACAAATTAAAATAAGAACAACGATAAAGAAAAATGCCCTGATTTGGGCGGTACCTGCTTTTTTGGGAGAAATAATAACATTCCCTTTGATTCTGTCTTCATACAACCCCCTTTCTGCTATTCCCGTTAAAGGTGCCCACAACCACACCTCTAAGCATTTGCAAGTATTAATCCCTCTCCACAAACTCTCCTAAATCTCCCTGGCAAACTCCTATGCAGTCTGCAAAACCCCATTTACCTGATCCCTCGTGACTCACATTGGTCACCCTTGCAGAAATAAGGCTGAGCTCTCCCTCCTGTGTTTCTGTTTGTTTGTTTTGTTTCTGTTTTCGTTTGGGGGATGGTGTTTTGCTCTGTTCCCCAGGCTGGAGTGCAGTGGCATGATCTCAGCTCACTGCAACCTTCACCTCCTGGGTTCAAGTGATTTTCCTGCCTCAGCCTCCACAGTAGCTCGTATTACAGGCACCCGCCACCATGCCTAGCTAATTTTGCATTTTTAGTAGAGATGGGGTTTCTCAATGTTGGCAAGGCTGCTGTCGAACTCCTGACCTCATGATCCTCCTGTCTCGGCCTCCCAAAGTGCTAGGATTACAGGTGTGAGCTACCGTGCCCGGCCGTTATCTCCTTTCTGTATCTGCCCCGTGTTGGATTAGCCTAGTAGGGACATGAATTTTCAGAGGTCAAATCATTCATTCTTCCTCACAACGTGCCGCTCAGAGCTTTGCACATAGTAGGACCTCAGTAAACAGCCTCTAACACAGTGATGGGCGTCCACTCTGGGGCTTCACCTGGTCCTCCAAGGCACAAGCACAGAAATATTTATTTCCCTCCATCAGGCAGAACATGATATAAAATATATCATGCCTCTTTTGAGTCCAAAGGTGTTTTTCTTTTTTTTCCCTGCTTAGCCTTACTTTACTTAACAAGTTAACATTTATCCTGAAAAAATGGTTTTAAACAGTACCTGGAATCAATGATCTGAGGACTGAACAAAACCTTTGGTGATGCTGAAGGCAGAGACTTCACCACGCACAATATCCGTGGAGCAAAACTGGAACTGGAATCCGTAAATCTACACAAATTAAAATTAAAATGTAAAAAAAATCCAAAGGAAAGTACTGATCGTCCTTGACTCCATGGACTAGTCGCCCTTGAGTCCAACCAGCGTTAAAATACTTACAAAAGAAATGCCGGGTGGGGTGGCTCACACCTATAATCCCAGCACTTTGGAAGGCTGAGGTGGGTGGATCATTTGAGGTCGGGAGTCTGAGACCAGCCCGGCCAACATGGCAAAACACCGTCTCTACTAAAAATATAAAATTAGACGGGCGTGGTATCAGGTGCCTCTAGTACTAGCTACTTGGGAGGCTGAGGCAGGAGAATCACTTGAATTGGGGAAGCAGAGGTTGCAGTGAGCTGAGGTGCCTGTAATCCCAGCTACTTGGGAGGCTGAGGCAGACGAATCACTTGAATTGGGGAAGCAGAGGTTGCAGTGAGCTGAGATCACCCCACTGCACTCCAGCCTGGGGAAGAGAGCAAGACTCTGTCTCAAAAAAAAAAAAATCATATGTGAGCCATAATTCCTAAGGAGTTTGTGTGTGTGTGTGTGTGTGTGTGTGTGTGTGTGTGTGTTTTGAGGAAGAAAAACAGGGTCTTGCTCTGTTGTCCAGGCTGGAGTACAGCAGCATTATCATAGCTCACTGCAGCCTCAACCTCCTGGGCTCCAGTGATTCTCCTCCCTCAGCCTCCCGAGTAGCTGGAACCACAGGCACTTACCACCATGCCCAGCTATTTTTTCATTTTTTGTAGAGACGGGACCTCACTGTGTTGCCTAGGCTGGTCTTGAACTTCAAGTCTCAAGCAATCCTCCTGCCTCAGCCTCTCAAAGTGCTTTGATCGTAGGCGTGAGCAGCCACGCCCAGCCTGCTATGAGGTTTGACAAGGGACAGGGTCTGCTTCAGGCCCAAAGAGGAGGGCAGAGTTTACAGGGAGATGGTCAGATTTGTACCAGGCCAGGAAAACACCAAGCCACATTTGCTTTGAGCTAAGGCCTACAGAAGATGTGACAACTGTCACACTGGCTTATTTGCTGGTGACCGAAGGTGACAACTGGCTCAATTTCACCCTGACAGAATTTGTCAACACTCATTGGGTGCCACCAACTCCCAGGAAAAGCGATATTTTTGTCAAAGCCTTCCCAGACTCGGCCAGGCGTGGTGTCTCACGCCTGTCATTCCAGCACTTTGGGAGGCTGAGGTGGGTGGATCACCTGAGATCGGGAGTTCGAGACCAGCCTGGCCAACATGGTGAATCCCCGTTTCTACTAAAAATACAAACATTAGCCAGGCGTGGTGGTGGGTGCCTGTAATCCCAGCTACTTGGGAGGCTGAGGCAGGAGAATTGCTTGAACCCTGGAGGTGGAGGTTGTAGTGTGCCGAGATTGTGCCACTGCACTCCAGCCTGGGCGACAGAGAAAGACTCTATCTCAAAGAAAAAATAATTAGCTGGGCCAGGTGCAGGGGCTCACGCCTGTAATCACAGCACTTCAGGAGGCCGAGACGGGCAGATCACCTGAGGTCAGGAGTTCGAGATTAGCCTGGCCAACATGGAGAAACCCCATCTCTACTCAAAATATAAAAATTAGCTGGGCGCAGTAGCGCATGCCTGTAGTCCCAGCTACTCCAGAGGCTGAGGAAGGGGAATGGCTTGAACACACGAGGCGGAGGTTGTAGTGAGCCGAGATCATGCCATTGCACTCCAGCCTGGGAGATAGAGCAAGACTCCACCTCAAAAAAAAAAAAAAAAATTAGTCGGGCTTGGTGGCGTGCGCCTCTAATCCCAGCTACTAGGGAGGCTAAGGCAGGAGAATTTCTTGAACCCCAGAGGTGGAGTTTGCAGTGAGCCGAGATCACACCATTGCACTCCAGCCTGGGTGACAGGGTGAAAGTCCGTCTCAAAAACAAACAAACAGCAAAAAAAACAGCAAAAGTTTCCCAAACTCCTTCTTTACCCACATGATTCTGGATCATTGTGTAATTCTCCAGGCATCCCAGCCAGAGAATGTCAAATCGTTTCCGCCATTTCTCTTCTGGCCTTTGGTAAGCTGAGATTTCTCTACAAGGTCTCCAGCAGCACAGAAATGAATATCAGGGCTCCCCACCAAAACATCTTAGACTCTTGATGGGGCCAAAGTGAACACCAGCATTCCGGGCTGGGATGACGGCTTTGAACTTCATTTTGTTTTGTTATGGCTTTTTGGGCAATACCTTCACAGAAACCGTGGACTCATAATGGAATATTATGCAGCCTGGAAAAGGAACAGTTTTCCGACAAAGACAGCCACGTGAATGAAACACATTGTGTAAATAAAATATTATTTTATAAATAAATAAATAAAAATTATAAATAAAATGTGTTTCAAGTTAGAGTGCCAATTACGGGTTAGAGTATCAATTACGCCAGTGGACGCCCCCAACCCTTCTGAATTACAACGGCATTCAGCACAAACCACTTTAATGCCGGCACCCTTTGGACATCTAAGTGTGAAACCACATAAATCGTTCTGGGTATGATGAAAATAAGTAAGTAAAAATGGAAGTTCAACTCTATTACACCAATCACACTTTATAAGTGGCGACTGTGGCCAGCTTCAGCTTGTATGTTTGGATTGCATTCGAGAAAAAAAAAAAAAAGAAAAAAAAAGGATGGATTCTAGGTCAACCAGCAAAAGTGACATAGCGTGTGGAGAAGGCAGGCATTTGGAAGTTTTTTGTTTTTGTTTTTTTTTTTTTTTTTTCAGACAGAGTTTTTGCTCCGTCCTCCAGGTTGGAGTGCAGTGGCGCAATCTCAGCTCACTGCAACCTCTGCCTCCCAGGTTCAAGCGATTCTGCTGCCTTAGCCTCCCAAGTAGCTGGGATTAAGCCGTGCACCACCACACCCGGCTAATTTTTTGGTATATTTAGCAGAGACGCGGTTTAGCCATGTTGGCCAGGCTAGTTTCGAACTTCTGACATCAGGTGATCTGCCCACCTTGACTTCCCAAAGTACTGGGATTTCAGGGGTGAGTCACCATGTCCGTCCATTCTGGAAGATTCTTTACCCAACCTCTCACCTGTTAAAAAAGAAAATTCAGAATGTACACTCTTTTTATGATGACAAAATACAAATATATAAAATTCAGCATTATAACTGTTTTAAACTCAATGAGTCAGTGATATTTAGTGCATTCTCAATGTTGTACAACCATCACCAATCTCTAGGTCCAGAAATTTCTCATCACCCCCAAAAGCGCACCCTGTACGCATTAAACAGTCACTTCCATTTCTCCTTCTCAAGCCCTGGCACCCACAAATCCACTATCTTTCTCTAGGAGTTTACCTGTTCAGCACGTTTCATTGAAAGGGAATCATACACTACGTGTGCTTTTGTGTTTGTGCCTGGCTTTTCTCCCTGAGCATGATGTCCTCAAGGTTCATTCACGTTGCAGTCTTTGTCAGAGCGTTGTTCCTTTTCCAGGCTGTGTAATATTCCATTATAATATTCCATTGCATGGATGAACTATGCTGTGTTTCTCCATTCCTTCATGGATGGACAGTAGAGCTGTTTCCAAAATTCATCAACATTGCAGCCTTTTGTCAGAGCCTTGTTCCTTTTCAAGGCGGCATAATATTCCATTATAATATTGCATTGCACGAATGAATCACGTGATGTTTATCCATTCATTCACAAATGGGCAGTAGGGCTGTTTCCAAAATTCATTGACATTGCAGTCTTTGTCATAGTCTCATTCCTTTTCCAGGCTGCATAATATTCCATTATAGGATTGCATTGCACAGATGAAAAACACTGTGTTTATCATTCATTCATAGGTGGGCAGTAGGGCTGTTTCCAAAAATTCATTCACATTGCAGCCTTTTGTCAGAGCCTTCTTCATTTTCCAGGCTGCGTAATATTCCATTATAATATTGCATTGCATGGATGAATCACATGGTGTTTATCATTCTTTCATAGATGGGCAGTAGGGCTGTTTCCAAAATTCATTCATGTTACAGCCTTTGTCAAAATATTGTTCCTTTTCTAGACTGCATAATATTCCACTGCATGGATAAACGATGGTGTGTTTGTCACTCCTTCATAGATGGGCAGCAGGGCTATTTCCAAAAATTCATTCATGTTACCGCCTTTGTCAGAGCCTTGTTCCTTTTACAGGCTGCATAATATTCCATCATAATATTGCATTGCCTGGGTGAACCATATTGTGTTTATCATTCTTTCATAGATGGGCAGTAGGGCTCTTTCCAAAAATTCATTCACATTGCAGTTTTTGTCAGAGCCTTGTTCCTTTTCCAGGCTGCATAATATTCCATTATAATATTGCATTGCATGAATGAACCATACTGTGCTTATCATTCTTTCATAGATGGAAAGTAGGGCTGTTCCAAAAATTCATTCATGTTGCAGATTTTGTCAGAGCCTTGTTCCTTTTCAAGGCTGCATAATACTCCATTGCATGGATGAACCATGCCGTATTTATCATTCCTTCATAGATGAGCAGTAGGGCTATTTCCAAAAATTCATTCATGTTGCAGCCTTTGTCAGAGCCTTGTTCCTGTTCCAGGCTGCATAATATCCCATTATAATATTGCATTGCATGGATGAACCCCATTGTGTTTATCATTCATTCATAGATGGGCAGTAGGGCTGTTTCCAAAAATTCATTCATGATACAGTCTTTTGTCATAGCCTTGTTCCTGTTCTAGGCTGCATAATATTCTATTATAATATTGCATTGCCTGGATGAACTGCATTGTGTTTATCATAATTTCATAGATGGGCAGTAAGGCTGTTTCCAAAAATTCATTCACATGGCAGTTTTTGTCAGAGCCTTGTTCCTTTTCCAGGCTGCATAATATTCCATTGCATGGAGGAATCACACTGTGTTTATCATTCCTTCATAGATGGGCAGTAGGGCTGTTTCCAAAAATTCATGCTGGTTGCAGTCTTTGTCAGAGCCTCCTTCCTTTTCAAGGCTGCATAATATTCCATTATAATATGGCATTGCATGGATGAACCACATTGTGTGTATCATTCATTCATAGATGTGCAGTAGGGCTGTTTCCAAAAATTCATTCACATTGCAACCTGTCTCTGCCTTTGTCAGAGCCTTGCTCCTTTTCAAGGCTGCATAATATTCCATTGCATGGATAAACCATACTGTGTTTATCATTCATTCAAAGATGGACAGTAGGGCTGTTTCCAAAAATTCATTCACATTGCAGCCTTTGTCAGAGCCTTGTTCTTTTTTTTGGCTGCATAATATTCCACTGCATGAATGAACTATGCTTTATTTATCCATTGCTTCATAGATGGGCAGTAGGGCTGCTTCCAAAATTCATTCATGTTGTAGTCTTCTGTCAGAGCCTCGTTCCTTTTCAAGGCTGCATAACATTCCATTATAATATTCCATTGCATGGATGAACCATGCTATGTCTATCCATTCATTCATAGATGGGCAGTTGGGTTGTTCGGGTTGTTCCAAAAATTCTTTCATGTTGCAACTTTTGTCAGAGCCTTGTTCATTTTCCAGGCTGCATAATATTCCATTGCATGGAGGAATCACACTGTGTTTATCATTCCTTCATAGATGGGCAGTAGGGCTGTTTCCAAAAATTCATTCACATTGCAGCCTTTGTCAGAGCCTTGTTCCTGTTCCAGGCTGTGTAATATTCCACTATAATATTGCATTGCATAGATGAACTATGCTGTGTTTATCCATTCCTTTATAGATGAGCAGTAGGGCTGCTTCCAAAATTCATATATATTGCAGTCTTTTGTCAGAGCCTTATTCCTTTTCTAGACTGCATAATATTCCATTGCATGGATAAAGGATGCTGTGTTTATCACTCCTTCATAGATGAGCATTAGGGCTATTTCCGAAAATTCATTCACATTGCAGCCTTTGTCAGAGCCTTGTTCTTGTTCCAGGCTGCATAATATCTCATTATGATATTGCATTGCATGGATGAACCACATTGTGTTTATCATTCTTTCGTAGATGGGCAGTAGGGCTGTTTCCAAAATTCATTCATGTTACAGCCTTTGTCAGAACATTGTTCCTTTTCCAGACTGCATAAATATTCCATTGCATGGATAAACAACGCTGTGTTTATCATTCCTTCATATATGGGCAGTAGGGCTGCTTCCAACAATTCATTTACATTGCAACCTTTGTCAGAGCCTTGTTCCTGTTCCAGGCTGCATAATAGTCCATTATAATATTGCATTGCGTGGATGAATCATGTGGTGTTTATCCATTCATTCATAGATGGGCAGTAGGGCTGTTTCCAAAATTCATTCATGTTGCAGCCTTTTGTCAGAGCCTTATTCCTTTTCCAGACTGCATAATATTCCATTGCATGGATAAACGATGCTGTGTTTATCATTCCTTCATGGATGAGCATTAGGGTTATTTCCAAAAATTCATTCACATTGCAGCCTTTGTCAGAGCCTTGTTCCTGTTCCAGCTGCGTAATATTCCATTATAATATTGCATTGCATGGATGAACCACATTGTGTTTATCATTCATTCATAGATGAGCAGTAGGACTGTTTCCAAAAATTCATTCAGGATACAGTCTTGACAAAAGAGCCTTGCTCCTGTTCCAGGCTGCATAATATTCCACTATAATATTGCATGGATGAACCACATCGTGTTTATCATTCTTTCATAGATGGGCAGTAGGGCTGTTTCCAAAATTCATTCATGTTACTGCTTTTGTCACAACATTGTTCCTTTTCCAGACTGCATAATATTCCATTGCATGGATAAATGACGGTGTGTTTGTCATTCTTTCATAGATGGGCAGCAGGGCTGTTTCCAAAAATTCATTCACATTGCAGCCTTTGTCAGAGCCTTGTTCCTTTTCCAGACTGCATAATATTCCATTATAATATTGCACTGCATGGATGAACCACATGGTGTTTATCCATTCATCCACAGATGGGCATTGGGCTGTTTCCAAAATTCATTCATGTTGCAGCCTTTGTCACAGCCTCATTCCTTTTCCAGGTGGCATAATATTCCATTGCGTTGATGAACCATGTTGTGTTTATCCGTTCCTTCATAGATTAGCAGTAGGGCTGTTTCCAAAATTCATTCATGTTGCTGCTTTTGTCAGAGCCTTGTTCCTTTTCCAGCCTGCATAATATTCCACTATAATATTGCATTGCATGGATGAACCATATTGTGTTTATCATTCCTTCATAGATGAGCAGTAGTGCTGTTTCTAAAAATGCATTTATGTTGCAGCCTTTTGTCAGAGCCTTGCTCCTTTTCCAGGCCGCATAATATCCCATTATAATATTGCATCACATGGATGAATCATGCTGTGTTTATCCATTCTTTCATAGATGGGCAGTAGGGCTGTTCCAAAGATTCATTCCTGTTGCAGCTTTTGTCAGAGCCTTGTTCCTTATCAAGGCTGCATAATATTCCATTGCATGGATGAACCACATCGTGTTTATCATTCCTTCATAGAAGGTCAGTAGGGCTGTTGCGAAAATTCATTCATGTTGCAGCCTTTTGTTAGAGCCTTCTTCGTTTTCTTGGATGCATAATATTCCATTATCATATTGCATTGCATGGATGAGCCACATTGTATTTACCCATTTATTCATAAATGGGCAGTAGGGCTGTTTCTACTTTTTGGCTACTGTGAATACCACTGCTATGAATATCCCTGTACAAGTTTTTATTTGATAATTGTGACTATTTTACACAAACTTGTGAGTGTGAGATATGTGACAAGCTTTTTTAAAAATAGAGGTAAGATTCACATCACATACCTCTGTTTTTTAAAAAGCTTGTTGCATACCCCGTACTCCCACGTTTGTGTGAAATACTCACAATTATCAAATAAAAACTTGCACACATCACATAGCCGGGCACAGTGGCTCACACCTGTCATCCCAGCACTTTGGGAGGCCGAGGTGGGTGGATCAATTGAGGTCAGGAGTTCGAGACCAGCCTGGCCAACATGGAGAAACCACATCTCTGCTAAAAATACTGGTGTGGGGGCAGGTGCCTGTAATCCCAGCTACTCGGGAAGCTGAGGCAGGAGAAGCGCTTGAATCCGGCAGGCAGAGCTTGTAGTGAGCCAAGATCGCACCATTGCACTCCAGCCTGGGTGACAGAGCAAGATTCTGTCTCAAAAAAAAAAAAAAAATTACATCAATTTAGTTATTTTATATTATACGAACGGGGCATTTAGTACTTTCACCGTGCTGTACAACCACCAGTTCTATGTAGTTTGAGAAAATCTTCATTCCCTTTAAAAGGAAAACCCCATTCCCATCAAGCAGTCACTCCACATCCCCCTCCCCAACCTCTGAGAGTCACAAATTCACTTCCTCTCTGTGGATTTGCCTGTTGAGCACGTTTCATAGAAATGGAGTCAGACATCAGTTACTTCTGTGAAGAAAAAAGCCCTGTCACCTGGCCTTTCTTCCCTTGCTGCTGGGATTTATGATGTTCCCCTCAATGTTTAGGCTGCTCTCCCATAATCACACCTTCCTTTGTTTTTCTTTTCCTTTTTTTTTTTTTTTTTTGAGATAGAGTCTCGCTGTGTCTCCCAGGCTGGATTGCAGTGGCATGATCTCAGCTCACTGCAGCCTCGGCCTCCCGGGTTCAAGTGATTCTCCTGCCTCAGCCTCCCAAGTAGCTGGGATTATAGGCACAAGCCACCACGCCTGGCTAATTTTTGTATTTTTAGTAGAGAAGGGGTTTCACCATGTTGACCAGGCTGGTCTCAAACTCCTGATCTCAGGTGATCCACACGCCTCAGCCTCCCAAAGTGCTGGGATTACAGCCGTGAGCCACCGCACCCAGCCAAAAAGATATCTTAAAAGATCTGAGAATCTCAGCTCAATGCAACCTCCGCGTTCTGGGTTCAAGTGGTCCTCCTGCCTCAGCCTCACAAGTAGCTGAGATTACAGGCGCCCACCACCACGCCCAGCTATTTTTTGTATTATTAGTAGAGATGGGGGTTTCACCCTGTTGACCAGGCTGGTCTCGAACTCCTGACCTGAGGTGATCCGCCTGCCTCAGCCTCCCAAAGTGCTGGGATTGCAGGCATGAGCCACCATGTCCGGCCAGAGAGTCATTTTTGATAAACACCGAATGATTTTTCTCATGTAGTTAGGAAAAGAAGTGCATGTGTGTGTGTGTGTGCACGTATGTGCATTCGATTCTGTGTTCTACGCCTCGCTCTGTGTGTTTAGGGGCAATGACAGTGACCTTAAACGCTGTTGGACCATGTATTTTAGAAAAATGCAACCCACAGTCTATGTGAGAAACCCACGTGATAATCATCAATGATCCCAACCCCAGCATTGAGATTGGACATTTTGATTTGGTGCAGAAGGCACAAGGAGGAAGAGATCCCTCAGAAAACAGGGGCATCTTCACCCTTGGAGGTAAATTCATTGGGAATCATTGGGACCATGGACAGCTGATGGTGATTCATTACAAATATATTGATTACAGATTCCTAGAGGTATTCACTAAGGGTCAGACAGGAGTGAAGGCACTACCCAGAAAGACGTAGACTAGTCAAAGTCAATAGGAGAGTAGGTCATTTTATTCATTTATGTATTTATTTATTTGAGATGGAGTCTTTCTATGTTACCCAGGCGGAATGCAGTGGCATGATCTCGGCTCTTAGGAGTTAAACAGCACCTCACTGTGCCTGGCGCTGGAACAAATGAATGCAGGAGGTATGCTGGTTTTTTTTTTTCTTCCTTTCTTGTTTCTTTTCTTTCTTTCTTTCTTTCTTTCTTTCTTTCTTTCTTTCTTTCTTTCTTTCTTTCTTTCTCTCTCTTTCTTTCTTCTTTCTCTCTCTCTTTCTTTCTTTCTCCTTCTTTCCTTTCTTTCTTTCTTTCTCTTTCTTTTTTTTTTTTTTGAGATGGAGTCTTTCTCTGTCGCCCAGGCTGGGGTGCAGTGGCATGATCTCAGCTTTTAGGATTTGAACAGCACCTCGTAGTGCCTGGTGCTGGAACAAATGAATGCATGAGAAATGCTGGGTTTTTTTCTTTATTTCTTCTTTCTTTCTGTCTCTTTCTTTCTGTCTCTTTCTTTCTTTCTCTTTCTCCTTCCTTTCTTTCTTTTCTTTTCTTTCTTTCTTTCTTTCTTTCTTTCTTTCTTTCCTTTCTTTCCTTTCTTTCTTTTGAGATGGAGTCTTTCTCTGTTGCCCAGGCTGGGGTGCAGTGGCATGATATCAGCTCTTAGGATTTGAACACCACCTCATTGTGCCTTGCACTTAAACAAATGAATGCAGGAGGTATGCTGGTTTTTTTTTCTTTCCTTTCCTTCCTTTCTTTTTCTTTCGTTCTTTCTTCTTTCTTTCTCTTTCTTTCTTTCTTTTCCTTCCTTCCTTCCTTTCTTTTCTTTCTTTCTTTTTCTTTCTTTCTTTCTCTTTCTTTTTTTTTTGAGATGAAGTCTTTCTCTGTCACCCAGGTTGGGGTGCAGTGGCAAGATGTTGGCTCACTGCAACCTCTGCCTCCCAGGCTCAAGTGATCCTCCAGCCTCAGCCTCCTGAGTAGCTGGGATTACAGGTGCCCGTCACCACACCTGGCTAATTTTTGTATTTTTAGTAGAGACAGAGTTTCACCATGTTGGCTAGGATGGTCTCGAACTCATGACCTCAGGTGATCCACCCACCTCGGCCTCCCAAAGTGGTGGGATGACAGACGTGAGCCACTGCACCTGGGCTAAAATGTTTAAAATATAAATCTATCAAATATTTAAACCCACTTGTAAAAATGCTAGCGTTAAAGACAAATGGAAAATGATTGCATTTAAAAAAATCAGTCATGACATGGCTAAATGTCAAAGAATTCTTTTGTAATTTTTTTTTTCCATTCTGAAAGCCAGCATCATCTTTTATGATTTCTGTCTGCATCTTGGTAAATGGAATTCTTGCAAAAAGGTCTGAGTTTCCAACATGCATAAAACAAAGGAAATCATGTACAAGGTGAAAAAAACAGAGAGAGAGAGAGAGAGAGAGAGAGAGAGAGAGAGAGATCCTAAAAGAGCCAAGACTGCTAGAGGAAAAATGCATTTAAAATCCAGCGTAAATGACATTGGACAGCATTCAGAAGAGCAGCTCTGGGTTGCAGAGACGACGGGCTGCTGCAACAGGCTGAGAGTGTTACATGATTACAAACATATGTTATGGGAGCAGAAGGAAGATGGTTTTGTTGGAAAGAATGATTGGAGACACAGCCTTGATTGAAGGCTGTGTTATTAGCAGATGCTTCAGAACTTGAAAGGGTTTCTGAGAAGCTGCTAAAGTGAGTAGCTGGCCGATGCACATTGGAAAAAAAAAAGACCCCCTTAAAGAAATTGGAAGGAAAAGAGGCGCTGGTCTAGACAAGAATGCACACGAGATGTCAGCATTGTGTTCGCCTAAGAAAAGGTAATTTATGAGCTACCTAATAAAACATAAGTCGGCATCTCTTCTTTGCCAGAAGAGAAATAACTTAGGATTTTAACAGCAACTCATTGTGCCTGGCACTGGAACAAATGAATGCAGGAGGTATATTGTGTGTTTTTTCCCTCCCTTTCTTTCTTTTCTTTTCTTTCTTTCCTTCTTTCTTTCTTTTCTTTCTTTCTTTCTTTCTTTCTTTCTTTCTTTCTTTCTTTCTTTCTTTTTTTTCTTTCTTTCTTTCTTTCTTCTTTCTTTCTTTCTTTCTTTTCTTTCATTCTTTCTTTCTTATATGTTTCTTTTTTTTTTTTTTGAGATGGAGCCTTTCTCTGTCACCCAGGCTGGGGTGCAGAGGCAAGATGTTGGCTCACTGCAACCTCTGCCTCCCAGGTTCAAGTGATTCTCCTGCCTCAGACTCCCAAGTAGCTGGGTCTACAGGTACGTGCCACCACACCTGGCTAATTTTTCTATTTTTAGTACAGACAGGGTTTTACCATGTTGGCCAGGCTGGTCTCAATCTCCTGACCTCAGGTGATCTGCCTGCCTTGTCCTCCCAAAGTGCTGGGATTACAGGCGTGAGCTCCTGCACCTGGCCAGTATGCTGTTCTTTAGAAGAAGTTGGAGGAATGTAAATCTTAAAAGGGGCTTGATGACCCATACGCCCTCATGCATGAACTTCATTAGCTACTCTGTATGGCTACACTTAGGCAGGCGATTTTCCCACTCCTTTCCTGGAGATGAAAAGTACCAAACAGAAGTACTACGAGGAATGCCTGTTCCAGGTACCTGCTGGAGCCTGGGGAGAAGGAATATTCGTTACCAGACCTATCATCACAGCAGCACAAATGGCTGGGAGGCATTGAGGAGACGTGAAGTGAGAATATTTCTTGCTCTTGCCAAAGTCCCATAGAGTGTTTGCTGCAGTGATGCAGGCAGAGAAATCTAGGCCGTTTGTGCAAATAAAGAACAGAGAGTAGTGCAAATAAAGAACAGGCAATGCAAATAAAAGAACAGTAATGCAAATAAAGAACAGGTAATGCAAATAAAAGAACAGTAATGCAAATAAAGAACAGGTAATGCAAATAAAAGAACAGTAATGCAAATAAAGAACAGGTAATGCAAATAAAAGAACAGTAATGCAAATAAAGAACAGGTAATGCAAATAAAAGAACAGTAATGCAAATAAAGAACAGGTAATGCAAACAAAAGAACAGTAATGCAAATAAAGAACGGGTAATGACATCCTCCTGCATGGTAACGCCTCACAGTCTGATAATGTGCCTCATAGTCACAAAGCAGCTGCTGGAGCTCTGAATGTCCTGCCCTCAAAAGAGCATTCCTAGCAGTAAGCAAAGGCATGGGCACAACACGGTTTTCACATTCTTACAAAGTGACTGCTGAAGCTCTGGACATCACGCCATTAAGAGAGCATTCCTAGCAGTAAGGGAGGCCATGGGCACAAGAGAGTTTTCTCACAATCACAAAGTGGCTACTGAAGCTCCGTACATCATGCCTTCAAGACAGCATTGCTAGCAGGAAGGAAGGGCATGCACACAACAGAGTTTTCTCATACTCACAAAGTGGCTGTTGAAGCTCCGGACATCACATGCTCAAGATAGCATTCCTAGAAGGAAGGGAGGCCATGGGCACAACAGAGTTTTCTCATACTCACAAAGTGGGTGCTGAAGCTCCAGACATTACACCCTGAAGAAAGCATCCCTAGCA
This sequence comes from Pongo pygmaeus, assembly GCF_028885625.2. NCBI lineage: Eukaryota > Metazoa > Chordata > Mammalia > Primates > Hominidae > Pongo > Pongo pygmaeus. Next base: position 6,648,263 of record NC_072385.2, read on the forward strand.
GGAAGTGAGGGCATGGGCATGGCAGAGTTTTCTCATAGTCACAAAGTGGCTGCTGAAGCTCTGGACATCACACCATCAAGAGAGCATTCCTGGTAGGAAGGAAAGGCATGGGCACAGCAGAGTTTTCTCATAGTCACAAAGTGGCTGCTGAAGCTCCAGACATCACATCCTCAAGACAGCATTCTTAGCAGAAAGGGAGGGCGTAGGCAAAGATAGTTTTTCCTCTGTTCCTCTTTTGCCTTGCTTGTCCCACACACTTTATCAAGTCTGAAGCTTGGCCAGCAGAAATGGGGAACAGATTGACCTGCCTGGTTCATCCCCTGGGTTGGGGCAGGATCCTGTAAAGGAAATTAGGGTCTTATTAAAGAAGCGAGGGGGTGGGGCATGGTGGCTCACGCCTGTAATCCCAGCACTTTGGGAGGCTGAGGAGGGTGGATCATGAGGTCAAGGTATCAAGACCATCCTGGCCAACATGGTGAAACCCCGTCTCTACTAAAAATACAAACATTAGCTGGGGGTGGTTGTGTGCGCCTGTAGTCCCAGCTACTCAGGAGGCTGAGGCAGGAGAATTGCTTGAACCTGGGAGACAGAGGTTGCAGCGAGCTGAGATCACACCACTGTAATCCAGCCTGGGCAACAGAGCGAGACTCTTTCTCGGAAAAAAAAAAAAAGAAAGAAGAGAGGGCAAATGGCTTTTTAAAAGTTAAGGAGAATGGTCGTTGTGGAGGAAAGATACACAAAGTCACAAATTTCAAGAGACATTTTGTGGGTAGAGGAAATGGGCATGAGTGATAATGGGTGCAGGATCTCCTTGGGTTGAAGAGAGTGTTCTAGAAGGAAATAGACTGATGGTTTCACAGCATGGTGAAAGTGTTAAATACCATTGAGCTGTTCTCTGCAAGATAGTTAAGGGGAATTTCATGGTATGCGAATTTTATCCCAATAAAAAAAAAGTTTAGGCCAGGTGCGGTGGCTCACACCTGTAATCTCAGCACTTAGGGGGGCTGAAGTGGGCGGATCACCTGAGATCGGTAGTTTGAAACCAGCCTGGCCAACATGGGGAAACCCCATCTCTACTGAAAATGCAAAAAATTAGCCAGAGGTAGTGGGTGCCTGTAATCCCAGCTACTCCGGAGGCTGAGGCAGGAGAATGGCATGAACCTGGAAGGCGGAGGTTGCAGTGAGCCAAGATCGCGCCACTGCACGCCAGCCTGGGCGACAGAGCAAGACTCCGTCTAAAAAAAAAAAAAAACAAAAGTTTACCTTTTGGTGGAGGAAGGCAACTGCATATGTACACGCGTACAGACACACGTGCCCGCATACATATGTGCATATACAGACATGCAGTTTCTTTTCTTTTAACTAATAAGCTTTCTTATTGGTAAGACAGAGCATTTTCATGTAAATGATCATATTTTTATAATTAGAAAATGTGATTTGTAGGTTTTTTTCTGTTTTTTGTGCAGTTCTCCTATCTAGTAAAGTTTGATTTTTTTCTTTTTTTTTTTTTTTGAGATAGAGTCTCGCTCTGTCGCCCAGGCTGGAGTGCAGTGTAGGGTCTCAGCTCAATGCAAGCTCCGCCTCCCGGGTTCAGGCCATTCTCCTCCCTCAGCCTCCTGAGTAGCTGAGACTACAGGTGCCTGCCACCACGCCTGGCTAATTTTTTGTATTTTTAGTAGGGATGGGGTTTCACCATGGTCTCGATCTCCTGACCTTGTGATCTGCCCACCTCGGCCTCCCAAAGTGCTGGGATTACAGGTGTGAGCCACCGCGCCTGGCCAAGTTTGATTTTTTTAGTTGCCAACTTCATATTTTTTTATTTACTTTTAATTTTTTAATTTTTTTAGGCAGAGTCTTGCTCTGTCATCCAGGCTGGAGTGCAGTGGTGTGATCTTGGCTCACTGCAACCTCTGCCTCCTGGGTTCAAGTGATTCTCCTGTCTCAGCCTCCCGAGTAGTTGGGATTACAAGCGCCCGTCACCATGCCTGACTAATTTTTGTATTTTTAGTAGAGATGGGGTTTCTCCATGTTGGCCAGGCTGGTCTCAAATTCCTGACCTGAGATAATCCACCAGCCTCAGCCTCCCAAAGTGCTGGGATGACAGGCGTGAGCCACTGTGCCTGGCCTGTTTTTTCTCAGAAAGAGTCTCTGTTGAAGGGTTCAGAACCCAAGCTGGGACTGGGCATGGTGGCTCATGCCTGTCATCCCAGCTACTCGGTGGGGCCTGTCACCCAGGAGGTGGAGGTTGCAGTGAGCTGAGGTTGCACCACTGCACTCCAGCCTGGGTGACAGAGTGAGACTCCGTCTCAAAAAATAAAATAAAATAAATAAAATAAAACAAATAAAATAAATAAATAAATAAATAAAATAATAAAATAAAATAAAATATAAAATAAAATAAAATAAAATAAAATAAAGCTCTCAAAGGTACAGATACCAGGACACCCCATCTCATGTCTTGAGGTGGTGTCCATCATGTCCTGATACTGCCCGTTAGCTGGGGTTTGACATCAGACAGTCCCAGCACACTTTGTTCCTGATCTTTTACTTTCTTTGTACCTGCTTTGGGAGATCAGTATCTCTCTGTGCTACCAAGGGGACTCTTGGGATGGTCCAAATTGACCTTCAGTGAGGAACTCGTCACCTGAGTGTTCCAGCTCTGCCTCAGATCGTGCACAGATGGTCTTCAACAACAATCACTGGGTCCTGTTCTCTTCACAGCTACAACTTCCTTCTCAATGGTGCCAGTTCTCCCCAATACAGTCACATTAACTGGAGGGGTTCATAGCTGCACCCACAGACCTCACCAGAAGCTCCCATTCCTCAGCCCTCTGTCTTCTGCATGGTCCGGCTGTTATGCATAAGGTAGATGGATGGATGGATGGATGGATTGATAGATGGATAGGTGAATGGATGAATGGGTGGATGGATGGATAGATGGATGGATGGATGGGCAGATAGATGATAGATAGATAGAAGGATAGATAGACAGATTGACAGACACACGAATGGGCAGAAGAATGGATAGATAGATAGATAGATAGATAGATAGATAGATAGATAGATAGATAGATAGACAGAAAAATAGAGACAGATAGAGATAGATAGATTGACAGACAGATGGATGGACAGATGAATGGACAGAAGAATGGATGGATAGATACAGATAGAGAAAGAGATAGATAGATAGAGTTCGATAGAGAGCTAGATAAAGACATAGAAAGATGGATGATAGATAGAGATAGATAAAGATAATAGATGGGTAGATAGATGGACAGATAGATTAGATAAAATAGATAGGCAGGTAGGTAGGTAGATAGATAGATGGATAGATAGAAGAATACATTGATAGATCAATTGGATAGATGAATGGAGATACATAGAGAGATAGATAAATAGAAGGATAGACTATTAAGTTGATAGGATAGATGCGTAGAAATGGACAGATAGATGGAGGATAGATTGATACATCAATAGGATAGATGGATAGATAGATCAATTGATATGATAGATGGATGGAGATGGATAGATGGATGGATAGATAGAAGGATAGATTGATAGATACATAGAAAGATAGACCAATAGATAGATAGATACATAGATAGATAGATAGATAGACAAATAGATACATAGATTGACAGATATATAGATAGACTAATAGGTAGATAAATAGATAGATGATAGATATATATATATAGATAGATACACAGATAGATAGATAGACCAATAGATAGATAGATAGATAGACACATAGATTGACAGACAGACAGATAGGTAGATCGATACACAGATAGATAAATAGACACATAGATAGATAGATACATAGATACACACATAGATAGATACATAGATAGACAGACAGACAAACAGATAAGTACATAGATTGACATGTAGATAGATAGATAGATAGATAGATAGATAGATAGATAGATACATGATAGCTAGACACATAGACAGACAGAGATAGATATATAAAAATAGATGAGACCTTTTACTGACATTCAATATATTTTCAGCTGCAAAAGAAGGAAGCTGATCTAAGATCCTCATGTCTTCTTCTTATAAAGGTTCTTAGGGAGGTGGTGCTGGATCACGGGAGGGCCGCAAAGGTTCGGGTTCCAGGAGAGGTGTGATATCCTCCCAAGGAGCCAAAAGGCTGTGGAATTAGCCGTGGTCCCAACAGGCTAGTGAAGCATGAGCCTGTGGTGTTCCTCCCTAGACTTCCCAAGTCCAACCTCGGGTTTGGGAGCACTCCCAGGACAGCCCCCGAGATCTTGGCTGGCTTGGCTGTATTGCCTAAACCCCTTGGTAAGTTGGCTTCTACAGCAGATCTCACACCTTGTTTAGAAGAAGCCCACGTCTCCCGCCTCCCTGCCCGGCCTCTGCTCTAATCCGTCTCCTTCTTCATCGTCTTGCTTTCATGAGTTGAGTCTTTGGGGCAGATGGAAAAGGCAACTGTAAGAAAAATAACACAAAGCAATCAGACAAGGAGCTAAATCCACAGGTCAGATAGGTAATGATGCAGGAGCTTGAGAGAATCAAAGAACAGTTAAGATTGGGAACAGATAATATTGTGTTCATGCAGTTTTTCCAAGGTGCAAAGAATGAAGGAATCAGAGAAACCTGGTTAATTGTACAAAAACCCCTTACTAAGCGTGGAGAAGGCATGTGACATTCAGTGCCTAGGACAAAGCCCACACTTCCTGGGCTTCCAGATTTGAAGTGCAAGAAACAAAAAGACCATCAAAGGGAAAGTTCATACGACGAGGTGCCCAAGCTTTGAGGACGGAGCAAGGACCGAAACAGAAATCTCACTCCTTCCTTGTGGACAGTCAGGACACAGGTTAGTGACCGTGGAGAATGAGCTACACATGAGGCAGTGATTTGGAAATTGTTCAGACAATAGACAAACACAGGGCAGGCTACCTTTACCCAGGCACCATGATCAGAACTGGGTGGACATGGGGAGAAATTGAGACAGTGGTTTATCTCAGAAAGAGCCTGCTATCAGCTCTTCTGTAGACTTTAGATGTGGTCTCTGGTCTGTTGAGTCAGTGTGGTTTCTAAGGAAAGGAGCCTCGGGTTGATGAACCACTGGAGCCCTGTCCATCAATCACGTCCAAGTGGCCACACCAACTTCTCCACTGGTCACACTACTTTCATATACATCCATTGATATATTCTCCAAACCATGTTCAGAGCAACTTGAAGGTGGAGGTCAACTTGGAAGTTGGAGGTCAATTTGGATGGTTGGAGGTCATCTTGGAGGTGAAGGCCAACTTGGAGGTTAGAGCCAGCTTGGAGGTAGAGGCCAGCTTGGAGGTGGAGGCCACTCAACTTGGCGGTGGAGGCCACTTAACTTGGCGGTGGAGGCCAATGTGGAAGTGAAGGTGAACTTGATGGTGGAGGCCAACTTGGAGGCATAATAAGACATAATAAGCAGATTGATATAATAAGCAGATTGATAATCCCGCAGTTGGTAAATTAGCTAACTTGCAGGTGGTGGCTAACTTGGAGGTGGAGGCCAGTTTGGAGGTTGGAGGCTAACTTGAAGGTGGAGGCCAGTTTGGAGGTTGGAGTCCAAGTTGGAAGTGGAGGCCAACATGTAGGTTGGAGGCCAACTAGGAGGTACAGTCCAGTTGGTGGGAGACTGGAGGCTAACTTGAAGGTGGAGGCTAACTTGGAGGTGGAGGGCAATTTGGAGGATGCAGTCCAAGTTGGATGTGGAGGCCAACATGTAGGTTGGAGGCCAGCTAGGAGGCTAGAGTCCAGTTAGGAGATTGGAGACTAATTTCAAGGTGGAAGCTAACTTGGAGGTGAGGTCAATTTGGAGGTGGGAGGCTAACTTGGAGGTGTAGGCCAATTTGGAAGTTGCAGTCCAAGTTGGATGTGGAGGCCAACATGTAGGTTGGAGGCCAGCTAGGAGGTAGAGTCCAGTTAGGAGATGGGAAGCTAATTTCAAGGTGGAGGCTAACATGGAGGTGAGGTCAATTTGGAGGTGGGAGGCTAACTTGGAGGTGGAGGCCAATTTGGAGGTTGGAGTCCAAGTTGGATGTGGAGGCCAACATGTAGGTTGGAGGCCAGCTAGGAGGTAGAGTCCAGTTAGGAGATTGGAGGCTAATTTCAACTTGGAGGCTAACATGGAGGTGAGGTCAATTTGGAGGTGGGAGGCTAACTTGGAGGTGGAGGCCAGTTAGGAAGTTGAGTCCAAGTTGGTTGTGGAGGCCAACTAGGAGGTAGAGTCCAACTGGGAAACAGGAGGCTAACTTGGAGGTGGAGGCCAATTTAGAAGCTGGAGACTAACTTGGAGGTGGAGGCCATTTGGTGGTGAAGGCCTACTTGAAATTGGGGGGCACTCCTGCTAACATTGCCCAGCTGCTGAAGACCATGCAACACCTTCCCTGTTGCTGTTGAAAGAAAGACAAAACTACAGCTCAGGCCCACAAGGACAGCACAGCAGCTCTCAGCTTCTTTTTCTCTTCTATACAATGCATTCCAGCTAAAGTACTTAATGGGCCTCCTGTCTCAGTGCTGAGAATGGACCTGCAACATCTACTCACTGCTTGCCTTCTCTGGAATGCCTTCCACCATCTATCTCCTTTATAAGGTCACCATCCTCTTTTTTTTTTTTTTTTAGAGTTGGGGGTCTCGCTTTTTCTCCCAGGCTGGAGTGCAGTGGTGTGGTCATAGCTCACTGCTGCCTCAAACTCCTAGACTCAAACAATCCTCCTGCTTCAGCCTTCCAAGTAGCTATTTCTACAGACATATGACAACAGACATGGCTAATAAGTTTAAAAATTTTTATTTTGTAGAGACAGAATCTTGCTATGTTGCCCAGGATGGCCTCAAACTTCTGGGCTCAAGCAATCCTCCTGCCTCAGCCTCCCAAAGTGCTGGGATTACAGATGTGAGCCACTGCACCCAGCCAGCATGACTTTTACTTATTTAAATAATGGTTAGCATAAGTAGAGGAACCATAGAGCTGGCCATATAATTTCTGTCTGATATGGTTTGAACGTATTTCCTTCAAAATGCAAGTGTTGAAATTTGATGGCCAAAGTGATGGTATTAACAGGCCTTAAAGAGGTGATTAGACCATGATGGCTCCTCCCTCATAGGTGGGATTAGGGCCTTATAAAGGGGCTTCATACAGCATTTAGTTTTCTCTTGCTCATCTGCCTTCTGCTATGTGAGGACATAGCATTCCTCCCCGCAGGGGAAAGAGTGACAAGTTTTCATCTTGGAAGCAGACGGGAGCCCTCACCGGACAACAGAATCAATTGATGCTTGGCTACTTGGTTCTTGGACTTCCCAGCCTCCAGAACTGTAAGAAATACATTTTTGTTCTTTTAAAATTACCCAGTCTTTGTTGTTTTGTTACAGCAGCCCAAACAGATAATGACACTGTTCTCCTCATTACTGCAAGGAAAGGGGCTGTTACATTGTAAGACTGAAAGTTTCAAGTGCTGATGATTTTACGTCTTAGAGCCTCAGGAGACCCCAAATCCTAACCATGAGTTTCTCTGTTCTCATAAGATATGCCCCCTAGTCAACAGGAATGGCTCCCCATGTGGCGAGTTCTCCCATCAACTAGAATAGCTAGAATAGATAAGATAGAGGGAGAGTGAGAGAGAGAGAGAGAGAGAGAGAGAGAGAGAGAGAGAGAGAGATGACAGGTAATTGATAGATAACTGATAGATACATAGATAGATAGACGATAGATACATAGATAAATAGACAGATAATCACTAGATAGATAACAGATAGATAAATGATAGATAGCTAGATAGATGATAGAAAGATACATAGATGATAGCTAGCTAGCTAGCTAGATGATAGATGATAGATAGATAGATAGATAGATAGATAGATAGATGACACATAGATTGATGATACATAGGTATATAGATAGATAGATAGATGATAGATAGATAGAAGATAGACAGATTGATGATAGACAGATGATAGATCATAGATATATGTAGACAGATGATAGATTAATATATAGATGATGGATAGATAGATGGATAATAGATTGATAATGGAAAGATGGATGTATAGATACATGGATAGAGGATAGATAGATGATAGACAAATGAATATATAGATGATGGATAGAGAGATGGATAATAGATAGATAATGGAAAGATAGATGGATAGATACATGGATATAGGATAGTTAGATAGATGATAAATAGATGATAGATGAATATATGGATAATGGATAGGTGGATAGATAGATGGATAATTGATGATGGGAAGAAAGATTGATAGATACATGGATAGAGGATAGATAGATAGAGAATAGATAGACAGACAGACAGATAGACAGATAGATAGAATAGATAAAATAGAACTCAACGGGTGGGGAGCCATTCCTGTTGAGCAGGCGGCATACCCTATGAGAACTTTTCAAACTCATGGATTTTCCCTCCCACCTAGCCCATAAAATTACTCAAACTGAATCTGTCGGGACCTCGATCTGCCACTTCTCAGCCTCCAGAACTGTAAGAAATAAATGCCTGTTCTTTCTGAATTGCCCAGTCTTGGATATTTTGTTATAGCTGCACAAACACTCTTCTACTCATAGCTGCAAGGAGCCAATCACGTCTTCTCACGGGAACCAGGGGGCACCACACCCTCTTGTGACTACAAAGTCTACTTCCTACAACTTCTGCTGGTTCACTCTGCTCTCAAATGCAACCTTCCCAGGGTCCTGCATGGCAGACGGTGTCCTCTTACTCCAGCAGTAACCATCTATGACTAGTAAACTGTGGATAGATCTCAATCTCACCTATGCAGTGTTGGGTGTGGTGCATCTGGCTATCGGATACTATTTAGGGTAGGAGATCCCTCCCTCCCTCACTCATGGGGCATCCAGGGGGTTATCAAGACAGATCTTTAATTTTTTTTTTTTTTTTGTGATGGAGTCTCGCTCTGTCACCCAGGCTGGAGTGCAGTGGTGCGATCTTAGCTCACTGCAATCTCCGCTTCCCGGGTTGAAGCGATAATCCTGCCTCAGCATCCTGAAGAGCTGGGACTACAGGTATGGGCCACCACGCCCAGCTAATTTTTGTATTTTTAGTAGAGATGGGGTTTCACCATGTTGACCAAGACGGTATTGATCTCTTGACCTTGTGATACGATCTTTAATTTCTTTTTTTTTTTTTTTGAGATGGAGTCTCTCTCTGTCACCCAGGCTGGGGTGCAGTGGTGTGATCTCGGCTCACTGCAAGCTCTGCCTCCCAGGTTCATGCCATTCTCCTGCCTCAGTCTCTTGAGGAGCTGGGACTACATGTATGGGCCACCATGCCCAGCTAATTTTTTTATTTTAGATAGAGATGGGGTTTCACTGTGTTGACCAGTATGGTCTCGATCTCTTGACTTTGTGATCCGATCTTTAATTTTTTTTTTTTTTTTGAGATGGAGTCTCGCTCTGTCACCCAGGCTGGAATGCAGTGGTGTGATCTCGGCTCACTGCGAGCTCCGCCTCCCGGGTTCACACCATTCTCCTGCCTCAGCCTCCCGAGTAGCTGGGACTACAGGTGCCCGCCACCATGCCCAGCTGATTTTTTGTATTTTTAGCAGAGATGGGGTTTCATCATGGCCTCAATCTCCCGACCTCGTGATCCGCCTGCCTTAGCCTCCCAAAATGCTGGGAATACAGGCATGAGCACCTGCGCCCAGCCCAATCTTCAGTGTTTTCATGCACAAATGCTATACTGCAAGGTTAGTTAAGTAAGTTAAGGTCATGCATCATTGCTGTGGAAGGAAACTACCACATGTATTAATTTCTAGGGTCATGTGGCAAAGGATTTGTCTTGCCCAGTGAAATATATGGCACTTGATTGGCTTCTGAGAGGTAACTTTAAAACCCTTGTTGGATAAGAGTATCTTTGCTTACCTAATCCCTTAGGGCCATGCCAGAGAGTCCATGTTAACAATGAAATTGGTTGGGCGCAGTGGCTCATGCCTGTAATCCCAGCACTTTGGGAGGCTAAGGTGGGTGGATCACCTGAGGTCTGCAGTTCGAGACCAGCCTGGCCAACATGGTGAAACCCTGTCTCTACTAAAAATACAAAAATTAGCCTGGCATGGTGGTGTGCGCCTGTAATCCAAGCTACTTGGGAAGCTGAGGCAGGAGAATCACTTGAACCCGGGAGGCGGAGGTTGCAGTGAGCCGAGATTGTGCTGTTGCACTCCAGCCTGGGCAACAAGAGCAAAACTCCATCTCAAACAAAAACAAAATAAAAACAGAATGTAATTGATGGTGGGGGACCTGCACCCTCCTATATCAGGTTGACCTCTGGAGAGGCTGGAGACAAATTAGTCACACTGGTGATCAGCCATACCTGTGACTGACCTTCAATGAAAACTGGATATCAAACTCATGGGAGCCTCCCTGATTGGAAATACTCCAGGAGTGTATTAGAAGAACCTAGGAGAGTCTTAGAAGAACTAATCACCATCTGCATGCTTTCACCAAGAGGGGACACTGGGAATCTCATACCTGGAGTCTCCTGGACTCCACCTTGTAAGCCTTTAGTCTTTGCTGACTTTAGCCTGTATTCGTTTGTTGTAATAAACCACAACCATGAGTCTAACAGCTGTTCTGAGCTCTGCGAGTCTCTCTAGCACATTTTTAGACCTGTAGGTGACGTTGAAGACCTACTGAACTGCACGGACAGAGCTAATATTACAAAAAAAAAAAAGGTGTGTTCGCTTTGGTGATGTGGACGTCTAAGAAATCAGCAAACATGAAAGCCATCCTCCCAGTGGCAGAAGACTCTGTGGTGCCATTTTCTGTGGCTGGAATAAATCAAATGTTCTCCAAGTTGAAGACCTCCTGATCTCACAGCCATTGGGTATAGGTAGGGGAAGGACAGGAGCAAAGAGGACGAGAGGAAGAAAGTCTGGGAAGAGATCTACTCAATGGGAAGAATGGGAAAAGGTGTTTTTCAGATTATCTTGCAACCCCATGTGGGTGTGACCCTGTATTAATTCGTTTTCATGCTGTTGATAAAGACAAGCTCAACACTGGGAAATTTACAAAAGAAAGGCATGTAATGGCCGGGCATGGTGGCTCATGCTTGTAATCCCAGCACTTTGGGAGGCTGAGGCGGGCGAATCATAAGGTCAGGAGTTTGAGACCAGCCTGGCCAACATGGTGAAACCCCATCTCTACTAAAAATACAAAAAATTAGCTGGGCGTAGTGGCAGGCACCTGTAATCCCAGCTACTCGGGAGGTTGAGGCAGATGAATCGCTTGAACCCGGGAAGTGGAGGTTGCAGTGAGCTGAGATCACGCCACTGTACTCCATCCCAGGCGACAGAGTGAGACTCTGTCTCAAAAGAAAAAAAAAAAAAAAGAAAAGCGTGTAGTGGACTCACAGTTCCAAGTGGCTGGGGAAGCCTCACCATCATGGCAGAAGGGGAAAAACATGTCTTCCATGGTGGCAAACAAGAGAAGAGAAGGAGAGCCAAGAGAAAGAGGTTCCCCTTATCAAAGCATCAAACCTTGTGAGACTTATTCACTATCACAAGAACAACACGGAGAAGACTCAAGCCCGTGATTCAATGATCTCCCACTCTGTCCCTCCCACAACATGTGGGAATTATGGGAGCTACAATTCAAGTTGAGATTTGGGGGGGGGACACAGCCAAACCATATCAGATCCAAAGATGGATCTTTGTGGTGGCCACTGACATCCACCCCTGTGTCCACTTTAGCACAAGCTAGAGTCACATGCCCTTCTGTGTGGTTACCTGTGTATTGTCCAACACCCTGTAAAGACCATGGGCTCCATGAAGGCAAGGAATGTATCTCTTAGTTTTATGCAATGTGCACAGAGTTCCTAGTTATGAAACTCTTCAACACTTTCTGAATAAATTGATTTATCTGTTTCCTAATTATCAAACTTATACCCATTTTTTTTTTTGAGATGGAGTCTCGCTTTGTCACCCAGGCTTGAGTGCAGTGGTGCAATCTCAGCTCACTGCAAGCTCCTCCTCCCGGGTTCACACCATTCTCCTACCTCAGCCTCCCAAGTAGCTGGGACTACAGGTGCCCGCCACTACGCCCAGCTAATTTTTTGTATTTTTAGTTGAGACGGGTTTTCACCACATTAGCCAGGATGGTCTCAATCTCCTGACCTCGTGATCCATCCGCCTCGGCCTCCTAAGGTGCTGGGATGACAGGCGTAAGCCACCGTGCCCGGCCACCCATTTTTATTTTTTGTTTTACTTGCTGTAATGCAAAGGGATGAGAAAATAACTTTAAGAACCAAAGACAAGAACAAGAGAGAATTTTAATCCCCAAAGAACTCACAGGCTAACTGCAAGTGTTAAGGTTGTGGATGACATTAACCACCACACAAGACTGTGTTCTCTGCAAGAAACGTGTGAGGGGAGAAGAAAAGACACACGCAATACCTTGAAGGGGTAAACAACATTTATCCCATGTCAATAGCAATGCAGATATAATAAGCAAATAATAGGCCGGGCGCAGTGGCTCACACCTGTAATCCCAGCACTTTGCAGGGCCGAGGCGGGTGGATCATGAGGTCAGGAGATCGAGACAATCCTGGCTAACACGGTGAAACCCCGTCTCTGCTAAAAATACAAAAAATTATCGGGGCATGGTGGCAGGTGCCTGTAGTCCCAGCTACTCGGGAGGCTGAGGCAGGAAAATGACGTGAATCCAGGAGATGGAGCTTGCAGTGAGCTGAGATTGCACCACTGAACTCAAGCCTGGGCAAGAGAGCAAGACTCTGTCTCAAGAAAATAATAATAATAGTAATAACAACAATAAGAAAATAATTAAGCAAATGATAGAATAATAAGCAAATGATATAATAAATAGATGGACACAATAAGCAGATTGATATAATAAGCTAATTGTAATGAGAAGGGAGAAGGGAAAAGATAGCTACACTCACCAGACTATGGAGGATTCACCACCAGACTGGGAAGCAACAGCTCCAGATTCGGCCAGTCATCTATGCACAGATGTGGAGAGGTCTCATGAAGCTTTGGCATGGTGTGGGACCCTAGCTCTTTTTGTAACTAGTTGTTTGGCATGAGGCCCCGTCATGAGGGCCCCTCTCGACTGGGCTCAAGGAACAGAAGAAGGTTAAATTGTTTTTGTGATTGTCTGTTGTTTTTCAATAACTGATGTATAGGAATAGATTGAAATAGAGATTTCTCCCAAATAGCGCTGGATGAACGCCTCAAGGGGGCTCACACAACCTGTTCCGGGACTTGGTGACCATTGTTTGTGTCCACGTTCAACTGAGTTTGAATCTATTTATTTATTTATTTATTGAGGTGGAGTTTTGCTCTTGTCGCCCAGGCTGGAGTGCAATGGCTCAATCTCCACCTCTCGGGTTCAAGTGATTCTCCTGTCTCAGCCTCACGAGTAGGTGGGATGACAGGCACCTGCCACCACCACGCTTGGCTAATTTTGTATTTTTAGTAGAGACGGGTTTTCTTCATGTTCGTCAGGCTGGTCTCGAACTCCCGACCTCAGGTGATCCATCTGCGTCGGCCTCCCAAAGTACTGAGATGACAGGTGTGTGAGCCACTGTGCCCGGCCGAGTTCAAATTTAATGTTTAACTTTTCCTCCACAGACGGGCACAACCCCAAACTCCCAATTGTTCACCAAAGAAGCTGTGAGAAAGAATCGAAAGTCACCAGTAACGCATGTTAGAGCAATTTGGCTGAAATGTGTACAACACCAGAAAGAGTGCTCGGCACGTAAAGCAAAATATTTTTTCAGTGCCATGCATCTAATAGAGTCTGTACAAAATGCAGTTTTAGAGCAAAAACGAAAACCTGTGGAGAAATCTGAGTCTTTCTTGGGAGATCTGTGAAGAAAGGACACCTGTTTTGGGGATGACTCTATATGTGAATGCAGGCCTGGAAAGCATTATGGCTCTATTACTCGATTTTTGTGAATGGCAAATTGGACTTGAAAAGTGCTGTTTTGTGGTAGCGAACAAAAGAAGCCTCTGATGTCAACTAAAACTAACTTTGGGTTGTAAGGAGAGATGGCTGGGTTTGCTTTGGACAGTCTAGACAGAAATCACAGGACCGGTTTTCTTGATAGTTCTCACTGACTTGTCTCCATCACTATTTAAGGATATTAATTACTGTACTAGTCTGTTTTCATGCTGCTGATAAAGTCATGCTGCAGACTGGGTAGTTAATAAAGGGAAGAGGTTTCATTTCTTTGTTTTGAGACGGAGTCTCACTCTGTCACCCAGGCTGGAGTGCAGTGCGTGATCTCGGCTCAATGCAACCTCCACCTCCCAGTTCAAGGTGATTCTCATGCCTCAGCCTCCCGAGTAGCTGGGATTACAGACGCCCGCCACCGTACCCAGCTAATTTTTGTGTTTTTAGTAGAGACGGGGTTTGGCCATGTTGGTCAGGCTGGTCTCGAACTCCTGACCTCAGGTGATCCACTTGCCTCGGCCTCCCAAAGTGCTGGGATTACAGGCGTGAGCCACTGCACCTGGCCAAGAGTAATTCACTATCATGGGAACAGTATGGGGGAAACTGCCCCCATTATTTGATTATCTCTCACTAGGTCGCTCCCACAACACGTGGAAATTATGGCAGCTACAATTCAAGATGAGATTTGGGTGCGGACGCAGCCAAACCATATCAATCACTCTAGGACATAATGTGTCTATATATTTTGAATTACATTTGTGACATTGTCCTTGCGGCTGGATTTTTTTTTTTTTCTGTAAAAGACTCTATTTTATTGCTACTTCTTGCAATTTCTGGATCTGTCCAATGAGATATTCAAAGGAGTGCTCTATGGAGATTGATTTCATAATTTCTTTATATTTAACATTCTGCAAAATTTTGTTTGTTTGTTTGAGACGGGGTCTCACTCTGTCACCCAGCCTGGAGTGCAGTGGCACAATCTTGGCTCACTGCAACCTCTGCCTACTGGGTTCTAGTGATTCTCCTGCCTTAGCCTCCGAAGTAGCTGGGACTACAGGTGTGTGCCACCACTCCCAGCTAATTTTTTTTTTGTATTTTTATTAGAGACCTTGTTAGCCAGGACGGTCTCGGTCACCTGACCTTATGATCGGCTTGCCTTGGCCTCCCAAAGTGCTAGGATTACAGGTGTGAGCCACCACACCCGGCCACATTCTGCAACATTTTTTCTAGCCCAAAAGGTAGGACAGAGAGCATCCTCGTGTTTTGTAGATGTGGGAAGTTCTCGTACATCATAGGCAGGGGGAAATTCCTGTTTTGTGTTCCTTTGAGTAACTGCAGGTCATGCTTCTGTGATAACAACCCTCTCTGGCTTACAGGAAAGAAGGCTGGCTTCCCCCATCTCCTTGATGACATTTTCTTAGCGAAGATTTCAGATAGTCTCAGGGAGGTCCCAGGCAACAGTGCCCAGAACACAGGTAATGACATGTCTTTGTTCCCTTTGGGGTAACTTGAGGTGTTGTGGACACAGGCTTGCTTCCATCCACGCTTGGAATAAACACCTTGAATTCCTCTTCAAGGGTGTGTCCTCCAAGCCTCCTCCTCGGCCCAGGCCCTCAATGATGGCTCTTCTTTGGTGCAGACAAACCCCTGTTTTTGTGCCTTCAAGAACTGCCTTTCCTGCCAGGGCCTGTGGCTCACCAGGGCCCACGTCTGCATGTGATCAGAGACTGGACCCAGGGGATCATTATAAATGACCAGGACTCCAACCTCTCTGCCAGCAATAATTCTGCAGTAGGAGAAAAACCAACACCCTGTAAGATTCCACACCAAAGTCTGGTAGGCAACAAATGACTCACTCCCTGTTATACGTAAAATGTTTATTTATATATATATATGATATATATATAAAATATAAAATATTCCTAATGGAAATACATACATATACAATATATAATACAATATATGATATATATATATAAACTATAAAATATTCCTAATGGAAATACATATATATATAAAATATATAATACAATATAAGATATACATAAAATATAAAATATTCCTAATGGAAATACATATATAAACAATATATAATACAATATATGATATATATATAATATAAAATATTCCTAATGGAAATACACATATAAACAATATATGATACAATATATGATATATATATATAAAATATAAAATATTCCTAATGGAAATACATATATATACAATATATAATACAATATATGATATATATAAAAGATATAAAATATTCCTAATGGAAATACATATATATGCACAATATATAATACAATATGTGATATATATATATAAAATATAAAATATTCCTAATGGAAATACATATATATTCAATATATAATACAATAATATATATATAAAATATAAAACATTCTTAATGGAAATACATATATATATATACAATATATAATATATATAATACAAAATATTTGTAATGGAATATTTATAGCTATTCCATATATAATATTATATAATATAGAATATAAATATTTCTAATGGAATATTTATATATAAAAGTGAATATATTTATTACATATAACACTTTTTTTTTTTTTACAAAGGGTGGAATGTTAGAATTCATTGATCAAAAAATGTTGGTGACCACTTTGGGCAGGTTACAGAAACAGATGAAAAACGTGCTTCAGGGTGTCAGGCACTTAGAAAGAGAAGATAGATGAAAACGTACAACTTAATCCAAGTGAAATTAGTTTTTCTGAGGAGACACCAGGGATGCTATGGGACCCACTTAGAAACTCACAAGATAGAATAGAAAGTCAAGGTTATTAGTGAAAACGAGTTAACAAATCAACGAAACACCAGGGGAGAACGGCAAAGATTCATCTGTCTAGACCTGAGATGTCAAAACATTTTTGGGTGATGGGAACAAAGATTCTCTTAAGCACATAATGTGGAACAGGCTAGCCAGCACCTCACCGTTTCTGAAACCTCCAGGAAAAGAAAAAAACAAAAACCCACAAGGTAAAGGGAGTTGAAATGAAATTATTTAAGGTGAAAACATTGTATATTTAATATGCCTTGTGGGTGCCATTCATCTGATTCTGAATGGATGTTTTCGACTAAAAGGAACAATTAGCCCATTATTGGACAGATGAAGTCAATGAATATCCACATTGCTCTCATTCCAGTTTACAAAACCAGAAAACAAACACACAAACAAACAAACAAAAAACCATCCTGGCCGGGCACGGTGGCTCACGCCTGTCATCCCAACACTTTGGGAGGCTGAGGTGGGTGGACCACCTGAGGTCAGGAGTTCGAGACCAGTCTGGCAAACATGGTGAAACCCCGTCTCTACTAAAAACACAAAAATTAGCCATGCGTGGTGGCGGGCGCCTGTAGTCCCAGCTACTTGGGAGGCTGAGGCAGATAACTGCTTCAACCTGGCAGACACAGGTTGCAGTGAGCTGAGACGGCACCATTGCACTGCAGCCTGGGCGACAGAGTGAGACTCCATCTCAAAAAAAAAAAAAAATTACCAAATACTGTCAAAAGAATAACTGTGCCTTTTTCAGACAATTATTTGATAATGCTTCTTTTCGGAAAATTAGCAAGATTTGAATACGGGGTTTAGATTTGCTCAAGAATAATATTATGGAAGGTTCTGGACATTTCAATTGAAAGAGGTTCCCATGGACCTACCAAGAAAATTGATGTGAATAGAAGGAAGAAAGGAAAATTTGTGGAAGGGAATGTGCAAACAAGAAATATAGTATTTTGGGAGGCTCAGGCAGGAAGATAACCTGAACCCAGGAATTCGAGACCTGCCTGGGCAAAACAGTGAGACCCCATCTCTAAAGAAAAATAAATAAATGAATAAAAATTAATTTAAAAAAAGGAAAACCAGGGCCAGGTGCAGTGGCTCACGCCTGTCATCCCAGCACTTTGGGAGGCCAAGGTGGGTGGATCACCTGAGGTCAGGAGTTTGAAAACCAGCCTAGTCAACATGGTGCAACCCCTTCTCTACTAAAAAATATAAAAATTAGCCAGGCGTGGTGGTGGGCACCTGTAATTCCAGCCACTGAGGAGGCTGAGGCAGGAGAATCACTTGAACCTGGGAGGTGGAGGTTGCAGTGAGCTGAGTTCGTGCCACTGCATTCCAGCCTGGGCGACAGAACGAGACTCTGGAGAATGTCTCCTCAAAGTTTCACCTCCTTTTTATTTATTTATTTTTATTTTACTTTAAGTTCTGGGATACATGTGCAGAACGTGCAGGTTTGTTACACAGGTATACATGTGCCAGGGTGGTTTGCTGCACCTGTCACCCTGTCATGTAGGTTTTAAGCCCTGCATGCATTAGGTATTTGTCCTAATTCTCTTCCTCCCCTTGCCCCCCAGGCCCTGACAGGCCCCGGTGTGAGATGTTCCCCTCCCTGTGTCCATGTCTTCTCACTGTTCAACTCCCACTTACGAGTGAGAACATGCGGTGTTTGCTTTTCTGTTCCTGTGTGAGTTTACTGAGGATGATGGTTCCAGCTTCATCCACATCCCTACAAAGGACATGAACTCATCCTTTTTCATGGCTGTATAGTATTCCATGGTGTCTATGTGCCACATTTTCTTTATCCAGTCTAGCATTGATGGGCATTTGGGTTGGTTCCAAGTCTTTGCTGTTGTAAATAGTGCTGCAATAAACAACTCCTCTTTTCATAAGAAGCCCAGAGCTATTGCATGGGGGTTCATGCTCATCAATTCGTCTTTACTTGATTATACCTCTGAAGCTCCTATTTCCAAATAAGGTTATACCCACGAGTATGGGACACGATTCAATCCAGAACAGGTTGTCATAGCTGCATGAGTCAGAGAGAATGTGACTCACTGTTTTAATGTGTTCTCCATGTAGCGTGCCTGATTATCTATTTCTTTCTCATTGGCAGGCGTCTCATGGTGCTGCATTGTTTTTAATTAATGTATTTATTTTTTGAGACGGAGTCTCACTGCAACCTCCGCCTCCTGGGTTCAAGCAATTCTCCTGCCTCAGCCTCCCCAGTAGCTGGGTTTACAGGCACCCACCATCACACTTTGCTAATTTTTGTATTTTTAGTAGAGAAGGGGCTTCAGCATGTTGGCCAGACTGGCGTCAAACTACTGACCTCAAATGATCCGCCCACCTGGGCCTCCCAAAGCACTGGGATGACAGGCGTGAGCCACCGTGCCCAGCCTATATATGGTATTCTTAATGGAATACTTACATATATACATATATAAATAAAGGGGAGTTTACTAAGTATGAACTGACATGATCTCAAGGTCCCACCATAGGCCGTCTGCTGGCTGAGAAGCAAGGACAGCCAGTCCTAGTTTCAAAACTGAAGAACTTGTAATCTGATGTTTGAAGGCAGGAAGCATCAAGCACAGGAGAAACAGGCTGTGAGAAGGATGAACAGAGTTTTGGAAGATGCACATTTTTGTAACGCTAACTCAGATAGACGTCACTCCGTCCTCACGCCCTGCCAGTATCTTTAATTTTAAAAGGGGAAGAAGGAAGCAATGTCTCTTCTCCCCAACAGATAATGCTGGGTGCTCTGTGCACACGGTGACATTTAAAAAATTAAAAAATTAAAGAGGAAGGAAGGAAACACCATCTCTTCTCCCCAACAGATAATGTCGGGTGCTCTGTGCACAGGGTGACATTATCCATTCATTCCTCTCTTGAGTGTGGGAGTGCGGGTAGGCAGATCATGGCAATGACGGCCTTTGCCAGGGACCTCTCCAAACACAACTCCCGGCAAGCCAGGGCTGACAAAGGATGCAGTTTAAGATGGGCTGGTTGGGCCGGGTGCGGCGGCTCACGTCTGTCATCGCAGCTCTTTGGGAGGTCAAGGTGGGCGGATCACGGTGTCAGGAGTTCGAGACCCTCCTGGCTAACACAGTGAAACCCCGTCTCTACTAAAAATACAAAAAAATGGGCTGGGCGTGGTGGTGGGTGCCTGTAGTCCCAGCTACTTGGGAGGCTGAGGCAGGAGAATGGCTTGAATCCGGAGGGCGGAGCCTGCAGTGAGCCCAGATTGCACCACTGCACTGCAGCCTGAGCGACAGAGCGAGACTCCTTCTCAAAAAAAAAAAAAAAGGGCTGGTGTGTGTCTCCTTGTGCATCTCCTTGCTTCCGTTTCTGAGAGT
Source organism: Pongo pygmaeus (assembly GCF_028885625.2). Classification (NCBI taxonomy): domain Eukaryota; kingdom Metazoa; phylum Chordata; class Mammalia; order Primates; family Hominidae; genus Pongo; species Pongo pygmaeus. The sequence goes on from NC_072385.2 coordinate 6,668,388, forward strand.
CGGCTGAGAAAATGCAAAAAGCAAAATGCAGGGAGATTGTTGCACTGGTTCCCCGGGGTGGCCATCACCAACTATCACACACTGGGGGGCTTTGAAAGATATAATACTTTCCTCTCACTCTTTCAGAGAACAGAAGCCTCCAGCGAAGATGCTGGCAGGGCTGGATCCTGCTGAGGCCCCTCTCCTGGGCTTGGAGATGCCGTCTTCTTCCTGTGTCCTCACAGGTTCGCCCCTCTGTGTGTGTCTGTGTCCTCATCTCCTCTTCTTATGGGATGTCTTAGTCCGTCTCAGGATGCTATCACAGAATACCATAGACTGGGTGGATTGTAAACAACAGACATTGATTCTCCCACAGTCCTGGAGGCTGGAGGTCCGAGATCCAGGTATGGGCAGGGCTGGTTCCTCCTGAGGCCTCTCTCCTGGGCTTGGAGACTTCATCTTCTCCCTGTGTCCTCACAGGGTCATCCCTCTGTGTGTGTCTGTGTCCTCATCTCCTCTTCTGATGAGATGTCTTACTCCGTTTGAGGCTGCTGTCACACAATACCATAGACTGGGTGGATTGTAAACAACAGACATTGATTCTTCCATAGTCCTGGAGTCTGGAAGTCTGAGATCCAGGTGTGGGCAGGGCTTGTTCCTCCTGAGGCCTCTCTCCTGGGCTTGGAGACGCCGTCTTCTCCCTGTGTCCTCACAGCGTCATCCCTCTGTGCGTGTCTGTGTCCTCCTCTCCTCTTCTTATGAGAAGTCTTAGTCCATTTCAGGTTGCTATCACAGAATATCATAGGCTGGGTGGCTTAGAAACAACAGACATTGATTCTCCCACAGTCCTGGAGGCTGGACATCTGAGATCAGGGTATGGGCACTGCTGGTTCCTCCTGAGTCCTCTCTCCTGGGCTTGGAGACACCGTCTTCTCCCTGTGTGCTCACAGGGTCGTCCCTCTGTGTGTGTGTCTGTGTCCTCACCTCCCTTCTGTTTTTTTTTTGTTTGTTTGTTTCTTTGTTTCGTTTGTTTTTGTTTTTTAAGATGGAGTTTCACTGTTGTCGCTCAGGCTGGAGCGCAATCACGTGATCTTGGCTCACCACAACCTCTGCCTTCTGGGTTCAAGCGATTCTCCTACCTCAGCCTCCTGAGTAGCTGGGATTACAGGCACGCCCCACCACGCCCGGCTAACTTTACATTTTTAGTAGAGACGAGGTTTCTGTATGTTGGTCAGGCTGGTCTTGAACTCCCTACCTCAAGTGATCCCCCAGCCTCAGCATCCCAAACTGCTGGGATTACAGGCATGAGCCACCGTGCCCAGCTCATCTCCTCTTCTTAGAAAGACACCAGTCCTATTGCATCAGGGCCCACCCTGCGGATATCATGTTAACTTTCCAAATAAAGACCATGTTGCAAATCAGGTTACGTTCACCAGAGTCTGGATTTCAACACGCTTTCCAGGGGAGACACCGTTCAGCCCACGGTTTTCAGATTGTGGAGGATTCCTTTACATTTACAGCCAATTGACTACCTTTCAAGTGATTCTCCTGCCTCAGCCTCCCTAGTAGCTGGAATTCCAGGCACCCGCCACCACTCCTGGCTAATTTTTTTTTTTTTAGTAGAGAGGGAGTTGCTAAAGCTCCAGATCCTGCCATAATACTTTTCTTGAGCAAATCCAAACCCCATCCTCAAATCTTGCTACTTTTCCAAAAAGAAGCATCAAATCGTTGTCTGAAAAACACATAGCTAATCTTTTGACACTATTTGGTAATTTTTTTTTCTTTGAGACGGAGTCTCACTCTGAGATTATCGATTTGGCTAAAGTGGACGTAAAACACACCCACCGGGTGTCTGCTGGATAACTCAATCCTTCCTTGCTTGGAATTCCAGGGGATCCTTTTTATGGAGCGTGAACTGCGTAACTACACGTGCAGGGTGCTCCCTGGGGGACCCCTGTCTAGAATCTTAGGGATTTTTCTCAAAATGCATTTTCCCTGGGTGTTTTTCCTCAGCTTCTCTGAGCCTGTTAGAGTCAGCCCTGTCTGAACCATTCCCAGCCAGAGGGTATTTTGCAGCTCATAAAGGGCTAATGGGGACCCCGGCCACTCCACTCAGCAGCACCCTAGATCTGGCACCTCCAACACGCAGTACTTTCCATTACACCCGGTTTTATTTCTCATAAACTGTTTATTTTCTCGGCGAGATTGATGCTGTTAATATTAGCTTTCAAAATGACAGATTAGCATCGCCAGTTAATCAGGGCTATTAGCAGATAAATATCTGTAATTCGATCACCAGAGTAATTTCTTTTCCAATAATGCGATTTACAAATGCGAGTGATTAAGTAATTACCTTCCATCCCCACGGATTACCAGCTCCCCAACGCCTCCCCTTACAAATAGTTCGGGGTGATTAGTGGCAGCTTGGCCTCCTCGGAATGCTTCGGAGCCGACGCTTGCATTCTTCCTGGGTTCAGAACACTTCTTGGAGCATTCTTTCCTTCCTACAAGAGCTTGACCCCCCTAGCTGTGCAGACCTGCCTTTCCCGGAGAGTGCAGAAGCAAGCTTGCTCTCCCTAAATTCCTTCTTGTGGACATCACACTTCTATAGAAGAGTCAGGATTGTTGCAGAACAATTTAACATGCCCATTAAGAAGGAAAAGAAACGGGTGTGAGATGGCTCACACTTGTCATCTCAGCACTGTGAGAGGCCGAGGCGGGCGGATTACCTGAGGTCAGGAGTTCAAGACCAGCCTGGCCAACATGGTGAAACCCTGTCTCTACTAAAAATAAAAAAAAAATAGAAAAAAAAAATGAGCTGGGCATGGTGGCGGGCACCTGTCATCCCAGCTACTCGGGAGGCTGAGGCAGGAGAAACGTTTGAACCTGGGAGGCGGAGGTTGCAGTGAGCCGAGATTGCACCACTGCACTCCAGCCTGGGCAACAGAGTGAGACTCCATCTCAAAAAAAAAAAAAAATGTGGTGTATATACACCATGGAATACTACTCAGTCATGAAAAAGAACAAAATAATGTCATTTGCAGCAACTTGGATGGAGCTGGAGATGACTTTCCCAACTAGAGTAGCTCAGGAACAGAAAAAAAAATACCACGTTTTCATTTATAAGATGCTACGCTCTGGGTACCCAGGGACATATAGTATAGACTAGTGGACATGGGAGACTCAGAAGATGGGAAGACAGGAGCGGACTGAGGCATGAAAAATTACCTCTGGGGTTCAATGTACACTACCCAGTGCACAGGTGCACTAAGAGCCTAGATTTACCAACCATCCATCCCACCAAAAAACATTTAGGCAGGGTGCAGTGGCTCACGCGTATAATCCCAGCACTTTGGGAGGCCGAGGCTGGCAGATCATGAGGTCAGGAGATCGAGACGAGCCTGGTCAACATAGTGAAACCCCATCTCTGTTAAAAACACAAGAAATTAGCCAGGCGTGGTGGCAGGCACCTGTCGTCCCGGCTACTCGGGAGTCTGAGGCAGGAGAATCGCTTGAAGCTGGGCGGCGGAGGGTGCAGTGAGCCAAGATGGTGCCGCTGCACTCCAGCCTGGGTGATGGAGTAAGAACTTGCCTCAAAACAAACAAACAAAAAATTTGTACTGCTGCAGTGATCCCCACGTTGTGTTTTTGCAGTGAGCTTTTGGGAAGGAACTGTGAGTCCATTCAACCTCTTTTTCTTTCTTTTTTATAAATTACCCACTATCGGGTATGTCTTTTTTTTTTTTTTTTTTAAGACGGAGTCTCGCTCTGTTGCCCAGGCTGGAGTGCAGTGGTGCAATCTCAGCTCACTACAACTTCCGCCTCCCAGGTTCACGCCATTCTCCTGACTCAGCCTCCCGAGTAGCTGGGACTACGGGCGCTCACCACCATGCCCAGCTAATTTTTGTATTTTTAGTAGAGACGGGTTTAACCATGTTGGCCAGGATGGTCTCGAACTCGTGACCTCAGGTGATCCACCCGCCTCGGCCGCCCAAAGTGCTGGGATGACAGGCGTGAGCCACCATCCCAAGCCTCGGTTGTATCTTTACCAGCAGCATGAAAACAGACTAAGACAATCAATAATCATCAAGGAAAATCAAATGAAACACATATCGGTCGATTCTGTATGTTTCCCCTTGTGAATAGTGTGGGGATCTTCATCAGAGTGCAGCTGTGTTTTTGATAAACTTTTTGAAAAATATTCAAACAGATGCAATGACGCCACAGATGAAGAGTCAAAAGGCTGAAGAACAAACCAGCCTTGGTCTCCAACTCTGTGTCTTGGCCTCCCCTAAATCATCATAGAACGTTTGCAGAGAGAGCTCCAGTGGCAGGTGCATGGATCAGAGTATCTCACCAAGCCCATCAAACAGACACAGATGTTGGCCTTCTCACAAACACAGGTCCCCAGGAGTGCTTGGAAGCCGCTGGGGAAACAGAGTCACTGTGCTCTTCCTCCTAGAAAACCCGCCCCGGAGAAGTCAGTCTGGACAGGGCCGGTTGGTGCTGCTACAAGGTAATACCACACGACAGCTCCCTGAGATGAAGCTTCCGACGCCCTCGCCTTTCAAAGCCTCCAGCTCAAGCCACAAACGCTGACTTTTTGGAAAGTTCAGACAGCGATGTACCTTGCACCGTGTCCAGACAGACATCCGTCCCCCCTTTCCTACAGACATGACGTCCCGGTTCAACACGACCACTGGGGCAGATATCAGCCGTGACGAGCCACCGCCGAGAGCCCCAGTTCTGCGTGTTTCCGTCTGGGTAAGGGGCTGCCAGCTCCTGCCCGGCTGCTGATTAATATGAGGCTCCACTTGCCTGGGTGGAGAGGCCGTCCCCGAGCGTCTGAGCTTGTCCCCTGGTTTCCCTGGTAACCGCCTCCAAATGCACCGAGCTGGGCTCTGCTCCTCCTTCCCTGCTGCTGTTGGACCAGGGCCAGGCGGGCCATGTGGGTAACTCTGCACCTCACCTGTCAGCACCGGCGGACACACAATTTGCTCACGCCAGCCACCTGTCCCACCAAGACAATTCATCCGGTGATCGCAGGGCCGTGCTAATGCAGTCAGCTCTGGCGACCCTGGGGGAGTCATATCCTGAGATCTGCCAGGTAGTCTCTGATTTTCTTTTTTCTTTCTTTCTTTCTTTTTTTTTTTTTTGAGACGGAGTTTTGCTTTTGTTGCCCAGGCTGGAGTGCATTGGCACGATGTTGGCTGATGGCAACCTCTTCCTCCCGGGTTCGAGCGATGCTCCTGCCTTAACCTCTGGAGTAGCTGGGATTACAAGCATGCACCACCACGCCTGACTAATTTTTGTATTTTTAGTAGAGACAGGGTTTCTCCATGTTGGTCAGGCTGGTCTTGAACCCCTGACCTTAGGTGATCCACCCACCTCGGCCTCCCAAAGTGCTGGGATGACAGGCATGAGCCATTGTGCGCACCCAGGATTTTTTATTCCTCTCTCTGCAGCTCCAGCTCTGTAAAACTCTCCAAGTGTGGTTTCAGGAATATGTCTTTAGAAAGATGGAAACTGGTGTTTTTCCTACAGGGGAAGTTACAGCTAAAATAAAGACTAGGAAATCTGGGTGAAAGAATGTTAACTTTTTTTTTTTCTTTTGGAGATGGAGTCTCACTCTGTTCCCAAGCTGGAGTGCAATGGTGCGATCTCAGCTCACTGCAACCTCCGCCTCCAGGGTTCAAGCAATTCTCCTGCCTCAGCCTCATGAGAAGCTGGGATTACAGGCACCCACTACCATGCCCGATCAATTTTGTTTGCATTTTTAGTAGAGACGGGGTTTCTCCATGTTGGTCAGGCTGGTCTGGATGTCCTGACCTTAGGGAATCCACCGCCTCGGCCTCCCAAAGTGCTGGGATTACAGGTGTGAGCTACCACGCCTGGCCATTTCTTTCTCTTTTTTTGAGATGAAATGTCACTCTGTTGCCCAGGCTGGAGTTCAGAGGCGTGATATTTGCTCCCTGCAACCTCTGCCTCCCAGGTTCAGGCAATTCTCCAGCCTCAGCCTCCCGAGTAGCTGGGACTACAGGTGCCCACAGCTGTGCCTGGCTAATTGTATGTTAGTAAAGACGGGGTTTCACCATGTTGGTCAGGCTGCTCTTGAACTCCTGACCTCAGGTGATCCACCCACCTCAGCCTCCCAAAGTGCTGGGATGACAGGCATAAGCCTCCACACCTGGCCCCGATTTCATACTTTCTTTTGGGTCTTTCCTAGTCTGCAAAGTTTTGAGTCAGACATTGGGTTGGTGGATGTATTCCTGGCGTGAGCTCGTCTTGCAGAACAGTGATGGAAATTCAGCGCCGAACATGAGGGCTGGTGATGTGGGCCCGTTTGAGGCAGAACCCAGGTAACCACACTCCAAATTGGTCTGATTTCAGATTTCATTTGAAAAAATTAGACTCACCGTTTAGCAACCTCTGGGTAAGAAAAATCAAGGTGATTTTTTTTTTGACCACATTCCTTTACTTTGACTTCACCCACTGGGACTCCAAAGACCATCTAGCCCTTTCTGACTTTCAATATTAAAAATTCTGCCTCGTAAAACGTGGATCCAGCCAGCATGAAAGACTCACATTCCATCATGAAAGAAAATGCAAAAGCCACACACAGCTCCTCACCTTCTACGCCACAGGCAAGACTGTTCATCTCAAACCTTTTTATCCCACAAATGTGAGCGGCCTCCATTAGCGCCTCTAGAGAAATCCTGGGCTGGAGCCGGGGGACGATTCGTGAATACTTGTATCTCTGTGTTTATGATCGGGAGTGTGCACTGCATTTTGGAAGTTAGACTTCGACAACAGACTCATACAGTGTGCTGGTGTTTCTATCAGGTCATAGAACAAATTTGATTGAGATTCATAATTCTGCCAACCTCACTGCCTGCCTTGATCCTTGGACACCCAGGAGAGAAATTCAGACCGAGTTGCACTGGCCATTTTTCCAGCCAAACGGCTGCTTAATAAATGTGCCTGGCTCATCTCGCAGGAGGTGCCGACGTCAACGTGTGGGCTGGTGTTTTTTGAGGACACCTTTTTCTTTTCTGTATTTCCAGGAAGAGCTTGGAGGATGGAATTTCTGCCATTCTTTCAGCTCATCCTTCATTTTCCCCTAAGTATAAATTGGCTGATTGTCTCTAGAAATGAAAGGCTGGAAGGGAAGTCAGAAACCGCCCCACACATAAGGTTACGGTGCTCTTTGCAAATCCTGAGACGCATAATTAAACCATTAACTCAGAGGCCCAAACTTTCATTATTCAACAACTTTTCCCAGGATCACCAAGTCGGTCCTTAACCATTTTACTAAAAACTTCCCTGCCAAAGTATGAGACTGGGCCTGGCGGATGACTGAGAGTTTCTACGCTTCCTCCATCAGGCTCACTGTGTGACCTTTGATGACACGGGTCTCTGAGGTCCAGATGAAAACTGGCACAAACGTTTACCATACACCTTCCTACCTACCTCACAGCCAGGCTGTGTGGGGAAGTTAATTTATGCTCGGAGAGCCCTCAGTACCATGTCAGGCCTTACATAATCGGCTCATCTTTTATTTTTTTCCAATTGGCTGAAGCTGGCACAAGATGAGGCCCTCCCAAGCCCGCTGGACAGCGTGTTCTGTTCACCCAGGGTTTCCCGGATGGGGTTCTGCGTACAGCCAGGTGCTTACAAAGCATGTGGTCTGGTGAAGACCTTTCTGCCCCAAGCAATCCTATTCCAGAGTGTTTTTGTCCTTTTCCTGCTGGAAGACATCTCAAGTTGTCTCATAATAAACCTTGTTCCCAGTGACCCCTGATCCTCTCTCTGGGACGGATAGAGAATCCAGCCACTCACACGTGTTGGAATATGACTCTACCCTTGGTTATCACAGCCTTTGGAGGATTGCAATTTTCCTTTCCTTCTTCTACTTTTACGCATACTGTCATGTGACCAGCTCATGTACAACAGCCTTAACGTAGCTTCAGGCTACCTTTGCAAAGGCATCCCCCATAAAAAGCAAATTTAGGACTGGGCAGGGTGGTTCATGTAATGTAAGCATTTTATGAGTCCGAAGCGGGTGGATCTCTTGAGGCCAGGAGTTTGAGACAACCCTGGCCAACATGGTGAAACCCCGTCTCTACTGAAAATATAAAAAAATTAGTTGGGTGTGGTATCGAGTGCCTGTAATCACAGCTACTCAAGAGGCTGAGGCAGGAGAATCACTTGAACCCAGGAGGCAGAGGTTGCAGTGAGCTGAGATTGTGCCAGTGCACTGTAGCCTGGGTGACAGTCAGACTCTGTCTTGAAAGGAAGGAAAGAGGAAGGAAAGATGGAAGGAAGGAGAGAGGAAGAAAGAAAGAAGAAACAAAGAGAAAGAAAGGAAGGAAGGGAGAAAGAAAGAAAAGAGAGAGAAAGAAAGGAAGAAGAAAGAGAAAGAAAGAAAAAAGAAAGAGAGAGAAAGAAAGAGGAAGAAAGAAAAAAGAGAAAGAAAGGAGAGAGATAAAGAAAGTAAGAGAAAGAAAGGAGAAGGAAAGAGAGAAAGACAAAGAAAGGAGAGAGAGAAAAAAGAGAAAGAAAGAAAAAAGAAAGAAGAGAGAAAGAGAAAGAAACAGAAACAGAAAGAAAGAAAAGAGAAAGAAGAAAAGAAAGAAAAGAGACAGAGAGAGAAATAGAAAAGAGAGAAAGAAAGAAAGAAAAAAGAAAGAAACGAGAGAAAGAGAGAAAGAAAGAAAAGAGAAAGAAGAAAGAAAGAAGAGAGGGAGAAAGAAAAAAGAACAAAGAAGAGAGAGAGAAAGAGAAAAGAAGAAAGAAGAGAGTGAGAAAGAGGGAGAAAGAAGGAGAAAAGGAAGAAAGAAAGAGAAAGAAAGGAGAGAAAGAAAGAACAGGCAAATTTAGCAAAACAACAGTTGTATTTGCTTAAGACTAAAAGTAGGGGAGACAATAACAGCATTCCCGTGGGGCCTATAAGCACAATGAGAGGGCTTGGAGCGTCACGGTCGGGGTATGGGTTTGGAGGGAAAACGTTTCCTATGACACAGGCCACAAGATGTGTGACACACACAACAGAATAGTCTTCAGCCTGAAAAAACAAGATGAACCTGGAGGACGTGATGTTGAGGGAAATAAGCCAGGCTCAGACAGATAAATACCGCGTGCTCTCACCTCTACGTGGAATGTAAAAAAGTGTAACCCGAGGCAGGTGGATCACGAGGTCAGGCGTTCGAGACCAGCCTGGCCAACACAGCGAAACACTGTCTCTACTAAAAATAGAAAAATTAGCCGGGTGTGGTGGCAGGTGCCTGTCATCCCAGCTAATCGGGAGGCTGAGGCAAGAGAATTGGTTGAACCCGGGAGGTGGAGGTTGCAGTGAGCTGAGATGAGGCCACTGCACTCCAGCCTGGGTGACAGAGTAAGACTCTGTCTAAAAAGAAAGGAAAAAAGAAAAGAAAAGGAAGAGGAGAGGAGAGGAGATGGGAGGGGAGGGGAGGGGCAGTCAGAGGTGAGGGGAGAGGAGGAGAGGGGAGGGGAGGGGAGGAGAGGAGAGGGGAGGAGAGGGGAGGAGAGGAGAGGAGAGGGGAGGTGAGGGGAGGGGAGGGGAGGGGAGGGGAAGGCAGAGGGGAGGGGAGGGGAGGACAGGGGAGGGAGGGGAGGGGAATGGAGGAGAGGAGAGGGAGGAGAGGGGAGGGGAGGGGAAGTCAGAGGTGAGGGGACGGGAGGAGACGGGAGGGGAGGGTAGGGAGGAGAGGGGAGGGTAGGGAGGAGAGGGGAGGGGAGGGGAGGAAAGGGGAGGGGAGGGGAGGAGAGGGGAGGGGAGGAGAGAGGAGGACAGGGGTGAGAGGGGAGGGGAATGGAGGGGAGTGGAGGGGAGGAGAGGGAGGGGAGGGGAATGGAGGGGAGAGGAGGAGAGGGGAGGGGAGGGGAGGGAGGAGAGGGGAGGGGAGGGAGGAGAGTGGAGGGGAGGGGAGGGAGGAGAGGGTTGGGGATGGGAGGGAGCAGAGGGGAGGGGAGGGAGGAGAGGGGAGGGGAGGGAGGGGAGGGGAGGGTTGGGTGGAGAGGGGAGGGGAGAGGGAGGAGAGGGGATGGGAGGGAGGGGAGGGGAGGGTTGGGTGGAGAGGGGAGGGGAGAGGGAGGAGAAGGGAGGAGAGGGGGGAGAAGGGATGGGAGGGGAGGGGAGGGAGTAGAGGGGAGGGGAGGGAAGGGAGGAGAGGGGAGGGGAGGGGAGGAGAGGGGAGGGGAGGGGAGGGAGGAGAGGGGAGGGGAGGGAGGAGAGGGCAGGGGAGGGAGGAGAGGGTAGGGGAGGGGAGGGAGGAGATCGGAGGGGAGAGGGAGGAGAAGGGAGGAGAGGGAGGAGAAGGGAGGGGAGGGGAGGGGAGGGAGGAGATGGGAGGGGAGGGAGGAGAGGGGAGGGGAGGGGAGGAGTGGGGAGGGGAGGAAAGGGGAGGGGAGGGGAGGGAGGAGGAGGAGGGGGAAGTGGAGGAGGAGGAAGAAGAAGAAAAAAAAGGGGGAAACATTGGTGAAATGATATAATTCTAGCCCAGCATGGTGGCAAACCTTAATAGATGATGTATAATTCAAAACTGATAAAAGAACAGATTTTACATGTTTTTACTAAAAAAAGATTAAGCAGTTGAAGTGACAGATACGTGAATTAACCTGATGTAATTATTCCACAGTGATACATATATCAAAACGTCATCTTGTGCACCTTAAAAATATGCAATTATTAGTTGCCAATTTTATGTAAAATAAAAAGTTTTTAAAAACACACATAGAACATCTTCGTTCCCGAGCTGGAGTTGTTGCCATTTAGCATTAAGTATATCTCCTAATGGTATCCCTCCCACCACCCCCCACCCCACAACAGTCCCCAGAGTGTGATGTTCCCCTTCCTGTGTCCATGTGTTCTCATTGTTCAATTCCCATCTATGAGTGAGAACATGCGGTGTTTGGTTTTCTGTCCTTGTGATAGTTTACTGAGACTGATGGTTTCCAATTTCATCCATGTCCCTACAAAGGACATGAACTCATCATTTTTTATGGCTGCATAGTATTCCATGGTGTATATGTGCCACATTTTCTTAATCTAGTCTATCGTTGTTGGATATTTGGGTTGGTTCCAAGTCTTTGCTATTGTGAATAGTGCCACAATAAAAGTACGTGTGCATGTGTCTTTATAGCAGCATGATTTATAGTACTTTGGGTATATACCCAGTAACAGGATGGCTGGGTCAACTGGTATTTCTAGTTCTAGATCCCTGAGGAATCGCCACACTGAATTCCACAAGGGTTGAACTAGTTTACAGTCCCATGAACAGTGTAAAAGTGTTCCTATTTCTCCACATCCTCTCCAGCACCTGTCGTTTCCTGACTTTTTAATGATTGCCATTCTAACTGGTGTGAGATGGTATCTAATTGTGGTTTTGATTTGCATTTCTCTGATGGCCAGTGATGATGGGCATTCTTTCATGTGTCTGCTGGCTGCATAAACTCTTAAACGTGTGAGTCGCTTCTCTTGGTACAGAAAACCTTCCTCTTTACCAGCCTTTTCCAAACAGCTCTCTTCATTTCCTGGCAACATCCAATTCCGTATTTGTCATGCACAATCCGTGCATTTCAACGAGGACCATCTTTTTCCCCTAGAATGCCGGTTGTCTTTCTAAAACAGCCTTTCCTTCTGGAATCAGAACCGGTTTTTAAAACATTAATTTCCAATGTTTGCCTTGGGAGAATGTCTTTTGATCAGCACGGCAAATTTCTGCCTGGCAGGCTGAAGTTATCACAGGTGTGGGATATTATTGACCTAATATTGACACGGTTAATAGGCTGAGTAATACCCTCGCCAAGACAGCCTCGGCAAAGACACAGATTTCTGTATTAGAACCCGGAGTCCAATGTTTCCTGTGTATAAAGGCAGGAAGTTCTTTCGCCTGAGGATTAGATGCCCGCTTCAGACTCGGTGGGAGGCGCCTCCTGAAAAAGCAGACCACAGGCTTGTGCACTAACGGGGGACCACACGTGTTGGATCAGGACAGAGCTGGCTTGATCCTCCCCACCGGTTCTGCAGACACAGGAATTACTAGACATAAATAAAACAGGGCAGATCAAAGGTTTGGAAAAGACCCTCCTCCAGAAGAGATTATCCCAGGTCTGCAGGAACCTGAATGCGAGCTGAGTAGAAAAGAGCCGGGATGAACAAGCTTTCTCTGCAGAGAGCTCACGAGCACAGCAAGAGGCCAGACGGATTTGTTGTGAAAAATGAGGACGGGTGCCTTTAGCACAGATGGTTCCCTTTCCATCGTGGTGCCTCCAACAGACGGAACACAACCAGGGACTTCTTTCCAAACGTTAAAAAGAGTTCGGATGATTTTTTCTGGCCGAGTGCGGTGGCTCACGCCTGTCATCTCAGCACTTCGGGAGGACGAGACGGGTGGATCACGAGGTTAGGAGTTCGAGACCAGCCTGGCCAACTTGGTGAAACCCCCGTCTCTACTACAAAATACAAAAATTAGCCAGGTGTGGCGGTGTGGCACCTGTAATCCCAGCTACTCGGAAGGCTGAGACAGGAGAACTGCTTGAACCCGGGAGGCAGAGGTTGCAGTGAGCCAACATCGTGACACTGGACTCCAGCCAGGGTGACAAGAGAAAGAGTCTGTCTCAGAATAAATAAATAAATAAATAAATAAACAAATAAATAAATAAATAAAAAGAGTTCAAGCGATTTTAAAGACGTATTTTACGGGTGCCCAAAACACAGGGCATGGTTCGTAAGGGAGAAATGTCCTACCTTGATGGAAGGACTAGCCGACAAGAAAGAAATGAAAGCGTAGGCTGCAGATTCTGATAGAAGGGAAATTACGGACTGTGTTTTTAATTGACTGTTGAATTGAGAGTCGGATATTATGTCATTTTTGAGACGGAGTCTCACTCTGTCTCCCAGCCTGGAGTGCAATGGCGCCTTCTCAGCTCACTGCAAGCTCCGCCTCCTGGGTTCACACCATTCTCCTGCGTCAGCCTCCCGAGGAGCTGGGTTTCTAGGCAGCAGCCATTGCGACTGGCTAATTTTTGTATCTTTAGTAGAGATGGGGTTTTGCAAAGTTGGTCATGCTGGTCTCGAACTCCTGACCCCACGTGATCCACCTGCCTTGGCCTCCCAAAGTGCTGAAATCGCAGACGTGGACCACCGCACTCCCAGCCCTGAAAAGGTGAAGATGCAAATTATACCAGCCCTGTTTCCACTTAGCTGTGACAATCACACAACACTTTTTTGTCTCTATTAGTCTCTGTCTTATTCTCTAGTTAATGACTATGAAAACAATTACGCTTTTTTTCTTTGTACTATGTAAACTTTTTAAAAAATGTTATTTTAAGCTCTGGGGTACCAGGCACAGTAGCTCACGCCTGTTATCCCAGCACTTTGGGAGGCCGAGGCAGGCGGATCATGAGGTCAGGAGATCGAGACCATCCTGGCTGACACGGTGAAACCCTATCTCTCCTAAAAACACAAAAATTAGCCAGGTGCGGTGGCAGGCACCTGTAGTCCCAGCTGCTCAGGAGGCTGAGGAAGGAGAATGGCGTGAACCTGGGAGGTGGAGCTTGCAGTGAGCTGAGATCGCGCCACTGCGCTCCAGGCTGGAAAACAGAGTGAGACTCCATCTTAAAAAAAAAGAAAAAAAAATTAAGCTCTCGGGTATGGGGGAAGGGTGGGCAAGTTTGCTACATAGGTAAACACATGTCATGGTGGTCTGCTGCACCTGTCAAACTGTCGCCTATGTATTAAGCTCACGATGCATTAGTTATTTTTCCTGTTGCTCTCCCTCCCACCCTTCCACCCCTGGAAGGCCCCAGTGTGTGATGTTCCCCTCTCTGTGTCCATGTGTTCTGATTGTTCAGCTCCAACTTATGAGAGAGAACATGCAGTACTTGGTTTTCTGATCCTGTGTTTGTTTGCTGAGGATAATGGCTTCCAGCTCCATCGACGTCCCTGCAAAGGACATGATCTCATGGGTGAACATATTTTTTTCATCTCCCAATTTTCCTAGAAAAACAGAGCATACTGCTATACCCAAGTTCATAGCGGCATGACTCACAACAGTTCAAACGTGGAAGCAACCGAGGCGCCCATCAGTGGAAGAACAGGTAAACAGAATTTGCTCTGGGAACACAATGCAATACTATACAGCCAGGAAAAGGAATGAGGGTCAGACGCAGGCTGCAGCGTGGATGAACCTTGAAGACCTCAGGCCCAGTGACAGAAGAGACACACAATGGAATACTATACAACCAGGAAAAAGAATCAGGGTCAGAAGCAGGCTGCTGCATGGCTGAAACTTGAAGACACCAGGCACAGTGAGAGAAGGGACACACAGTGGAATACCATATGGCCAGGAAAAGGAATGAGGGTCAGATGCAGGCTGCAGTGTGAATGAACCTCGAAGACCTCAGGCCCAGTGAGAGAAGAGACACACAATGGAATACCATACAGCCAGGAAAAGGAATGAGTGTCAGACACAGGCTGCAGCATCGGTGAACCTTGAAGACATCAGGCCCAGTGGGAGAAGAGACACACAGTGGAATACTATACGGCCAGCAATAATGAATGAGGGTCAGATGCAGGCTGCAGGGTGAATGAACATGGAAGTTCTCAGGCCCAGTGAGAGAAGAGAGACACAATGGAATACCATACAGCCAGGAAAAGGAAAGAGGGTCAGACGTAGGCTGCAGCATGGGTGAACCTTGAAGACATCAGGCCCAATGGGAGAAGAGACACACAATGGAATACTATACAGCCAGGAAAAGGAATGAGGGTCAGATGCAGGCTGCAGTGTGAAAGAAGCTGGAAGAACTCAGGCCCAGTGAGAGAAGAGACACACAATGGAATACCATACGGCCAGGAAAAGGAATGAGGGTCAGACGCAGCCTGCGGCATGGATGAACATTGAAGACATCAGACCCAGTAAGAGAAGAGACACACAATGGAATACTATACAGACAGGAAAAGGAATGAGGGTTAGACACAGGCTGCGGCATGGGTGAAACTTGAAGGCATCAGGCCCAGTGGGAGAAGAGACACACAACGGAATACCATACAGCCAGGAAAAGGAATGAGGGTCAGACGCAGGCTGCGGCATGGGTGAACTTTGAAGACATCAGGCCCAGTGGCAGAAGAGACACACAACGGAATACCATACAGCCAGGAAAAGGAATGAGGGTCAGACACAGGCTGCGGCATGGGTGAACCTTGAAGACATCAGGCTCAGTGGGAGAAGAGACACACAACGGAATACCATACAGCCAGGAAAAGGAATGAGGGTCAGATGCAGGCTGCAGTGTGAATGAACCTGGAAGATCTCAGGCCCAGTGAGAGAAGAGAAACACAGGGGAATACTATACAGCCAGGAAAAGGAATGAGGGTCAGATGCAGGCTGCAGTGTGGATGAAATTTCAAGACCTCAGGCCTAGTGAGAGAAGAGACACACAATGGAATACTACACAGCCAGGAAAAGGAATGAGGGTCAGACACAGGCTGCAATGTGAGTGAACCTGGAAGACATCAGGCCCAGTAAGAGAAGAGACACACAATGGAATACTATAGAGCCAGGGAAAAGAATGAGGGTCAGACGCAGGCTGCAGTGTGAATGAACTTTGAAGACATCAGACCCAGTGAGAGAAGAGACACAAAATGGAATAGTATATAGCCAGGAATAATAATGAGGGTCAGTTGCAGGCTGCAGCGTGAGTGAACCTTGAATACATCAGGCCCAGTGAGAGAAGAGACACAAATTGAATACTACACAGCCAGGAAAAGGAATGAGGGTCAGACGCAGACTGCGGCATGGGTGAATCTTGAAGACATCAGGCCCGGTGGGAGAAGAGACACACAATGGAATAGTATATGGCCAGCAAAAACGAATGAGGGTCAGATTCAGGCTGCAGTGTGAATGAACCTGGATGATCTCAGGCCCAGTGAAGGAAGAGACACACAATGGAATACCATACAGCCAGGAAAAGGAATGAGGATCAGAAGCAGGCTGTGGCATGGGTGAAGCTTGAAGACATCAGGCCCAGTGAGAGAAGAGACACACAATGGAATACTATACAGCCAGGAAAAGGAATGAGGGTCAGACGCAGGCTGCGGCATGGGTGAACCTTGAAGACCTCAGGCCCAGTGAGAGGAGAGACACACAATGGAATACTAAACAGCCAGGAAAAGGGATGAGGGTCAGACGCAGGCTGCAGCATGGGTGAAACTTGAAGAAATCAGGCCCTGTGGGAGAAGAGACACACAGTGGAATACTATACAGCCAGGAAAAGGAATGAGGGTCAGACGCAGGCTGTGGCATGGGTGAACCTTGAGGACATCAGGCCCAGTGAGAGAAGCCAGACTGGAGAGACCCCATAGTGTATGACTCCACTTATGTAAAATGTCTGGAACAGGCAAAGATTTCATAGAGACAGAAACTAGAACTATGGGTGGCAGAGGCTGGGGGGTGAAATGGGGAATTGGTGTTTCATGGGGAGAGAGTTTCTGTTTGGGATGATGAAAACATTCTGGAGGTGGTTAGTGACAATTGTTGCACAATTATTTGAATGTACTGTTTTTTTTTTTTGAGGGGTATAGAGTTTTGATCTTTTTCCCCAGGCTGGAGTGCAATGGTGCGATCTCAGCTCACTGCAACCTCCGCCTCCCGTGTTCAAGTGATTCTCCTTCCTCAGCCTCCTGAGTAGCTGGGAGTACAGGCACCTGCCACCAGGCCCAGCTAATTTTTTGTATTTTTAGTAGAGACAGGATTTCACCATGTTGGCCAGGCTGATCTCGAACTTCTGATCTCTGGTGATCCACACACCTCGGCCTCCCAAAGTGCTGGGATTACAGGCACGCAGCACAACACCCAGCTCATTTTTGTATTATTAGTAGAGACGGGGTTTTGCCATGTTGACCAGGCTGGTCTTGAACTCCCAACCTCAGGTGATCCACTTGCCTAGCCCTCCCAAAGTGCTGGGATTACAGGCGTGAGCCACCATGCCTCGCTGAATTGTACTCTTTAAAATGGCTAAAATGTTAGACATTATATTATGTGTGCTCCCCCATAATTAAAAATATATATATTGCTATGGACAGGAAAAGAAGCTTTCTTTTGAGGAAAAGGGTACATTCAGTTGGCAACAATGAACATTGCACAATATTTAATTTTTTTTCTTTTTTTTGAGATAGAGTCTCACTCTTTTTGTCCAGGCTGGAGTGCAGTGGCGCAATCTCAGTTTACTGCAACCTCTGCCTCCCGGGTTCAAGTGATTCTCCTGCCTCAGCCTTCCGAGTACCTGGGATTACAGGCATGTGCCACTACGCCTGGCTAAATTTTGTATTATTAGTAGAGACGGGGTTTTGCCATTTTGGCCAGGCTGGTCCTGAACTCCTGACCTCATGTGATCCACCCACCTTGGCCTCCCAGAGTGCTGGGATTACAGGCACACACCATCACACCCGGCTAATTTTTGTATTATTAGTAGAGACAGGGTTTTGCCATGTTGACCAGGCTGGTCTTGAACTCCCAACCTCAGGTGATCCACCAGCCTTGCCCTCCCAATGTGCTGAGATTACAGGCATAAGCCACCGCACCTGGCCAAATTATACTCTTTAAAATGGCAAAAATTGCAGAGATTATATTATGTGTGCTCTACCACAATTTTTAAAAAGTATATATTGCTATAGACAGGAAAAGAAGCTTTCTTTCGAGGAAAGGGGTACATTCGGTTGGCAACAATGAACATTGCAGAATATTTAATTTTTTTTCTTTTTTTTTTTTTTGAGATGGAGTCTCGCTCTTGTTCCCCAGGCTGGAGTGCAGTGGCGCAATCTTGGCACACCGCAACCTCCACTTCCTGGGTTCAGGCAACGTCCCTACCTCAGCCTTCCGAGTAGCTGAGACTACAGGTGTGCACCACCGTGCCCGGCTAATTTTTTGTATTTTTGTAAAGACAGGGTTTCACAATGTGGGACAGGATGGTCTCAATCTCCTGACCTCCTGATCAGCCTGCCTCAGCCTCCCAAAGTGCAGGGATTACAGATGTGAACCACCATGCCCAGCCAAATTGTACTCTTATTTACAATGACAAAAATGGCAGAGATTATATTATGTGTGCTCTACCATGATCTTAAAACATTTTATTGCTATACACAGGAAAAAGAATGCTTTCTTTTGTGGAAAAGGGTACATTTGGTTGGCAACAATGAACATTGCACAGATTTAAATTTTAAAAATGCAAAAAGTTGTTCTCAGCAGGGTACAGTGGCTCACACCTGGATTCACAGCTACTTGAGAGGCTGAGGTAGGGGGATCCGTTTAGCCCAGGAAGTGGAGGCTGCAGTGAGGTGTGATCACGCCACTGCACTCCAGCTTGGGCAAAAAGACAAGATCTTGTCTTGGCCAGGCGCGTTGGCTCACGCCTGTCATCCCAGGATTTTGGGAGGCAGAGGCGGGTGGATCACGAGGTCAGGAGATCGAGACCATCCTGGCTAATACGGTGAAACTCTTTCCCTACTAAAAATACAAAAAATTAGCCGGGTGCGGTGTTGGGTGCCTGTAGTCCCAGCTACTTGGGAGGCTGAGGCAGGAGAATGGCGTGAACCTGGGTGGCGGAGCTCGCAGTGAGTGGAGATTGCGCCACTGCACTCCAGCCTGGGCGACAGAGGAAGACTCCATCTAAAAAAAAAAAAAAGAGAAGACCCTGTCTCTAAAAAACACAAGAAAACAACAACCACAGCAAGACACAAAAGAGTGGTCTCAAGAAGAAGAAAAACAGTTAAAATGGTGCATATGACATTATACATATTTTGCCATAATGAAAAAGAATGGTGTAGGGAAGAGCAGAATCTTTTAGAAAGTAATCCTGGGGTTAAGCACTTCACAAAAACAAGAGGAAAGCAAGCTCTCAAGCTATCGAGTTAGAAAAAGCTTTGCTGGGCGTGGTGGCTCACACCTGTAATTTCAGCATTTTGGGAAGCCGAGGAAGGTGGATTACATGAGATCAGGAGTTCGAGACCAGACTGGCCAACATGGTGAAACCCCGTCTCTACTAAAAATACAAAAATTAGCTGGCCGTGGTGGCGCACGCCTGTAATCCCAGCTACTTGGGAGGCTGAGGCAGGAGGATTACTTGAACCCAGGAGGTGGAGGTTACAGTGAGGTGAGATGCTGAGATCTCTTAAGATATCTTTTTGGCCGGGTGCGGTGGCTTACGGCTGTAATCCCAGCACTTTGGGAGGCTGAGGTGGGCACATCACCAGAGATCAGGAGTTCGAGATCAGCCTGGACAACATGGTGAAACCCCTCTCTACTAAAAAATAGAAAAATCAGCCAGGCATGCTGGCGCATGCCTGTAATCCCAGCTACTCGGCATGCCAAGGCAGAAAAATCAGTTGAACCTGGGAGATGGAAGTTGCAGTGAGCCGAGATCGCGCCACTGCACTCCAGGCTGGGCGACAGAGCGAGACTCCATCTCAAAAACAACAGCAACAAAATACCCGTAGTTTGGGAGGCCGAGGCAGGTGGATCACCTGAGGTTAGAAGTTCGAGACCATCCTGGCCAACATGGTGAGACTGCGTCTTTACTAAAACTACAAAAATTAGCCAGGCGTGGTGGCAGGCACCTGTAATTCCAGCTACTCAGGAAGCTGAGGCAGGAGAATCACTTGAACCCAGGAGGCGGAGGTTGTAGTGAGCCGAGATCACGCCACTGCACTCCAGCCTGGGTGACAGAGTGAGATGCTGTTTCAAAAGAGAAAAGAGAGAGAGAGAAATAGAGGATAGAAAAATAGAAATGAAACAAAGAATGATATAGAAAAGACAAAATAAAACACGACTAATATGGCGAAGAGCCCAAGAAGACGATAGGGGGCGTGAAAGAACAAAAAAACCAAAAAATAAAAAACAAATTGCAGAAAATTGTGCAGAGATCAAAATTTGAAGTTGAAGAAAGAATAGACATAGAGAATTAACCCAGAATAAATTAAAAGAATGCAAGACCACCAAATCATCAAATAAAGTGAGACGCAACTTCTAGCAACTGTAAAATTATAAAACCAGTATTTCCCTGAATTTATCAATAACCAGTAACAATGGAAAATAAGGTGATGCTCATGAGTGACTATTTTTATTTTTTGAGACAGAGTCTCGCTTTTGCCCAGGCTGGAGTGCAATGGTGCGATCTCAGCTCACTGCAACCTCGGCCTCCCGGGTTCAAGCGATTCTCCTGCCTCATCTTCCCAAGTAGCTGGGATGACAGTCGCCCGCCACCACACCAGGCTAGTGTTTGTATTATTAGAAGAGACGAAGTTTCACCATGTTGGCCCGGCTGGTCTCCAACTCCTGACCTCAGGCGATCTGCCCTCCTCGGCCTCCCGAAGTGCTGGGATGACAGGCGTGAGCCATGGCGCCCGGCCTCATTTCAGAGTTTGAGCCACGGCGCCCGGCCTCATTTCAGAGTTTGCTTTCAGATGCGCCATATAAAGAATTCATCAGGCACTCCTTAGCGTGGAAAGCAGCAGTAACATGTAAATTATACTCACAGGATTTTCCCCACTTCAACACATCCAGAAGTTGAAAGGAAGAGATAAATGGACATTTCAAAGCTGAGTCTCTAACAACAACTAAAACCTGTTCGGTGGGGCTTGATTTGGCAAGAGTAAATGAACTCGAATCAAATTCAATTACCCTGTGTACATTAACCATAATGCGTGCTTAACATTTTACAAAAAGATCTGATTTTCTGGTACTTGTTTATTTTTAACCACAATAAAATCAAAATTTGGTGGAAAACATTTAACGTGTGTTTTCTGTGGCACTCATGAGCTGTGCAATTGTGCTATTATTTAAAAAAAGGAAAAGAAAAAAAGTGGCCGGGTGCGGTGACTCACGCCTGTAATCTCAGCACGTTGGGAGGCCAGGCGGGTGGATCACTTGAGGTCAGAAGTTTGAGACCAGCCTGGGCAACATGGTGAAACCCTGTCTGTACCAAGAAAAAAAAAATTATCTGGATGTGGTATGTATGCCTATAGTCCCAGCTACTTGGGAGGCTGAGGAAGGAGGATGGCTTGAGCCCAGAAGGTGGAGGCTGCAGTGAGCTGAGATTGCACCACTGCACTCCAGCCTGGGCAACAGAGCAAGATATTGTCTCAAAAACAAACAAAACAAAACACAAACACTAAAAAAACAGATTGAGAATCCTTGGCCCCCACCTCTTACCAGCTCAGTCACAATTGCAAACCAGAGGCCTGGCGCGGTGGCTCACGCCTGTAATCCCAGCACTTTGGGAGGCCAAGGCGGGTGGATCACCTGAGGTCAGGAGTTCGAGACCAGCCTGACCATCATGGTGAAAGCCCGTCTCTACTAAAATACAAAAATTAGCTGGGCGTGGTGGCACGTACCTGTAATCCCAGCAATTTGGGAGGCCGAGGTGGGCGGATCACCAGAGGTCAGGAGTTCCAGACCAGCCTGACCATCATGGCGAAACCCCATGTCTACTAAAATACAAAAATTAGCCAGGTGTGGTGGCACATGCCTGTAATCCCAGCACTTTGGGAAGCCGAGGCAGGCGGATCACCAGAGGTCAGAAGTTCGAGACCAACCCGACCATCATGGTGAAAGCACGTCTCTACTAAAAATACAAAAATTAGCCCGGCATGGTGGCAGGTGCCTGTAATCCCAGCTACTTGGGAGGCTGAGGCAGGAGTATCGCTTGAACCCGGGAGGCAGAGGTTGCAGTGAGCTGAGATTGTACCACTGCACTCCAGCCTGGGCAACAGAGCAAGACTGAGTCTCAAAAAGAAACGAAACAAAACGCTAACCTAAAAAACTGGATTGAGATTCTTCAGCCGCCACCTCTTACCAAATCAGTCAAAATTGCAAACCAGAATGTATTCAACTGCTTTGAATACCGAGGATAGATGTCATTTCATCTATGACCCTGTGAGCAGCAGGAAAGCAATATTGCCCACCTGCATTATCAAATTGGGCTCATTCAGCTAATTAAACCTATCAGCAAGATATGCAAACTGGAGGCTGGGCATGGTGGCTCACACCTGTAATCCCAGCACTTTGGGAGGCCGAAGCAGGCAGATTACTTGAGGTCAGGAGTTTGACACCAACGTGGCCAGCAAGGTAAAACCTGGTCTGTACTAAAAAAAAAAAAAAAAAAAAAAAAAAATTAGGCGGGTGTGGTGGTGGGCACCTGTAATGCCAGCTACTCAGGAGGCTGAAGCCAGAGAACCGTATTTATGAGGCGGAGTTTGCAGCAAGCCAAGATCAAGCCACGGCACTCCAGCCTGGGTGACAGAGTGAGACACCATCTCAAAAAAACAAAAGATATGCAAACTGGAATAACCAGGCTATATTATTCAAGGGATACTTTGCTATGAGAATTTCTTAGTCAGCAGGAAAAATCATAATTTCTTGCCTTGTCTGAGGTATGAGTACTTGCTTCTGGGGTACATGTGACTTAAGAATTTGGAAAAATTGCACTGGGCGCGGTGGCTCATGCCTGTAATCCCAGCACTTTGGGAGGCCAAGGCGGGTGCATCACCTGAGGTCAGGAGTTCAAGACCAGCCTGGCCAACATGGCTAAACCTGGTCTCGACCAAAAAAACAAAAATTTGCTGGGCGTGGTGGCAGGCGCCTGTAATCCCATCTACTCGGGAGGCTGAGGCAGAAGAACTGCTTGAACCCGGGAGGCAGAGGTTGCAGTGAGCTGAGATCACGCCACTGCACTCCAGCCTGGGCAACAGAGCAAGACTTTGTCTCAAAAAAAAAAAAAATTGGAGCAGTTTGAAAGCTAAAGTGTGGGCTTTCCTCATCTTCTTCATCAAATGTTATTTCCATGTCTTTTTTCTTTTTTTGAGACAGGGTCTCCCTCTGTTACCCAGGCTGGAGTGCACTGGTGCAATCTCAGCTCACTGCAGCCTCAACCTCCTGGGCTCAAGCAATTCTCCCATCTCGTCCTCCCGTGTAGCTGGGATAACAGACATGCACCAAAACGCTGTTTGCATCTTCTCAGCATTTAGGAGAGCTTCGCATCACATACCCAGACCTAGAGAATGAATTCAAGAAATTCTTTTTTTTTTTTTTTGAGACAGAATCTCATTCTGTTCGCCCAGGCTGGAGTGCACTGGCCCGATCTCAGCTAACTGCAAGCTCCACCTCCCGCGTTCAAGCTATCCTCATGCCTCAGTCTCCAAAGCAACTGGGATTGCAGGCAGCTGCAACCACGCCTGGCTAATTTTTGTATTTTTAGTAGAGACGAGGTTTCACCATGTTGGCCAGGCTGGTCTTGAACTCCCAACCTCAGGTGATCCGTCCGTCTCAGCCTCACAAAGTCCTGGGATGACAGGCCTGAGCCACCGCACAGCCGGTCCAAGCAACTGATTAATATAAAGTTTCCCCTGGCTCTCATTCTCTCTGACCCTGTTTTATTTCTTTATTTTTGTTTTCTTGCCGTCCTAGAGTGGGAAACGCTGATTTAAGCACCCATCTTTGCAACTGTTACAGAATTGTCAGGTATTAAACGAAACAATGAACGGATCCCGTATTTGCCAACGAGAACATATTGTACAAATATAGACAAAGTGGCATAATTTACATCCCTCGTTTCAAGTAGACACACGATGATTTTTCATATCCTCTCAGCTTTGAACTCTGTTATTACGGCTGGAAACAATGATTTGTATTCTTCTGTGAAGTCTGTTTTCTGACAGCCCCAGTCAGATATTTAGAAGACGGCTGGTTTTGACAATTTCATGGGGATCGTCCTAAAACTGTTTTTTTTTTTTTTTAATTTTTCTCTCCCACTGTGGGTGAGGTCGCGATGGATGCTGTATGACTATAAATTGTCTAATTTACATTGTGTTGATCATATATTTTATTTTATTATTATTATTTTTTGATCATATAATTTAGAGATGGAGTTTTGCTCTTGTCGCCCAGGCTGGAGGGCAGTAGCACGAGCTCAGCTCACTGCAACCTCCACCTCCCGGGTCCGAGCGATTCTCCTGCCTCAGCCTCCCGAGTAGCTGGGATTACAGGCACCTGCCACCATGCCTAGCTCACTGCAACCTCTACCTCCCGGGTTCAAGCGATTCTCCTGCTTCAGCCTCCCAAGTAGCTGGGATTACAGGCACCCTCCACCATGCCTGGCTAATTTTTGTATTTTTAGTAGAGACGGGGTTTCACCATGTTGGTCAGGCTGGTCTTGAACTCCTGACCTCAGGTGATCCACCTGCCTCGCCTCCCAAAGTGCTGGGATTACAGGCGTGCGCCACCGTGCCCAGGCTGTGGTGTCATCTTTCTTTCTTTCTTTTCTCCTGTGCTCATGCTGTGTTACAGGAGATATCATCTGTCTCCTGGCTGTCCCACCTTCCACACTCACGTTCCACTGATCACCTGAGCGTGCCCCACCAATGGTGAATGGTTCAGACTCCGTCACAATCCAGGCCTGTGAAAGTGGGGGTCCCTGGGTCACCTCGGTGTGGGCACCTGGCAATGAGAGAGAGGGATACGGGGGGGGGTCCCCTGACATCACAACATACGGCTGGATCGGCTGTGAAAGTTGTGAGATGTGGAAAATGTTGAGCAACATTTAATATATATGCATATACCTATATTTTAATTAAATATTTAATAATTAATATTTAATTATTAATATTAAATATTCGTGATTATTATTAGATATTAATTAAATATTTAATTAAAATATAAACATGCATATATCTATATATCCATATATTTGCATATATCCATATATTTGTATATGCATATATAGCTATGCATATATATCTATGCAATATTCATCTATATGCATATTGCAATATATGCAATATAAAATAGAAATATAAATCAATAGAAATATAGATTAAATATTGATTAAATATAAATTAAACATTTAATCAATGTTTAATTTTTTTAACATCACTTAATAGTTATATAATATATTATATATAATATTATATATAATATATGATATATCATATATGATATATCATATATTATATATAATATTATATATAATATATGATATATCATATATGATATATCATATATTATATAATATATTATATATAATATTATATATCATATAATATTATATATTATTAAATAGAAATTAAATATTTAATTTCTATTTAATAATTATTATTTCATATTTAATGATAACAATAATAATGTTTGATAATATTGACGAACACCGACGAGGGTTGATGGACATGGTTGCAGGTAAAAAGACGCACGATTCATCCACGTGGCGGCAACTCATGCCTGTGAGTACTTTGTGAGGCTGAGGCAGGAGGATGGCTTGAGGCCAGAAGTTCGAGACCAGCCTGGGCAATATGGTGAGATTCCCCCTTCCGCTAACTCTACAAAAAATAAAAAAAATCAGAAAGAGGCAAGATTCATGAAGCATGGAGGGAGGGCTCTGTGATGTTCCAATGGCCTCAGCAATTCTGTGTTGAGCATTTGCAGGGAGAAGGGATTGTCAGTCAGTAGCTCAAACTATAGGGCAGAGGAGATGCATGCTTCCCTGAGGATGTCTTTATGTTCTTTTTTATTTTTTATTTTATCAGTATTATTATTATTATTATTTTGAGATGGAGTCTCGCTTTGTCACCCAGGCTGAGGTGCAGTAGCACAATCTCAGCTCACTGCAACCTCCACCTCCCAAGTTCAAGCGATTCTCCTGCCTCAGCCTCCCAAGTACCTGGGACTACAGGCCCCCGCCACCATGCCCAGCTAATTCTTATTTATTTTTTCTTTTTTTGAGATGGAGTCTCGCTCTGTTGCCCAGGCTGGAGTGCAGTGGTGCAATCTTGGCTCACTACAACCTCCGCCTCCTGGGTTCACACCATTCTCCTGCCTCAGCCTCCTGAATAGCTGAGACTACAGGCACCTGCCACCACACCCGGCTAATTTTTGTATTTTTAGTACAGACGGGATTTCACCATGTTAACCAGGATGATCTTGATTTCCTGACCTCTTGATCCGCTCGCCTAGGCCTCCCAAAGTGCTGAGATTACAGGCGTGAGCCACTGCGCCCGGCCTAATTCTTGTATTTTTAGTAGACACAGAATTTCACCATGTTGGCCAGGCTGGTCTTGAACTCCTGACCTCAGATGATCCGTTGGTCTCCTCCTGCCAAAGTGCTGGGATCACAGGCGTGAGCCACCGCGCCCGGCCAGACATCCTTACGTTCTAAAGATCTGCTGTACAGTGCCATGCCTACAGCCAGCAATATTGTCTCCTGCACTTAAAAATTTGCTAGGGCAGGAGAGCTCACGGACACTCCTTAAAATAATGAGAATAGAAGTACCATTACGTCCAGCAATTTCACGACTGGGTATCTTCCAAAGGAAAAGCAGTCATTATGTGGAAAAGACACTTGCACAGGCACATTTATAGCAGCACTGTTTGCAACTGCAAAATCATGGAACCAGCCCCAAGACCCATCAAGCAATGAGTGGATAAAGAAAATGCGGTACAGGTCGGGAGCGGTGACTCACCCCTGTAATCCCAGCACTTTGGGAGGCTGAGGTGGGCGGATCACCAGGTCAGGAGTTCAAGACCAGTCTGACCAATATGGTGAAACAGCATCTCTACTAAAAATACAAAAATTAGCCAGGTGTTGTGGCAGGCACCTGTAATCCCAGCTACTGGGGAGGTTGAGACACAAGAATCGGTTGAACCCGGGAGGTGGAGGTTGCAGTGAGCTGAGATCGCACCACTGCATTCCAGCCTGGGCGACAGAGTGAGACTCCATCTAAAAAAAAAAAATGTGATATGTATCTTGATATATATATATGATATACATATATAGGATATATATATACACACACACTATATATAGTCTATATATATATAGTGCTGAATATATTTATACACACTCTGTATATATATAATGGAATACTACTCAGCCAGGAAAAGGAATGAATGAATGGCATTCACGGCAACCTGGATGGAACTGGGAACCAATATTGTAAGTGAAGTAACTCAGGAATGGAAAACCAGATATCCTTTGTTCTCCCTCATAAGTTGGAGCTTATGAAACTGTGGTGTATATATATGTAGACATATATATGTTGTGTGTGTCTATATATTTACACTATACATATGTCTATATATATAGTGCTGAATATATATACACATAATAAATACATATGTCTATATACATAGTGCTATATATATATACATATACACACACTATATATATAATGGAATACTACTCAGCCAGGAAAAGGAATGAATGAATGGCATTCACGGCAACCTGGATGGAATTGGGGACCATTATTCCAAGTGAAGTAAGTCAGGAATGGAAAACCAAACATCCTTTGTTCTCTCTCATAAGTGAGAGCTTATGAAACTGTGGTGTATATATATATATATAGATATGTTGTGTGTGTATATATATTTACAGTGTGTGTATATATATTTACTCACAATATGTGTGTGTATACATATACACACACTATATATATGTCTATATATATTGTGCTGAATATATGTATACACACACTATATATATACTGGAATACTACTCAGCCATGAAAAGGAATGAAAGAATGACATTCACAGCAACCTGGATCGAATTGGGGACCATGATTCTAAGTGAAGTAACTCAGGAATGGAAAATCAAACATCCTTTTTCTCTCTCATAAGTGGGAGCTTATGAAGCTGTGGTATATATACATATATATATATATATAGTGTGTGTGTTTATATATTTACACACAATATGTGTGGGTAAATATATATACACACACTGTACATATGTCTATATATATAGTGCTGAATATATATACACACAAAATATACATATGTCTATGTATATAGTGCTGTATATATACACAGCACTGTATATATAAAATGTAATACTACTCAGCCATGAAAAGGAATGAATGAAAAGAAATGAATCAATGGCATTCACAGCAATCTGGATGGAGTTGGGGACCATTATTCTAAGTGAAGTAACTCAGGAATGGAAAACCAACATCCTATGTTCTCAATCATAAGTGAGAGCTAAGCTAGCAGGATGCAAAGGCATAACAATGATACATGGATTTTGGGGAATCTGGGGGACAGGCTCGGGGGTGGCCGGAAATAAAAGACCATGCATTGGGTACGGTGTACACGGCTCGGGTGTGTGCCAACACCTATGAAATCACCACTCAAGAAATTATCCAGCTGAGTGTGGTGGCTCACGCCTGTAATCCCAACACTTTGGGAGGCCAAGGTGGGCATATCACGAGGTCAGGAGTTTGAGACAAGCTTGGCTAACAAAGTGAAACCCTGTCTCTACTAAAAATACAAAAATTAGCTGGGTGTAGTGGTGCATGCCTGTAATCCCAGCTACTCAGGAGGTTGAAGCAGGAGAATCGCTTGAACCTGGGAGGTGGATGTTGCAGTGAGCTGAGATTGTGCCATTGCACTCCAGCCTGGGCAACAGAGCAAGACTCCATCTCAAAAAAAAAAAAAAAAAGCTTCGAAAGGCAGCTCTCCTGAAAGCTTCTCCAAAAAGCCAAGATGACAGATTTGGATCATTTTAAACTTATGAAGGCAAAGAAAATGAGGAACAGAATCATCAAGAATAAAGTTAAGAAGCTTCAAAAGGCAGCTATCCTGAAAGCTTCTTTCAAAAAAGCACCTGCTGCTGCTCCAGCTGCTGCTGATAAAGTTCCAGCAAAAAAGATGACCGCTGTGGGTAAGAAGGCCCAGCAGATTCAGCCCAGAAGATTTTTTCCCAGAAAACCACAGGCCAGAAGGCAGCGCCTGCTCCAAAAGTTCAGAGGACTCAAAAACTCCAGGTCCTAAAATAGAAGAAACACCTGCCAATAGAGTGAGAAGATGGTTACATCCACAGAGGCACCTGCTCCAAAAGTGGATAATTGGAGCCCTTTGCGCCCTATGGTGGAAAAGGAAATATCTTCAAATAAACCCAGAAACTTTTTCGTGATGTGTGCATTCAACTCACAGAGTTGAACCTATCTTTTGATTGAACAGTTTTGAATCTCACTTTTTGTAGAATCTGCAAGTGCGTATTTGCATTCCTTTGCGCCCTATGGTGGGAAAGGAAATATCTTCAAATAAAAAGTACACAGACGCATTTTCAGAAACTTTTTCTTGATGTGTGAATTCGACTCACAGAGTTGAACCTATCTTTTGATTGACCAGTTTTGAATCTCTCTTATTGTAGAAACTGCAAGTGGATATTTGGACCTCTGTGTGGCCTACGGTGGAAAATCAAATATGTTCACAAAGAAACCTCACAGAAGCATTCTGAGAAACTTCTTTGTGATGTCTGCATTCAACTAACAGGATTGAGCCATCTTTTGATTGAGCAGTTTTGAATCTCTCTTTTTGAAGAATCTGAAGATTCTGGAAGTGGATGTTTGCAGAGCTTTGAGGCCTATTATGGAAAAGGAAATATCTTCACATAAAAACTACACAGAAGCATTCTGAGAAACTTCTTTGTGATGTGTGCACTCTTCTCACAGAGTTGAGAATTTATTTTGATTGAGCAGTTTTGAAACACTCTTTTGCAGAATCTGCAAGTGGATAATTTCAGCCCTTTGAGCTTTACTGTGGAAAAGCAAATATTTTCAAATTAAAACTAACCAGAAACATTCTGAGAATCTTCTTTAGGATGTCTGCATTCAAATCACAGGGTTGAATCTATGCTTTGATTAAGCAGTTTTTCATCTCTCTTTTTGCAGTATCTGTTAGTGGATATTTGGAGCCCTTTGAAGCCTATGGTGGAAAAGGAAATATCTTCAAACAAAAACTGCACAGAAATAGTCTCAGAAACTTCTCTGTGATGTGTGCATTCATCTCACAGGGTTGAACCTATCTTACGATTGAGCAGTTTTGAAACACTCTTTTTGTAAAATCTGCAAGATTATATTCGGAGCCCTTTGAGGCTTACCGTGGAAAAGCAAATATGTTCAGATAAAAACTACACAGAAGCATTCCGGAAAACTCTTTGTGATGCGTGCATTCATTTCAGAGAATTGAAATTTTCTTTTGATTGAGCAGTTTTGAAACACTGTTTTAGTAAAATCTGCAAGTGGATATTTGGAGCCTATTGAGGACTATTGTGGAAAAGGAAATATTCTCACACAAAAACTACACAGAAGCATTCTGAGAAACTTCTCATTGATGTGTGCATTCATCTCAGAGAGTTGAAACTTTCTTTTTATTGAGCCGTTTTTAAACACTCTTTTCATAGTACCTGCAAGTGGATAATTGCAGCCCTTTGAGTCCTATTGTGGAAAAGGAAATATCTTACCATAAAAACTACTCAGAAGCGTTCTGAGAAACTTATTTGTGATGTATTCATTCAACTGACAGAGTTCAACATATCTTTTGGTTGAGCAGTTTTGAATCACTCTTTTTTTAGAATCTGCTAGTGGATATTTGGAGCCCCTTGAGACCTATTGTGGAAAAGGAAATATCTTTACATACAAACTACACAGAAGCATTCTGAGAAACTTCTTTGTGAGGTGTGCATTCAACTCACAGAGTTGAACTTATCTTCTAATTGAGCAGTTTTGCATCTCTCTTTTTGTAGAATCTGCATGTGGATATTTGGAGCCCATTGTGACCTATGGTGGAAAAGGAAATATGTTCAAATAAAAAGTACACAGAAGAATTCAGAGAAACTTCTTTGTTATGTAGGCATTCAACTAACAGGGCTGAACCCATCTTTTCATTGAGCAGTTTTGAATCTCTCTTTTTGTAGAATCGGCAAGTGGATTTTTGGAGACCTTGGCGCCCCATAGTGGAAAAGGAAATATCTTCAAATAAAAACTACACAGTACTATTTAGAGAAACTTCTTTGTGATGTATGCAATCAACTCTCAGAGTTGAACCTATCTTTTGATAGAGCAGTTTTGAATCTCTGTTTTTGCAGAATATGCAGGTGGATATTTGGAGCCTTTTGAGGCCTACAGTGGAAAAGCAAATCTCTTCACATAAAAACTACACAGAAGCATTCTGAGAAACTACTTTGGGAAGTGTGCATTCAACTCACAGAGTTGAACCTATCTTTTGATTGAGCAGTTTTGAATCTCTCTATTTGCAGAATCTGGAAGGGGATATTTGGAGTCCATTGGGTCCAATGGTGGAAAAGAAAATATCTTCAATTTAAAACTACACAGAAACATTCAGAGAACCTTCTTTGTGATGTGTGCATTCATCTGATAGGGTTCAACCTATCTTATGATTGAGGAGTTTTGAAACACTCCTTTTACAGAATCTGCGAGTGGATATTTGGTGCGCTTTCAGGCCTACCTTGGAAAAGCAAAAATCTTCAGATAAAAACTACACAGAAGCATTCTGAGAAACTTCTTTGTGATGTGTGCATTCATCTCACAAAGTTGAACTTTTCTTTTGATTGAGGAGTTTTGAAACATTATTTTTGTAGAATCTGCAAGTGGATATTTGGAGCTCTTTGAGGTCTATTGTGGAAAAGGAAATATCTTCACATAAAAAATACACAGAAGCAGTCAGAGAAACTTATTTGTGATGTGGGCATTCATCTCACAGCGTTGAACATTCCTTTTGATTCAGCTGTTTTGAAACAGGCTTTTTGTAGAATCTACAAGTGGATGATTGGAGCCCTTTGCGCCCTATGGTTGAAAAGGAAATATCTTCAAATAAACCCAGAAACTTTTTCGTGATGTGTGCATTCAACTCACAGAGTTGATCCTATCTTTTGATTGAACAGTTTTGAATCTCACTTTTTGTAGAATCTGCAAGTGCGTATTTGTATTCCTTTGCGCCCTATGGTGGGAAAGGAAATATCTTCAAATAAAAAGTACACAGAAGCATTTTCAGAAACTTTTTCTTGATGTGTGAATTCAACTCACAGAGTTGAACCTATCTTTTGATTGACCAGTTTTGAATCTCTCTTATTGTAGAAACTGCAAGTGGATATTTGGACCTCTGTGAGGCCTACGGTGGAAAATCAATTATGTTCACATAGAAACTTCACAGAAGCATTCTGAGAAACTTCTTTGTGATGTCTGCATTCAACTCACAGGATTGAGCCATTTTTTTGATTGAGCGTATTGAATCTCTCTTTTTGAAGAATCTGAAGAATCTGCAAGTGGATGTTTGCAGAGCTTTGAGGCCTATTATGGAAAAGGAAATATCTTCACATAAAAACTACCCAGAAGGATTCTGAGAAACTTCTTTGTGATGTGTGCACTCTTCTCACAGAGTTGAGAATTTATTTTGATTGAGCAGTTTTGAAACACTCTTTTGCAGGATCTGCAAGTGGATAATTTGAGCCCTTTGAGCTTTACTGTGGAAAAGCAAATATTTTCAAATTAAAACTAACCAGAAACGTTCTGAGAATCTTCTTTAGGATGTCTGCATTCAAATCACAGAGTTGAATCTATGCTTTGATTAAGCAGTTTTTCATCTCTCTTTTTGCAGTATCTGTTAGTGGATATTTGGATCCCTTTGCAGCCTATGGTGGAAAAGGAAATATCTTCAAACAAAAACTACACAGAAATAGTCTCAGAAACTTCTTTGTGATGTGTGCATTCATCTCACAGGGTTGAACCTATCTTACGATTGAGCAGTTTTGAAACACTCTTTTTGTAAAATCTGCAAGTTGATATTCGGAGCGCTTTGAGTCTTACCGTGAAAAGCAAATATCTTCAGATAAAAACTACACAGAAGCATTCTGGAAAACTCTTTGTGGTGCGTGCATTCATTTCACAGAATTGAAACTTTCTTTTGATTGAGCAGTTTTGAAACACTGTTTTAGTAAAATCTGCAAGTGGATATTTGGAGCCTATTGAGGACTATTGTGGAAAAGGAAATATTCTCACACAAAAACTACACAGAAGCATTCTGAGAAACTTCTCATTAATGTGTGCATTCATCTCAGAGAGTTGAAACTTTCTTTTAATTGAGCCGTTTTTAAACACTCTTTTTATAGTGTTTGCAAGTGGATAATTGGAGCCCTTTGAGTCCTATTGTGGAAAGGGAAATATCTTACCATAAAAACTACTCAGAAGCGTTCTGAGAAACTTATTTGTGATGTATGCATTCAACTGAGAGAGTTCAACATATCTTTTGATTGAGCAGTTTTGAATCACTCTTTTTTTAGAATCTGCAACTGGATATTTGGAGCCCTTTCAGACCTATTGTGGAAAAGGAAATATCTTCACATACAAACTACACAGAAGCAGTCAGAGAAACTTATTTGTGATGTGTGCATTCATCTCACTAGGTTGAACCTATTTCATGTTGAGCAGTTTTGAAACACTCTTTTTGTGGAGTCTGCAAATGGATATTTGGATCGCTTTCAGGCCTACCATGGAAAGGCAAATATCTTCAACTAAAAACAACACAGAAGCATTCTGAGAAACTTCTCTGTGATGTGTGCATTCAATTCACATATTTGAATCTCTCTTTTGAATGAGCTGTTTTGAATATCTCTTTTTGCAAAATCTACAAGTGGATGTTTGGAGAGCTTTGAGGCCTATTGTGGAAATGGATATATCTTCACATAAAAACTACAGAGAAGCATTCTGAGAAACTTCTTTGGGATGTGAGCACTCAACTCACAGAGTTGAACTTATCTTTTGATTGAGCAGTTTTGAATCTCTCTTTTTGCAGGATCTGCATGTGGATATTCGGAGCCCTTTGCGGCCTATGGTGTAAAAGGAAATTTCTTCAAATAAAAACTACTCAGAAGCCTTCTGAGAAACTTCTTTGTGATGTGTATTCATCTCACAAGGTTGAACCTATCTTATGATTGAGCAGTTTTGAGACATTCTTTTTGTGGAGTCTGCAAGTGGATATTTGGAGTGCTGTGAGGGCTTCTAGGGAAAATCAAATATGTTCCCATAAAAATTACACAGAAGCATTCTGATAAACTTCTTTGTGATGTGTGCATTCAGCTCACAGAGTCGAACCTATCTTTTGATTGAGCAGTTTTGAATCTCTCTTTTTTTTCAGAATCTGTAAGTGGATGTATGGAGAGCTTTGAGGCCAATTGTTGAAAAGGAATTATCTTCACATACAAACTAAAAGAAGCATTCTAAGAAACTTCTTTGTGAGTGTGCATTCAACTCACTGAGTTGAACTTATCTTCACATTGAGCAGTTTCAAATCGCTCTATTTGTAGAATCTGCAAGTGGATATTTGGAGCGTTGTGAGGCCTGCTTTGGAAAATCAAACATGTTCACAGAAAAACTACACAGAAGCATTCTGAGAAACTTTTTCTGATGTGTTCATTCATCTCAAAGTGTTGAACCTATCGTTTGATTGAGCAGTTTTGAATCTCTCCTTTTGCAGAATCTGGAAGTAGATGTTTGGGGATCTTTGAGGCCTATTGTGTAAAAGGAAATATCTTCACAACAAAACTACATGGAAGCATTCTGAGAAACTCCTTTGTGAGGTGTCCATTCAACTTACAGAATTAAACTTATCTTCTCATTGAGCAGTTTTGAGTCTCTCTTTTTGTGTAATATGCAAGTGGATATTTGGAGCCCTTTGCGCCCTATGGTGGAAAAGGAAATATCTTCAAATAAAAGCTACATAGAAGCATACAGAGAAACTTTCTTGTGATGTGTGCTTTCGTTTCACAGAGTTGAACATTTCTTTTGATTTAGCAGTTTTGAAACACTCTTTTTGTAGAATCTGCAAGTGGATGATTGGAGACCTTTGAAGCCTATTGCAGAAAAGGAAATATCTTCATATAAAAACTACTCAGAAGCATTCTGAGAAACTTCTTTGTGATGTGTAGATTCAACTCACAGAGTTGAACCTATGTTTTGATTGAGCAGTTTTGTATCTCTCTTTTTGTAGAATCTGCAAGTGGATATTTGGAGCGTTGTGAGGCCTACTGTAGAAAATCAAATATGCTCACATAAAAACTACACAGAAGCATTCTGAGAAACCTGTTTGTGATGTGTGCATTCAACTCACAGAGTTGAAAGTTTCTTTTGATTGAGCAGTTTTGAATCTCTCTTTTTGCAGAATCTGCAAGTGGATGTTTGGAGAGTTATGAGGCCTATTGTGGAAAAAGCTATATCTTCACATAAAAACCATACAGAAGCATTCTGAGAAAGCTCTTTGTGATGTGTGCATTCAGCTCACAGAGTTGAACTTATTTTCTCATTGAGCAGTTTCGAATCTCTCTTTTTGTAGAATCTACAAGTGGATATTTGGAGCCCTTTGCACCCTATGGTGGAAAAGGTAATATCTTCAAATAAAATCGACACAGAAGTATTCAGAGAAACTTCTTTGTGATGTATGCATTCATCTCACAGAAGTGAACTTATGTTTTGATTGATGAGGTTTGAATCTCTCTTTTTGCAGAATTTGCAGTTGGATATTTGGAGCACTTTGAGGCCAATGGTGGAAAAGCAAACATCTTCACATGAATACTACACAGAAGCATTCTGAGAAACTATTTTGGGATGTGTGCATTCAACTCCCAGATTTGAAACTTTCTTTCATGGAGCAGTTTTGAATCTCTCTTTTTGCAGAATCTGCAAGTGGATATTTGGAGCCCTTTGCAGCCAATGGTGGAAAAGGAAATATCTTCAAATAAAAACTACACAGAAACATTCTGAGAAACTATTTCCTGATATGTGCATTCATCTCACAGGGTTGAACATATCTTATGATTGATCAGTTTTCAAACACTCTTTTTGTAGTATCTGCAAGGGGATATTTGGAGCGCTTTGAGGCCTACCATGGAAAAGCCAATATCTTCAGATAAAAACTACACAGAAGCATTCTGAGAAACTCCTTTGTGATGAGTGGATTCATCTCAGAGTTGAACTTTTCTTTTGATTGAGCAGTTTTGATGCACTCTTTTTGTAGAATCTGCAAGTGGATAATTTGAGCCCTTTTTGACCTATTGTGGAAAAGGAAATATCTTCACATAAAAAGTAGACAGAAGCATTATGAGAAACTTCTTTCTGATGTGTGCATTCAACTCACAGAGTTGAACCTTTCTTTTGAGTGAGCAGTTTAGAAACTCTTTTTGCAGAATCTGCAGGTGGATATTTGGAGCCCTTTGAGGCCTACTGTGGAAAACCAAATATCTTCACATAAAAACTACACAGAAGAATTCTGAGAAATTTCTTTGGCATGTGTGCATTCACCTCATAGGGTTCAACTTATCTTTTGATTGAGCAGTTTTGAATCTCTCTTTTTGCAGAATCTGCAAGTGGATATTTGGAGCCCATTGCGGCCTGTGGTTGAAAAGGAAATATCTTCAAACAAAAACTACAGAGAAACATTCTGAGAAACTTCTTTGGGATGTGTGCCATTATCTCACAGGGTTGAACCTATCTTCTGATTGAGCAGTTTTGAAACAATCTTTTTGTATAATCTGCAAGTGGATATTTGGAGCACTTTGAGGCCTACTGTGGAGAAGCAAATATCTTCAGATAAAAACTACACAGAATCATTCTGAGAAACTTCTTTGTGATGTGTGCATTCACCTCAGAGCTGAACTTTTCTTTTGATTGAGCAGTTTTGAAACTCTCTTTTTGTAGAAACTGCAAGTGGATGTTTGCAGCTTTTTGAGGCCTGTTGTGGAAAAGGAAATATCTTCTCATAAAAACCAGATAGAAGCATTCTGAGAAACTACTTTGTGATGTATACATTCATCTCACAGAGTTGAAAGTTTCTTTTGATTGAGCAGTATTGAAACATCCTTTTTGTAGAATCTGCAAGTAAATAATTGCAGACCTTTGAGGCCTATTGTGGAAAAGGCAATATCTTCACATAAAAACTACTTAGAAGCCTTCTGAGAAAGGTTTTGTGATGTGTGCATTCAACTCACAGAGTTGAAAATATCATTTGATTGAGCAGTTTAGAATCTCTCTTTTTGTAGAATCTGCAAGTGGTTATTTGGAGCCCTTTGCACTCTATGGTGGAAAAGGAAATATCTTTAAATAAAACCTACACAGAAGTATTCTCAGAAACTTCTTCCCGATGTGTGCGTTCAACTCACAGAGTTGAACCTAATTTTTGTTTAAGTTGTTTTGAATCTCTCTTTTTGTAGAATCTACAAGTGGATATTTGGAGTGCTGTGAGGCCTTCTGAGGAAAATCAAATATGTTCACAGAAAAATTACACAGAAGCATTCTGAAAAACTCGTTTGTGATGTTTGCATTAAACTCACTGAATTCAACCTACCATTTCATTAAACAGTTTTCAATCTGTTTTTGCAGAATCAGCAAGTGGATGTTTGGAGAGCTTCGAGGTCTATTGTGGAAAAGGAAATATCTTCACTTAAATACTAAACAGAAGTATTCTGAGAAACTTCTTTGTGAGGTGTGAATTCAAAACACAGTGTTGAACTTATCTTCTCATTGAGCTGATTTGACTCTCCCTTTTTGTAGAATCTGCAAGTGGATAGAAAAAATATATCTTCCAATAAAAGCAACATAGAAGCATTCAGAGAAACTTCTTTGTGATGTATGCATTCAACTCAAAGGGTTGAACCCATCTTGTGATTGAGCAGTTTTGAATCTCCCTTTTTGTAGAATCTGCAGGTGGATATTTGGAGCCCTTTAAGGCCTACTGCGGAAAACCAAACACCTTCGCATAAAAATTACACAGAAGAATTCTGAGAAACTTCTTTGGGATGTGTGAATTCAACTCACAGTGTTGAACCTATCTCTTGATTGAGCAGTTTTGAGTCTCTCTTTTTGCGGAATCTGCAAGTGGATATTTGGAGCCTTTTGTGGCCTACGGTGGAAAAGGAAATATCTTCAAAAAAAAAAAAAAACTACACAGAAACATTGTGAGAAACTTCTTTGTGATGTGTGCATTCATCTCACAAGTTTGAAGCTATCTTATGATTCAGCAGTTCACACTTTTTTTAATTAATTAATTTATTATTATTATACTTTAGGTTTTAGCGTACATGTGCACAATGTGCAGGTTAGTTAAATATGTATACATGTGCCATGCTGGTGTGCTGTACCCACTAACTCCTCACCTAGCATTAGGTATATCTCCGAATGCTGTCCCTCTCCCCTCCCTCCACCCCACAACAGTCCCCAGAGTGTGATGATCCCCTTCCTGTATACATGTGTTCTCATTGTTCAATTCCCACCTATGAGTGAGAATATGCAGTGTTTGGTTTTTGGTTCTTGCAATAGTTTACTGAGAATGATGATTTCCAAATTCATGCATGTTCCTAAAAAGGACATGAACTCATCATTTTATATGGCTTTATAGTATTCCATGGTGCATATGTGCCACATTTTCTTAATCCAGTCTATCATTGTTGGACATTTGGGTTGCTTACGTGTGCATGTGTCTTTATAGCAGCATGATATATACTCCTTTGGGTATATACCTAGTAATGGGATGGCTGGGTCAAATGGAATTTCTAGTTCTAGATCCCTGAGGAAATGCCACACTGACTTCCACGATGGTTGAACTAGTTTAGAGTCCACCAACTGTGTAAAAGTGTTCCTAATTCTCCACATCCTCTCCAGCACCTGTTGTTTCCTGACTTTTTAATGATTGCCATTCTAACTGGTGTGGGATGGTATCTCATTGTGGTTTTGATTTGCGTTTCTCTGATGGCCAGTGATGGTGAGCATTTTTTCATATGTTTTTTGGCTGCATAAATGTCTTCTTTTGAGAAGTGTCCGTTCATGTCCTTTGCCCACATTTTGATGGGGTTGTTTGTTTTTTCCTTGTAAATTTGTTGGAGTTCATTGTAGATTCTGGATATTAGCCCTTTGTCAGATGAGTAAGTTGTGAAAATTTTCTCCCATTTATAGGTTGCCTGTTCACTCTGATGGTAGTTTCTTTTGCTGTGCAGAAGCTCTTGAGTTTAATTAGATCCAATTTGTCAGTTTTGACTTTTGTTGCCATTGCTTTTGGTGTTTTAGATATGAAGCCCTTGCCCATGCCTATGTCCTGATTGGTAATGCCTAGGTTTTCTTCTAGGGTTTTTATGGTTTTAGGTCTAATGTTTAAGTCTTTAATCCATCTTGAATTGATTTTTGTATAAAGTGTAAGGAAGGGATCCAGTTTCAGCTTTCTACATATGGCTAGCCAGTTTCCCAGCACCTTTTCTTAAATAGGGAATCCTTTCCCTATTGCTTGTTTTTCTCAGGTTTGTCAAAGATCAGATAGTTGTAGATATGTGGCATTATTTCTGAGGGCTCTGTTCTGTTCCATTGATCTATATCTCTGTTTTCAAAACAGCACCATGCTCTTTTGGTAACTGTAGACTTGTAGTATAGTTTGAAGTCAGGTAGTGTGATGCCTCCAGCTTTGTTCTTTTGGCTTAGGATTGACTTGGCGACGTGGGCTCTTTTTTGGTTCCATATGAACTTTGAAGTAGTTTTTTCCAATTCTGTGAAGAAAGTCATTGGTAGCTTGATGGGGATGGCATTGTATCTGTAAATTGCCTTGGGCAGTATGGCCATTTTCACGATATTGATTCTTCCCACCCATGAGCATGGAATGTTTTTCCATTTGTTTTTATCCTCTTTTATTTCCTTGAGTAGTGGTTTGTAGTTCTCCTTGAAGAGGTCCTTCACGTCCCTTGTAAGATGGATTCCAAGGTATTTTATTCTCTTTGAAGCAATTGTGAATGGGAGTTCACTCATGATTTGGCTCTCTGTTTGTCTGTTGTTGGTGTGTGAGAATGCTTGTGATTTTTGTACATTGATTTTGTATCCTGAGACTTTGCTGAAGTTGCTTATCAGCTTAAGGAGATTTTAGGCTGAGACAATGGGGTTTTCTAGATATACAATCATGTCGTCTGCAAACAGGGACAATTTGACTTCCTCTTTTCCTAATTGAATACCCTTTATTTCCTTCTCCTGCCTAATTGCCCTGGCCAGAACTTCCAACACTATGTTGAATAGGAGTGGTGAGAGAGGGCATCCCTGTCTTGTGCCAGTTTTCAAAGAGAATGCTTCCAGTTTTTGTCCATTCAGTATGATATTGGCTGTGGGATTGTCATAGATAGCTCTTATTATTTTGAGGTACGCCACAACAATACCTAATTTATTGAGAGTTTTTAGCATGAAGGGTTGTTGAATTTTGTCAAAGGCATTTTCTGCATCTATTGAGATAATCATGTGGTTTTTGTCTTAGGTTCTGTTTATATTCTGGATTACATTTATTGATTTGTGTATATTGAACCAGCCCTGCATCCCAGGGATGAAGCCCACTTGATCATGGTGGATAAGCTTTTTGATGTGCTGCTGGATTCGGTTTGCCAGTATTTTATTGAGGATTTTTGCACCAATGTTCATCAAGGATATTGGTCTAAAATTCTCTTTTTTGGTTGTGTCTCTGCCCGGCTTTGATATCAGGATGATGCTGGCCTCATAAAATGAGTTAGGGAGGATTCCCTCTTTTACTATTGATTGGAATAGTTTCAGAAGGAATAGTACCAGCTCCTCCTTGTACCTCTGGTAGAAATCGGCTGTGAACCCATCTGGTCCTGGACTTTTTTTGGTTGATAAGCTATTGATTATTGCCACAATTTCAGCTCCTGTTATTGGTCTATTCAGAGATTCAACTTCTTCCTGGTTTAGTCTTGGGAGAGTGTATGTGTCATGGAATTTATCCATTTCTTCTAGATTTTCTAGTTTATTTGCGTAGAGGTGTTTGTAGTATTCTCTGATGGTAGTCTGTATTTCTGTGGGATCAGTGGTGATATCCCCTTTATCATTTTTTATTGCATCTATTAGATTCTTCTCTCTTTTTTTCTTTATTAATCTTGCTAGCAGTCTTTCAATTTTGTTGATCCTTTCAAAAAACCAGCTCCTGGATTCATTAATTTTTTGAATGGTTTTTTGTGTCTCTATTACCTTCAGTTCTGCTCAGATTTTAGTTATTTCTTGCTTTCTGCTAGCTGTTGAATGTGTTTGCTCTTGCTTTTCTAGTTCTTTTAATTATGATGTTAGGGTGTCAATTTTGGATCTTCCCTGCTTTCTGTTGTGGGCATTTAGTGCTATAAATTTCCCTCTGCACACTGCTTTGAATGCATACCAGAGATTCTGGTATGTTGTATCCTGGTTCTCGTTGGTTTCAAAGAACATCTTTATTTCTGCCTTCATTTTGTTATGTATCCAGTAGTCATTCAGGAGCAGGTTGCTCAGTTTCCATGTAGTTGAGTGGTTTTGAGTGAGATTCTTAATCCTGAGTTGTAGCTTCATTACACTGTGATCTGACAGATAGTTTGTTCTAATTTCTGTTCTTTTACGTTTACTGAGGAGAGCTTTACTTCAAAGTATGTAGTCAATTTTGGAATAGGTGTGGTGTGGTGCTGAAAAAAATGTATATTCTGTTGATTTGGGGTGGAGAGTTCGGTAGATGTCTATTAGGTCCGCTTGGTGCAGAGCTGAGTTCAATTCCTGGGTGTCCTTGTTGACTTTCTGTCTCGTTGATCTGTCTAATGTTGAAAGTGGAGTGTTAAAGTCTCCCTTTATTAATGTGTGGGAGTCTAAGTCTCTTTGTAGGTCACTCAGGACTTGCTTTATGATTCTTGGTGCTCCTGTATTGGGAGCTTATATATTTAGGATAGTTAGCTCTTCTTGTTGGATTGATCCCTTTACCATTATGTAATGGCCTTCTTTGTCTCTTTTGATCTTTGCTGGTTTAAAGTCTATTTTATCAGATACTAGGATTGCAACCCTTGCCTTTTTTTGTTTTCCATTTGTTTGGTAGATCTTCCTCCATCCTTTTATTTTGAGGCTATGTTTGTCTCTGCACGTCAGATGGGTTTCCTGTATACAGCACAATGATGGTTTTTGACTCTTTATCCAATTTGCCAGTCGTTGTCTTTTAATTGGAGCATTTAGTCCATTTACATTTAAAGTTAATATTGTTATGTGTGAATTTGATCCTGTCATTATGATGTTAGCTGGTTATTTTGCGTGATAGTTGATGCAGTCTCTTCCTAGTCTCGATGGTCTTTACATTTTGGCATGATTTTGCAGTGGCTGGTACCGGTTGTGCCTTTCCATGTTTAGTGCTTCCTTCAGGAGCTCTTTTAGGGCAGGCCTGGTGGTGACAAAATCTCTCAGCATTTGATTGTCTGTAAAGTATTTTATTTCTCCTTCACTTATGAAGCTTAGTTTGGCTGGATATGACATTCTGGGTTGAAAATTCTTTTCTTTAAGAATGTTGAATATTGGCCCCCACTCTCTTCTGGCTTATAGAGTTTCTGCTGAGAGATCCACTGTTAGTCTGATGGGCTTCCCTTTGTGCATAACCCGACCTTTCTCTCTGGCTGCCCTTAACATTTTTTCCTTCATTTCAACTTCAGTGAATCTGACAATTATGTGTCTTGGAGTAGCTCTTCTTGAGGAGTATCTTTGTGGCATTCTCTGTATTTCCTGAATCTGAATGTTGGCCTGCCTTGCTAGATTGGGGAAGTTCTCCTGGATAATATCCTGCAGAGTGTTTTCCAACTTGGTTCCATTCTCTCCGTCACTTTCAGGTATACCAATCAGACATAGATAAGGTCTTTTCACGTAGTCCCATATTTCTTGGAGGCTTTGCTCATTTCTTTTTATTCTTTTTTCTCTAAACTTCCCTTCTCGCTTCATTTCATTAATTTCATCTTCCATCAGTGATATCCTTTCTTCCATTTGATCACATCGGCTCCTGAGGCTTCTGCATTCTTCGCGTAGTTCTCGAGCCTTGGTTTTCAGCTCCATCAGCTCCTTTAAGCACTTCTCTGCTTTGGTTATTCTAGTTATACATTCTTCCAAATTTTTTTCAAAATTTTCAACTTCTTTGCCTTTGGTTTGAATATCCTCCCATAGTTCAGAGTAATTTGATAGTCTGAAGCCTTCTTCTCTC
The DNA here is from genome assembly GCF_028885625.2 of Pongo pygmaeus. Taxonomy (NCBI): domain Eukaryota; kingdom Metazoa; phylum Chordata; class Mammalia; order Primates; family Hominidae; genus Pongo; species Pongo pygmaeus. The sequence continues at coordinate 6,711,215 of NC_072385.2, forward strand.
AGCTCATCAAGGTCATTCTCCATCCAGCTTTGATCCGTTGCTGGTGAGGAACTGCGTTCCTTTGGAGGAGGAGAGGCGCTCTGCTTTTTAGTTTCCAGTTTTTCTGCTCTGCTTTTCCCCATCTTTGTGGTTTTATCTACTTTTGGTCTTTGATGATGGTGATGTACAGATGGGTTTTTGGTGTGGATGTCCTTTCAGTTTGTTAGTTTTCCTACTAACTGACAGGACCCTCAGCTGCAGGTCTGTTGGAGTACCCGGCCAGCCGTGTGAGGTTCAGTCTGCCCCTACTGGGGGTGCCTCCGACTTAGGCTGCTTGGGGTTCAGGGGTCAGGGACCTACTTGAGGAGGCAGTCTTCCCATTCGCAGATCTCCAGCTGCGTGCTGGGAGAACCACTGCTCTCTTCAAAGCTGTCAGACAGGGACATTTACATCTGTAGGGTTTACTGCTGTCTTTTTGTTTCTCTGTGCCCTGCCCCCAGAGGTGGAGCCTACAGAGGCAGGCAGGCCTCCTTGAGCTGTGGTGGGCTCCACCCAGTTCGAGCTTCTCAGCTGCTTTGTTTAGCTAAGCAAGCCTGGGCAATGGCGGGCGCCCTTCCCCCAGCCTTGCTGCCGCCTTGCAGTTTGATCTCAGACTGCTGTGCTAGCAATCAGTGAGACTCCGCGGGCGTAGGACCCTCTGAGCCAGGTGCAGGACACAGTCTCCTGGTGCACCGTTTTTTAAGCCCTTTAGAAAAGCACAGTATTCGGGTAGGAGTGTCCCCATTTTCCAGGTGCCGTCTGTCACCCCTTTCTTTGTGTAGGAAAGGGAACTCCCTGACCCCTTATGCTTCCCGAGTGAGGCAATGCCTCACCCTTCTTCAGTTCATGCACGGTGCGCGCATCCACTGACCTGCGCCCACTGTCTGGAACTCCCTAGTGAGATGAACCTGGTACCTCAGATGGAAATGGAGAAATCACCTGTCTTTTGCATAGCTCACGCTGGGAGCTGTAGACTGGAGCTTTTCCTATTCGGCCATCTTCAGTTCACACTTTTTATAGAAACTGCAAGTGGTATTTTGTGTGCTTTTTGCCCATGGTGGAAAAGGAAGTATCTTCAAATAACAAAATTAACAGAAGCATTCTCAAAAACTTGTTCATTATGTGTGCATTCAACTAAGAGTGTTGAATCTATCTTTTGATTGAGCAGTTTTGAGTCTCTCTTTTTGTAGAATCTGCAAGTGGATATTTGGAGCACTGTGAGGCTAACTGGAAAATCAAATATGTTCACATAAAAACTACACAGAAGCATTCTGACAAACTTCTTTGTGATGTGTGCATTGAACACACAGAGATGAACCAATCTTTTGATTGAGCAGTTTTGAATCTCTCTTTTTGTAGAAATTACAAGTGGATTTTCAGAGATCTCGGATTCCTATTGTGGAAAAGGGAATATCTTCAAATAAAAACTACACAGAAGCATTCTGAGAAACTTATTTGTGAGGCGTGCATTGAACTCACAGAGTTGAACCTATCTTTTGATTGAGCAATTTTGAATCTCTCTTTTTGCAGAATCTGCAAGTAGATATTTGGCACCCTTTGCAGCCTATGGTGGAAAAGGAAATATCTTCCAATTAAAACTACAGAAAAAATTCTGAGAAACTTCTTCGTGATGTGTGCATTCATCTCACTGGTTTGAAACTTTCTTTTCATTGAGCAGCTTGGAAATACTCTTTTTGTAGAATCTGCAAGTGGATATTTGGAGCCCTTTGAGGCCTATTTTGGAAAGGGAAATATCTTCACCTAAAAATTAGACAGAAGCATTCGTAGAAATTTCTTTGTGAAGTGTGAATTCAACTCACAGAGTTGAACTTATCTTCTCATTGAGCAGTTTTGAATATCTCTTTTGTAGAATCTGCAAGTGGATATTTGGAGCACTTTGCACCCTATGGTGGAAAAAGGAAATGTCTTCAAATAAAAACTACACAGAAGCATTCTCAGAAACTTCTTTGTGATGTGTGCATTCAACTCACAGTGTTGAATCTGTCTTTTGATTGAGCAGCTTTGAATCTCACTTTTTGCAGAATCTGCAGGTGGATATTTGGAGCCCTTTGTTGCCTACTGTGGAAAAGCAAATATCTTCACCTAAAAACTACACAGAATAAGTCTCAGAAACTTCTTTGTAATGTGTGCATTAATGTCACAGGGTTGAACCTATCCTTTGATTGGGTAGTTTTGAATCTCTCTTTTTGCAGAATCTGTAAGTGGATATTTGGAACACTTTGCGGCCTATGGTGGAAAAGGAAATATCTTCAAATAAAAACTACACAGAAACATTCTGAGAAACTTCTTTGTGATGCGTGTAGTCATCTCACAGGGTTGAACTTATCTTAAGATTGAGCAGTTTCGAAACACTCTTTTTAAAGAATTTACAATTGGATATTTTGAGCGCTGTGAGGTCTACCGTGGAAAAGCAAATATCTTCAGATAAAAACTACACAGAAGCATTCTCAGAAACTCCTTTAGAATGCATGCATTCATCTTACAGGGTTGAAACTATCTTATGATTGAGCAGTTTTGAAACGTTCTTTTCCTAGAATCTGCAAGTGGATATTTGGAGTGCTTTTTGCCCTGTGGTGGAAAAGGAAATATCTTCAAATAAAAACTACACAGAACCTTTCTCAAAAACATCTCTGTGATGTGTGCATTCAACTCACAGAGTTGAATCCATCTTTTGATTGAGCAGTTTTGAATCTCTCTTTTTGTAGAATCTGAAGGTGGAAATTGGGAGCGTTGTCAGGCCTAATGTGGAAAATCAAATATGTTCACATAAAAACTACACAGGAGCGTTCTGAGAAACTTCACTGTGATGTGTGCATTCAACTCAGAGCTGAACCTATCTTTTGATTGAGCAGTTTTTAATCTCTCTTTTTGCAGAATGTGCCAATGGATATTTGGAGCCCCTTTTGGCCTATGGTGGAAAAGGAAATATCTTCAAATAAGAACTACACAGAAACATTTTGAGAAACTTCTTTGCAATGTGTGCATTCATCTTAGAGAGTTGAACCTATCTTTTGATTGAGCTGTTTTGAATCTCTCTTTTTTGCAGAATATACAGGTGGATATTTTTAGCCCTTTGAGGCCTACTGTGGAAAAGCAAATATCTTCACATAAAAATTACACAAAAGCATTCCAAGAAACTTCTTCATGATGTGTGTATTCAACTCATAGCGTTGAACCAATCTTTTGATTGTGCAGTTTTGAATCTCTCTTTTTGCAGGATCTGCATGTGGATATTTGGAGCCCTTTGCAGCCTATGGTGGAAAAGGAAATATCTTCAAATAAAAACAACCCAGAAACATTCTGAGAACTTCTTTTTGATGTGTGGATTCATCTCACAGTGTTGAAATTTCTTTTGATTGAGTAATTTTGAAACAGTCTTTTGGTAGAATCTGCATGTGCATATTTGGAGCTCTTTGTGGCCTATTGTTGAAAAGGAAATATCATCACATAAAAACTACACAGAAGCATTCTGAGAAACTTATTTGTGATGTGTGCATTCATCTCACAAGTTTTAACTTATTTTATGATTGAGCAGTTTTGAAACACTCTTTTTGTAGAATCTGAGAGTGGATAATTGGAGCCCTTTGAGGCCTATTGTGGAAAAGGAGATATCTTCAAATAAAAACTACTCAGAAGCATTCTGAGAAACTTCTTTGTGATGTGTATTCATCTCACAGGGTTGAACCTATCTTATGATTGGGCAGTTTTGAATATCTCTTTTTGTAGAATCTGCAAGTGAATATTTGCAACACTTTGAGGCCTACCGTGGAAGAGCAAATATCTTCAGATTAAAAATGCACAGAAGCATTCTGAGAAACTTCTTTGTGATGTGTTCATTCATCTCACAGAGTTGAACGTTACTTTTGATGGAGCAGTTTTGAAACTCTGTTTTTTTAGAATCTGCAAATTTATATTTGGAGCTCTTTGAGGCCTATTGTGGAAAAGGAAATATCATCATAAAAGCTACACTGAAGGATTCTGAGAAACTTGTTTGTGATCTGTGCATTCATCCAACAGAGTTGAATCTTTCTTTTGATTGACTAGTTTCGAAACACACTTTTTGTGGAATCTGTAAGTGGATAATTGGGGCCTTTGAGGCCTATTTAAAAAAAAAATAGTTTCATATAAAAACTACTCAGATGCATTCTGAGAAGCTTCTCTGTGATGTGCGCATTCAACTTACAGAGTTGAACCTATCTTTTGTTTGAGCAGTTTAGAATCTCCCTTTTTGTAGAGTCTGCAAGTGGATATTTGGAACCCTTACACCCTATTGTGGAAAAGGAAATATCTTCAAATAAAAACTACACAGAAGCATTCAGAGAAACGTTTTTCTGATGTATGCATTCAACTCACAGAGTTGAACCTATCTTTTGATTGAGCAGTTTTGAATCTCTCATTTTCAGAATCTTCAAGTGGATGCTTGGAGAGCGTTGAGGCCTATTGTGGAAAAGGAAATATCTTCACACAAAAACTACACAGAAAGATTCTGAGAAACGTCTTTGTGACGTGTGCATTCAAATCACAGAATTGAAATTGTCTTCTCATTGAGCAGTTTTGGATTTCTCTTTTTGTAGAATCTGCAAGTGGATATTTGGAGCCCTTTACGCCCTATGGTGGAAAAGGAAATATCTTCAAATAAAAACTACACAGAAGCATTAAGAGAAACTTCTTTGTGATGTATGCTTTCAACTAACGGAGTTGAACCTATCTTTTGAATGAGCAGTTTTGAATCTCTCTTTTTGGAGAATCTGCAAGTGGATATTTGGAGCCCTTTGCGGCCAATGGTGGAAAAGGAAATATCTTCAAATAAAAATAACAGAGGAGCTTTCTCAGAAACTTCTTCGTGATGTGTGCATTCAACTCACCGTGTTGAACCTATCTTTTGATGGAGCAGTTTTTAATCTCTCTTTTTGTAGTATCTGCAAGTGGATATTTGGAGCGCTGTGAGGTCTACTGTGGAAAATCAAATATGTTCACCTAACGACTACACAGAAGCATTCTGAGAAACTTCTTTGGATGTGTGCATTCAACTCAAAGGGTTGAACCTATCTTTTGATTGAGCAGTTTAGAATCTCTCTTTTTTAGAATCTGCAAGTGGATATTTGGAGTGCTGTGAGGCCTACTGTGGAAAATTAAATATGTTCACATAAAAACTGTACAGAATCACTATGAGAATCTCCTTTGATGTCTACATTCAACTCACAGAGTTGAACTTATCTTTTCATTGAGCAGTTTTGAAACACTCTTATTATACAATCTGCAAGTGGATATTTGGAGCCCTTTGCACCCTATGGTGTAAAAGGACATATCTTCAGATAAAAACTACCCAGAAGCATTCTCAGCAACATCTTCGTGATGTATGCATTCAACTCACAGAGTTGAACCTATCTTTTGATTTTGCTGTTTTGAGTCTCTCTTTTTGTAGACTCTGCAAGTGGATATTTGGAGTGCTGTGAAACCTACTGAGGAAAATCAAATATGTTCTCATAAAATCTACACAGAGGCATTCTGAGAAACTACTTTGGGATGTGTGCACTGAACTCACAGAGTTGAATCTCTCTTTTGATTGAGCAGCTGAGCAGTATTGAATCTCACTTTTTTCAGAATCTGCAAGTGGATGTTTGGAGAGCTTTGAGGCGTATTGTGGAAAAGGAAATATCTTCACGTAAAAACTACACTGAAGCATTCTTAGAAAATTTTTGTGAAGTTTGCATTCAACTCTCAGAGTTGAACTTATCTTCTCATTGATCAGCTTTGAATATCTCTTTTTGTAGACTCTGCAAGTGGATATTTGGAGTGCTGTGATGCCTAATGTGGAAAATCAAATACGTTCACATAAAAACTACACAGAAGTATTCTGAGAAACTTCTTTGTGATGTGAGCATTCAACTCACAGAGCTGAACCTATCTTTTGATTGAGCAGTTTTGAATCTCTCTTTTTGCAGAATGTGCATATGGATATTTGGGGCCCCTTTTGACCTATGGTGGAAAAGGAAATACCTTCAAAGAAGAACCACACAGAAACATTCTGAGAAACTTCTTTGTGATGTGTGCATTCATCTCACAGAGTTGATCCTATCTTTTGATTCAGCTGTTTCGAATCTCTCTTTTTGCAGAATCTACATGTGGATATTTTGAGCCCTTTGAGGACTACTGTGGAAAAGCAAATATCTTCATATAAAAACTACACAGAAGCATTCTGAGAAACTTCTTTGGTATATTTGCATTCAACTCATAGAGTTGAACCTGTCTTTTGATAGAGCTGTTTTGAATCTCTCTTTTTGCAGGATCTGTATGTGGATATTTGAAGCCCTTTGCAGCCTATGGTGGAAAAGGAAATATCTTTAAATAAAAACAACACGGAAATATTCTGAGAAACTTCTTTTTGAAAATTTCTCCTGATTGAGAAATTTTGAAACCGTCTTTTTGTAGAATCTACATGTGGATATTTGGAGCCCTTTGTGGCCTATTGTGGAAAAGGAAATATCTTTACATAAAAACTACACAGAAGCATTCTGAGAAACTTCTTTGTGATGTGTGCATTCATCTTACAGAGTTGAAACTTTCTTTTGATTGAGCAGATTGGAAATACTCTTTCTGTAGAATCTGCAAGTGGATATTTGAAGCACTTTGAGTCCTATAGTAGAAACGGAAATGTCTTCACATAAAAACTACACAGTAGCATTCCCAGAAACTTCTTTGGGATGTTTGCATTCAACTCAAAGAGTTGAAACTATCTTTCGATTGAGCAGTTTTGAATCACTCTTTTTGTAGAATCTGCAAGTAGATATTTGGTGTTCTTTCCAGCCTATTTTGGAAAGGGATATATCTTCACATAAAAACTACACAGAAGCATTCTCAGAAACTACTTTATGATGTGTGTATTCATCTCACAGAGTTCAATCTTTCTTTTGATTGAGCAGTTTTGAAACACCCTTCTTGCAAAATCTGCAAGTGAATTTTTGGAGCACTTTGTGGCCTGTAGTGGAAAAGGAAATATTTCCACATAAAAACTGTACAGAAGCATTCGGAGAAATTTCTTTTCAATGTGTGCACTAATCTCACAGAATTGAAACTTTCTTTTGATTGAGCAGTTTGGAAACACTCTTTTTGGAGAATATGCACGTGGATATTTGGAACGCTTTGAGGCCTATGTAGGAAAAGGAAATATCTTGACACAAAAGCTACACAGAAGCATTCTGAGAAACTTCTTTGTGATGGGCACATTCAATTGATGGAGTTGAATCTATCTTTGGATGAACAGTTTTGAAACTCTGTTTTTTGTATAATCTGCAAGAGGATATTTGGAGCCCTTTGTGTCCTATGGTGAAAAAGGAAATATCTTCATATAAAAACTACACAGAAGCATTCTGAGAAACACCTTTGTGATCTATGCCTTCATCTCACAGAGTTCAAATTTTCTTTTGATGAGCAGTTTTCAAACACTCTTTTTGTAGAATCTGCCAGTGGATATTTGCAGCCCTTTGAGGCCTATTTCCGAAAAGGAAATATCTTCCTATAAAAACTACACAGAAGAATTCTGAGAAACTTCTTTGTTATGTGTGCATTCATTTCACTGAGTTGAACCTTTCTTTTGATTAAGCAGCTTGGAAACACTATTTTACAGAATCTGCAAGTAGATATTTGGAGCTCTTTGAGGCCTATTGTGGAAAAGGAAATATCTTTAAATAAATACTACACAGAAGCATTCTGAGAAACTTCTTTGCGATGTGTGCATTCATCTCACAGAGTTGAACCTTTCTTTTGATTCAGCAGATTGGAAACACTTTTTGTAGAATGTGCAAGTGGATATTTGGAGCACTTTGATGCCTATTGTCTAAAAGGAAATATCTTCACATAGTAACTACACAAAATGATTCTAAGAAACTTCTTTGTGATGTGTGAAATCAACTCACATTGTTGAACCTATATTTTGATTAAGCAGTTTGGAATCTCTCTTTTTGTAGAATCTGCAAGAGGATATTTGGAGCCCTATGTGGACTGTTTTGGAAATTGAAATATCTTCATATAAAAACCACACAGAAGCATTCTGAGAAACTCCTTTGTGATGTGTACATTCATCTCAGAGAGTTGAAATTTTCTTTTGATTGAGCAGTTTTGAAGCACTCCTTTTATAGAAACTGGAAGGGTATATTTTAAGCAATTTGAGGCCTACAGTGGAAAAGGAAATATCTTCCCATAAAAGCTACATGGAAGCATTCTCGCATTCTCAGAAACTTCTTTGTGATGTGTGCATTCGTCTCACAGAGTTAAAGCTTTCTTTTGATTGAACAGTTTTGAAACAATCTTTTTGTAGAGTTTGCAAGTGGATATTTGGAGTGCTTTGAAGCCTATGGTAGAAAAGGAATTATCTACTCATAAAAACTACACAGAAGCATTCTGAGAAACTTGTTGTGATGTGTGCCTTCATCACACAGAATTGAAACTTTCTTTTGATTGAGCAGCTTTGAATCTCTCTTTTTGTAGAATCTGCAAATGGATAACTAGAGCCCTTGCGGCCTATTTTGGAAGGGAATTATCTTCCATAAAAACTACACAGAAGCATTCTGAGAAACTTCTTTTTGATGTGTGCATTCATCTCACAGAGTTAAACCTTCCTTTTGATTGACCATTTTGGAAACACTCTTTATGTAGAGTGTGCAAGTGGATATTTGGAGCGATTTGAGGCCTATAGGGAAAAGGAAATATATTCACATAAAAATTACACAGAAGCATTCTGAGAAACTTCTTTGTGACGTGTGCCTTCATCTAACAGGGTTGAACATTTCTTTTGATTGAGAAGTTTTGAAACACTCTTTTTGTAGAATCTGTAAGAGGATATTTGGAGCAGTTTGAGGCCTAATGGGAAAAGGTGATATCTCCACATAAAAACTACACAGAAGCATTCTGAGAAACTTCTTCGTGATGTCAGCATTCATTTCACAGAGTTGAACGTTTCCGTTGATTGAGGAATTTGGAAACCCTCTTTATATAGGATCCGCAATAGGATATTTGGAGTTCTTTGAGTTCTATTGTGGAAAAGGAAATATCTTCAAATAAAAACTACAGAGAGCCATTCTGAGAAAATTCTTTGTGATGTGTGCATTCATCTCACAGAGTTGAAACTTTATTTTGATTGAGCAGTTTTGAAACATCCTTTTTATAGAATATGCAAGTGGATATTTGAAGGGCTTTGATGCCTACTGTGGAAAAGGAAATATCTTCACATAAAAACTACACAGAAGCATTCTGAGAAACTTCCTTTTGAGGTGCACATTCATCCACAGAGTTGAAGTTTTCTTTTGATTGATCAATTTTGAAACACTGTTTTTGTATAATCTGCAAGTAGATATTTGGAGCACTTTGAGGCCTATGGTGGAAACGTAAATATCTTCACATAAAAACTACACAGAAGCATTCTGAGAAACTTCTTTGTTATGTGTGTATTCTTCTCACAGAGTTGATCTTTTCTTTTGATGGAGCAGTTTTGAAACACTCTTTTTTTAGTATCTGCAAGTGGATATTTGAAGCGCTTTGAGGAATATTGTGGAACAATAAATATCTTCACATAAAAACTACAAAGAAGCATTCTGAGTAACTTCCTTGTGATGTGTGCATTCATTTCACAGAGTTGAACTTTTCTTTTGATTAAGCAGTTTTGAAACACTCTTTTTGTAGAATCAGCAAGTGGATATTTGGAGCACTTAGAGGCCTATGGTGGAAAAGGAAATTTCTTTACATAAAAGCAACACAGAAGCATTCTGAGAAACTCCTTTTTATATGTGTATTCATCTCCAGGAGTTGAATTTTTCTTTTGATTGGGCAGTTTATAAACACTCTTTTTGTAGAATCTGCAAGTGAATATTTGGAATGCTTAAATACTTGTTGTGGAAAAGGAAATATATTCACATTAAACTACACAGAAGCATTCTGAGAGACATCTTTGTGATGTGTGCATTCATCTCAGAGTTGAACTTTTCTTTTGATTGAGCAGTTTTGAAACACTCTTTCTGTAGAATCTGCAAGTGGATATTTGGTGCGCTTTGAGGCTTATGGTGGATAAGGAAATATCTTCAAAGAATAACTACAAAGAAGCATACTGAGAAACAGCTTTGAGATGTGTGCATTCAACTCACAGAGTTGAACTTATCTTTTGACAGAGCAGTTTTGAAACTCTCTTTTTGTAGAATCTGCAAGTGGATATTTGGAACCCTTTGCAGCCTATGGTGGAAAAGGAAATATCTTCCAATGAAAACTCTACAGAAACATTCTGAAAAACATCTTTGTGATGTGGGCATTCATCTCACGGAGTTCAGGCTTTCATTTGATTGAGCAGTTTTGAAACATTATTTTGGAGAATCCAGAAGTGGATATTTGGAGCTCTTTGAGGCCCATTGTGGAAGAGGAAATATCTTCACATGAAAACTACACAGAAGCATTATAAGAAATTCCTTTGTGATGTGTGCATTCATCTCACAGAGTGGAACTTTTCTTTTGATTGAGCAGCTTTGAAACACTCTTTTTGTAGAATCTGTGAGTCAATATTTGGAGCAATTTGAGGCCTATTGTGGAAAAGGAAATATCTTCACAAAAAACTACACGAAAGAATTCTGAGAATTTTCTTTGTAATGTGAGCATTCAACTCACAGTGTTGAAACTAACTTTTGATAGTGTAGTTTTGAAACTCTTTTTTTGCAGAATCTACAAGTGGATATTTGGAGCCATTTGCAGCCTATGGTGGAAAAGGAAATATCTTCACATACAAACTACACAGAAGCTTTCTGAGAAACTTCTTTTTGATGTGTGCATTCATCTCACAGATTTGAAACTTTCTTTTTGTGGAGCAGTTTTTAAACTCTCTTTTTGTAGAATCCCCAAGTGGATATTTGGAGCGCCTTGAGGTATACTGTGGAAAAGGATTTGTCTTCAAATAAAAACTACACAAAATCGTTCTGAGAAACTTCTTGTGTTGTGTGCATTCATCTCACAGAGCTGTAACTTTCATTTGATTAAGCAGTTTTGAAACACTCTTTTTGTAGAACTTCCAAGTGGATATTTTGAGGGCTTTGAGGCCTATGGTGGAAAGGGAAATATCTTCACATAAAAATTACACAGAAGCATTCAGAGAAACTTCTTTGTGATGTATTCATTCATCCCACAGAGTTGAAACATTCTTTTTATTGAGTATTTTTGAAAAACTTTTTTGTAGAATCCGCAAGTGGACATTTGAAGTGCTTTGAGGCCTACTGTGGAAAAGGGAATATCTTCACATAAAAACTACACAGAAGCTTTCTGAAAAACTTCTTTGGGATGTGTGCCTTAATTATGTGGAGTCTAAATTTTCTTTTCTTTGAGCAGTATGGAAACACTTTTTTGGGGAAACTGCAAGTGAATATTCAGAGCACTTTGTGGCCCATGGTGGAAAAGGAAGTATCTTCACATAAAAACTAGACAGAACCATTTGGAGAAACTACTTTGTGATGTGTGCATACATACATCTTCCAGAGTTGAACCTTTCTTTTGAATGAGCAGTTTTGAAACACTGTTTTTGTAGAATCTTCAAGTGGATATTTTGAATGCTTTGAGATCTTTGTTGGGCTAGGAAATATCTTCACATAAAAACTAGACAGAAGCACTCTGAGAAACTTCTTTGTTATATGTGCATTCAACTCACAGAGTTGAGCGTTTCTTTTCATTCAGCAGTTTGGAAACAATCTTTTTGTAGTATCTGCAAATCGATATTTGGAGCGCTTTGAGGCCTACAGTGGAAAAGGAGATATCTTCACATAAAAAGTAGACAGAAGTATTCTGAGAAACTTCTTTGTGATCTGTGCACTCATCTCACAGATTTGAAATTTTCTTTTGATTGAGCAGTTTTTAAACACTCTTTTTCTAGGATCTGCATGTGGATATTTGGAGTGCTTTGAGGCCTTGGGTGGAATAGGAAATGTCTTCACATAAAAAGTAGACAGATGCATTCTGAGAAACTTCTTTTTTTATTGTACTTTAAGATTTATGGTAGATAGGCACAAGGTGCAGATTAGTTACATATATATACATGTGCCATGCTGGTGTGCTGTCCGCATTAAGTCCTCATTCAGCATTAGGTATATCGCCTAATGCTATCCCTCCACCCTCCTCCCACCGCACAGCAGTCCCCAGAGTGTGATGTTCCACTTCCTGTGTCCTTGTGTTCTCATTGTTCAATTCCCACCTATAAGTGAGAAAATGCAGTGTTTGGTTTTTTGTCCTTTCAATAGTTTACTGAGAATTATGATTTCTAATTTCATCCATGTCCCTGCAAAGGACATGAACTCGTCATTTTTTATGGCTACATAGCATTCCATGGTGTATATATGCCACATTTTCTTAATCCAGTCTATTTCTGTTGGACATTTCGGTTGGTCCCAAGTCTTTGCTATTGTGAATAGTTCCACAATAAACATATATGTGTGCATGTGTCTTATAGCAGCATGATTTATATTCGTTTGCATATATACCCAGTAATGGGATGGCTGGGTCAAATGGTATTTCTAGTTCTAGATCCCTGAGGAATAGCCACACTGACTTCCACAATGATTGAACTAGTTTACAGTCCCACCAACAGTGTAAAAGTGTTCCTAATTCTCCACATCCTCTCCAGCACCTGTTGTTTCCTCACCTTTTAATGCATGCCATTTTAACTGGTGTGAGATAGTATCTCATTGTGGTTTTGATTTGCATTTCTCTGATGGCCAGTGATGGTGAGCATTTTTTCACGTTTTTTGGCTGCGTAAATGTCTTCTTTTGAGAAGTGTCTGTTAATGTCCTTTGACCACTTTTTGATGGGGTTGTTTCTTTTTATCTTGTAAATTTGTTTGAGTTCATTGTAGATTCTGGATATTAGCCCTTTCTCAGATGAGCATGTTTTGAAAATTCTCTCCCATTTTGTAGGTTGCCAGTTCACTGTGATGGTAGTTTCTTTTGCTCTGTAGAAGCTATTTAGTTTAGTTAGATCCCATTTGTTAATTTTGAATTTTGCTGCCATTGCTTTTGGTGTTTTAGACATGAAGTCCCTGCCCATGCCTATATCCTGAATGGTAATGCCTAGGTTATCATCTAGGGTTTTTATGATTTGGATTCACAGCCGAATTCTACCAGAGGTACAAGGAGGATCTGGTACCATTCCTTCTGAAACTATTCCATTCAATATAAAAAGAGGAAATCCTCCCTAACTCATTTTATGAGGCCAGCATCGTCCTAATACCAAAGCTTGGCAGAGACAGAACAAAAAAAGAGAATTTTAGACCAATATCCTTGATGAACATTGATGCAGAAATCCTCAATAAAATACTGGCAAACAGAATCCAGCAGCACATCAAAAAGCTTATCCAGCATGATCAAGTGGGCTTCATCCCTGGGATGCAAGGCTGGTTCAATATATGCAAATCAATAAATGTAATTCAGTGTATAAACAGAACCAAAGACAAAAACCACATGATTATCTCAATAAATGCAGAGAAGGCCTTTGACAAAATTCAACAACGCTTCATGCTAAAAACTCTCAATAAATTAGGTATTGATGGGACGTATCACAAAATAATAAGAGCTACCTATGACAAACCGACAGGCAATATCATACTGAATAGGCAAAAACTGGAAGCATTCCCTTTGAAAACTGGCGCAAGACAGGGATGCCCTCTCTCACCACTCCTATTCAACATAGTGTTGGAAGTTCTGGCCAGTGCAATTAGGCAGGAGAAGGAAATAACGAGTATTCAATTAGGAAAAGAGGAAGTCAAATTACCCTGTTTGCAGAGGACATGATTGTATATCTAGAAAACCCCATTGTCACAGCCCAAAATCTATTTAAGCTGATAAACAACTTCAGCAAAGTGTCAGGATACAAAATCAATATACAAAAATCACAAGCATTCTTATACACCAATAACAGACAAACAGAGAGCCAAACCATGAGTGAACTCCCATTCACAATTGCTTAAAACAGAATAAAATGCATAGGAATACAACTTAAAAGGGACGTGAAGGAACTCTTCAAGGAGAATTACAAACCACTACTTAATTAAATAAAAGAGGAAACAAACAAATGGAATATCATTCCATGCTCATGGGTAGGAAGGATCAATATCGTGAAAATGGCCATATTGCCCAAGGAAATTTATAGATTCAATGCCATCCCCATCAAGCTACCAATGACTTTCTCCACAGAATTGGAAAAATCTACTTTAAAGTTCACATGGAATCAAAAAAGATCCTGCATCACCAAGTCAATCCTAAGCCAAAAGAACAAAGCTGGAGGCATCATGCTTCCTGACTTCAAACTATACTACAAGGCTACAGTAACCAAAACAACATGGTACTGGTACTAAAACAGAGATATAGATCAATGGAACAGAACAGAGTGCTCAGAAATAACACTGCATATCTACAAATATCTGATCATTGACAAACCTGAGAAAAACAAGCAAAGCTGAAAGGATTGCCTACTTGATATATGATGCTGGGAAAACTGGCTAGCCATATGTAGAAAGCTGAAAATGGATCCCTTCCTTACACCTTATACAAAAATTAATTCAAGATGGATTAAAGACTTAAATGTTAGACCTAAAACAATAGAAACTACTTTTTAATGTGTGCATTCAAATCACAGTGTTGAACTTTTCTTTTAATTGAGCAGTTTTGAAACACTCTTTTTGTTGAATCTGCAACTTGATATTTGGAGCACTTTGAGGTCTATGGTGGAGAAGGAAATATCTTCACATAAAAACTAGACAGAAGCCTTCTGAGAAACTTCCTTGTGATGTTTGCATTCATCTCACACAGTTGAAACTTTCTTTTTATTGAGCAGTTTTGAACAACTCCTTTTGCAGAATCTGCAATTGGATATTTGGAGCACTATGTGGCCTATGGTGGAAAAGGAAATATCTTCACATAAAAACTAGACACAAGCATTCTGAGAAACTTCTTCATGATGTGTGCATTCAACGCACAGAGTTGAACCTTTCATTTGATTGAGCAGTTTTGATATACTCTTCTAGAATCTGCAAGTGGCTATTTGGAGTGCTTTGCAGCCTATAGTGGAAAAGGAAACATCTTCACATTAAAACTACACAGAAGCATTCAGAGAAACTTCTTTCTGATGTGAGCATTCAACTCACAGAGTTGAACCTTTCCTTTTATTGAGCAGTTTGAAAACAATCTTTTTGTAGTATCTGCAAATGGATATTTGGAGCGCTTTGAGGCCTACAGTTTAAAAGGAAATATCTTCACATAAAAACTAGACAGAAGGATTCAGAGAAACTTCTTTGTGATGTGTGCATTCATCTCACTGATTTGAAACTTTCTTTTTATTGAGCAGTTTAGACACTGTTTTTGTAGAATCTGCAAGTGGATATTTGGACAGCTTTGTGACCTATAGTGGAAAAGGAAATATCTTCACATAAAAACTACACAGAAGCATTCAGAGTAACTTCTTTGTGATATGTGCATTCATCTCACGGAGTTGAAACTTTCTTTTGATTCAGCAGTTTTGAAGCACTCTTTTTGTGGAATCTGCCAGTGGATATTTGGAGCGCATTGAGGCCTAGGATGGAAAAGGAAATATCTTCACTTAAAAACTAGACACAAGCATTCTGAAAAACTTCTTTGTGATGTGTGCATTCATCTCACAGAGTTGAACATTTCCTTTGATTGAGCAGTTTGGAAACAGTCTTTTGGTAGTATTTGCAATTGGATATTTGGAGCGCTTTGAAGCCTATAGTGGAAAAGGAAATATCTTCACATAAAAACTAGACAGAAGCATTCTGAGAAACTTCGTTGTGATGTGTGCATTCAACTCACAGAGTTGAAAGTTTCCTTCGATTGCACAATTTGGAAACAGTCTTTTGTAGTATCTGCAAATGAATATTTGGAGAGCTTTGAGGCTTATGGTGGGAAAGGAAATATCTTCAAATAAAAACTAGATAGAGGCATTCTGAGAAACTTCTCTGTGATGTGAGCATTCATCTCACAGAGGTAAAAATTTCTTTTGACAGAGCAGTTTTGAAACACTCTTTTGGTCAAATCCACAAGAGGTTATTTGGAGCAATTTGAGGCCCATGGTGGAAAAGGAAATAACATCACATAAACACTAGACAGAAGCATTCTGAGAAAATACCATGTGATGTCTGCATTCCTCTGAAAGAATTCAACATTTCTTTGGTCTGAGGACTTTTGAAACAATCTTTTTGTAGAATCCGCAATTGGATACTTAGACAGCTTTGAAACCTGTGGTGGAAAAAGAAATATCTTCACATAAAAACTAGACAGAAGAAATCTGAGAAACTTCTTCATGATGTGTGCATTCCACTCACAGGGTTGAACCTTTCTTTTGATTTAGCAGTTTGGAAACAGTATGTTTGTAGTACATGCAAATGGTTATTTGCGGTGCTTTGAGACCTATAGACGAAAATGAAATATCTTCACATAAAAACTAGACAGAAGAATTCTGAGAAACTTCTTTGTGATGTGTGCATTCAATTCACGGAGATGAAACTTTCTTTTGATTGAGCAGGTTTGAAATCCTTTTTCATAGATACTGCAAGTGGATATTTGGAGCTCTTTGAGCCCTTTGGTGGAAAAGGAAATATCTTCACATAAAAATTAGACAGAAGCATTCTGAGAAATTTCTTTGTGATGTTTGCATTCATCTCACAGAGTTGAACTTTTTTTTGATTGAGCAGTTTTGAAACCCTATTTTGTAAAATCTGCACGTGGATGTTTGGAGTGCATTGGGGCCTACGGTGGAAAAGGAAACATCTTCACATAAAAACTACACAGAAGTAATCTGACAAACGTCTTTCTGATGTGCGCATTCAGCTCACAGAGTTGAAACTTTCTTTTGATTGAGCAGTTTTGAAGCACACTTTCTGTAGAATCTGCAAGTGGATATTTGGAGCGATTTGAGGCCTACAGTGGAAACGGAAATACCTTCATATAAAAACTTGACAGAGGCTTTCTGAGAAGCTGGTTTTAATGTATACATTCATCTCACACAGTTGAACTTTTCTTTTGTTTAACCAGTATTGAAACACTCTTTTTATAGAAACTGCAGGTGGCTACTTGGAGGGCTTTGAGGTCTATGGTGGAAAAGAAAATATGCTCACATATAAACAAGACAGAAGCATTCTGAAAAATTTCCTTGTGATGTGTGTATTCAACTGACACAGTTGAACCATTCTTTTGATTGAGCAGTGTGGAGACAATCTTTTGGTAGTTTCTGAAACTGGATACTTGGAGCGCTTTGAGGCCTATGGTGGAAAAGGAAATATCTTCACATAAAAACTAGACAGAAGCATTCTGAGAAACTTCTTTGTGAAGTGGGCATTCAATTCAAAGAGTTGAAACTTTCTTTAGGTTGAGCAGTTTTGAAACACTCTTTTTGTAGAATCTGCAAGTGGATATTTGGAGCATTTTGTGGCCTCTAGTGGAAAACAAAATATCTTCGCATAAATACTACAAAGAAGCATTCTGAGAAACTTCTTTGTGATGTGCACATTCACCTCACAGAGTTGAACCTTTCTTTTGATTGAGCAGTTTTGAAACACTCCTTTTGTAGAGTCTGAAAGAGCGTATTTGCAGCACTTTGAGTGCTAAGGTGGAAAAGAAATATCTTCACATAATAACTAGACAGAAGCATTCACAGAACCTTGTTTGTGATGTGTGCATTCATTGCACAGAGTGGAACCTTACTTTTGATTGAGCAGTTTTGAAACACTCTTTTTGTAGAATCTGCAAGTGGATATTTGGAGCGTTTTGAGGCCTAAGGTGGAAAAGGTAATATCTTCACATAAAAACTAGATAGAAGTATTCTGAGAAACATCTTAGTGACGTGTGCATTCATCTCACAGAGTAGAACCTTTCTATATATTGAGCAGTTTTGAAATCCCCTTTTTATGGATTCTGCATGTGGGTATTTGGGGCGCTTTGCAGCCCATGGTGAAAAAGGAAATATCTTTAAATAAAAACTAGACAGAAGCATTCTGAGAGACGTCTTTGTGACGTTTGCATTCATCTCACAGAGTTGAACCTTTCTTTTGATTGAGCAGTTTTGAAACACTCTTTTTGTAGAATCTGCAACTTGATATTTTTAGCGATTTGTGGCGTATAGTGGAAAAGGAAATAACTTCACACAGAAACTAGACAAAAGTGTTCTGAGAAACTTCTTAGTGATATGTGCATTCAACTCACAGAGTTGAACCTTTCTTTTGATTGAGCAGTTTAGAAATACTCTTTTTGTAGAAAGTGCAAGTGGATATTTGGAGAGATTTGCAGCCTATGGTGGAAAAGGAAATATTTTAACATAAAAACTAGACAGAAGCATTCTGAGAAACCACTTTGTAATGTGTGCATTCATCTCACAGAGTTGAAACTTTCTTTTGATTCAATAGCTTTGAAACACTCCTTTGTAGAATCTGCAAGTGGATATTTCAAGTGCTTTGAGGTCTATGGTGGAAAAGGAAATATCTTCATTTAAAAGCTAAACAGAAGCATTCTGAGAAACTTCATTGTGATGTGTGCCTTCATCTCACAGAGTTGAAACTTTCTTTTGATAGAGCAGTTTTCAAACACTCTTTTTGGAGAGTCTGCAAGTGGATATTTGGATCGATTTGAGGCCTACGTTGGAAAAGGAAACATCTTCACTTAAAAACAAGACAGAGGCATTCTGAGAAATTTCTTTGTGATGTGTGCATTCATCTCACAACGTTGAACACTGCTTTAGATACAGTAGTTTTGAAACACTCTTTTTGTAGAATCTGCAAGTAGATAGGGGCCTAAGGTGCAAAAGAAATATCTTCACATAAACACCAGACAGAAGCATTCTGAGACACAACTTTGAGATGTGTTCATTCATCTCACCGGGCTGAACCTTTATTTTGACTGAGCAGATTTGAAACACTGTTTTTGTAGAACCTGCAAGTGGATATTTGGAGTTCTTTGTGGCCTCTAGTGGAAAGGGAAATATCTTCACATGATAATTAGACAGAAGCATTCTGAGAAACTTCTTTGTGATGTGTGCATTCATCTCACAGATTTAAACCATTCTTTTGATTGAGCAGTTTTGAAACACTGTTTTTGTAGAATCTGCAAGTTGATAATTGGAGTGCTCTGAGGCCTATGTTGGAAAAGGAAATATCTTCACATAAAAACTAGACAGAAGCATTCTGAGAAACTTCTTTGTGATGTGTTCATTCATCTCATGGAGTTGAGCCTTTCTTTTGATTGAGCAGTTTTGAAATCCTCTTTTTGTAGAATTTGCAAGTGGATATTTTGAGGGCATTGAGACCTATGGTGGAAAAGGAAATATCTTCACATAAAAATTAGAAACATTCTGAGAATCTGCTTTGTGATGTGTGTGTTCATCTCACAGAGTTGAAGATTTCTTTTGACTGAGCAGTTTTGAAACACTCTTTATAGAATCTGCTGGGGATATTTGGAGCGCTTTGGGGCCAATGGTGGAAAATGAAATATCTTCACATAAAAACTACACAGAAGCTTTCTGAGAAACTTCTTTGTGATTTGTGCATTCATCTCACAGAGGTGAACCTTTCTTTTGATTGAGTGGTTTTGAAAAACTCTTTTTACAGAATCTGCAAATGTGCATTTGGAGCGCTTTGTAGACTATTGTGGAAAAGGAACTATCTTCACATAAAAACTAGACAGAAGCATTCTGAAAAATCTCTTTGTGATGTGTGCATTCATCTCACAGAAATGAACCTCTCTTTTCATTGAACAGTTTTGAAACACTCTTTTTGTGGAATCTGTAAGTGGATATTTGGAGCGCTTTGAGGCCTATGGTGTAAAAGAAATATCGTCACATAAAAACTTCACAGAAGAATCTGAGAAACTTCTCCATGATGTGCACTTTCATCTCGAAGAGCTCAAACTTTCTTTTGATTGAGCAGCTTTTAAACACTCTATTTGTAGAATCTGCAATTGGAGATTCAGAGTTCTTTGGGTCCTATGGTGGAAAAGGAAATGTCTTCACATAAAAACTACACAGAAGCATTCTGAAATACTCCTTTGTGATGTGTGCATTCACCTTACAGTGTTGAACCTTTCTTTTGATTGAGCAGTTTTGAAACACTCTTTTTGTAGAATCTGCAAGTGGATATTTGGAGTGCTTTGAGGCCTATGGTAGAAAAGGAAATATCTTCACTTAAAAATGACACAGAAGCATTATAAGAAATATCTTTCTGATGAGTGCATTCAACTCACAGAGTTGAACCTTTCTTTAGATGGAGGAGCTTGAAACACTCTTTCTTTAGAGTCTGCAACTGTATATTTGGAGCGTTTTGTGGCATAGGTTGGAAAAGGAAATTTCTTCAAATAAAAGGTAGACAGAAGCACTCTGTGAAACTTCTTTGTGATGTATGCATTCATCTCACAGATTTCAACCTCTCTTTTGATTGAGAAGTTTTCAAACACACTTTTTGTTGAATCTGCATGTGGATATTTGGAGCGCTTTGAGGCCTATGGTGGAGAAGGAAATATCTTCACATAAAAATTAGAGAGAAGCATTCTGACAAATTTCTTTGTGATGTGTGCATTCATCTCAGAGAGTTGAACATTTCTTTCGATTGAACAGTTGTTAAACTATCTTTGTGTAGAATCTGCAATTGGATATTTGGAGCCCTTTGAGGCCTATGGTGGAAAAGGGAACACCTTCACGTAAAAGCCAGACAGAATCATTCTCAGAAACTCTTTTGTGATGTGTGCATTCATCTCACAGAGTTGAACCTTTCTTTTGTTTGAGCAGTTTTGAAACACTCTTTTCGTAGTACCTGCAAGCAGATATTTTGAGTGATTTCAGGCCTATGGTGGAAAAGGAAATACCATCACATAAAAGCTAGACAGAAGCATTCTGAGTAGCTTCTTTATGATGTGTGCGTTCATCTCACAGAGTTCAACCTTTCTTTTGATTGTGCAGTTTTGAAACACACTTTTTGTGCAATTTGAAAGTGGATATTTGGAGCCCTTTGGGGCCTATGGTGGAAAAGGAAATATCTTCCCACTAAACTAGACAGAATCATTCTGAGAAACTACTTTGCTATGTGTGCATTCATCTCTCAGAGTTGAATCTTTCTTTTGATTGAGCAGTTTTGAATCACTCCTTTTGAAGAATCTGCAAGTGGATATTTGGAGCACCTTATGGACTATTGTGGAAAAGGAAAAATCTTCTCATAAAAACAAGACAGAAGCATTCTGAGAAACTACTTTGTGGTGTCTGATTTCAACTCACAGAGTTGAAACTTTCTTTTGTTTGAGCAGTTTTGAAACACATTTTTTGTAGACTCTGCAAGTGGATATGAGGAGCACTTTGTGGCCTAAGGTGGAAAAAGAAATATCTTCACATAAAAACTGGACAGAAGCATTCTGAGAAACTTCTTTTTGATGTGTGCATTCATCTCACCAACTTGAAAATTTATTTTTATTCAGCATTTTTGAAACATTCTTTTTGTACAATCTGCAAGTGGATATTTGGAGAGCTTTCAGACCTATGATGGAAACGGAAATATCTTCACATAAAAACTAGACAAAAGCATTCGGACAAACATATATGTGATATTTGCCTTCATCTCACAGAGTCGAAACTTTCTTTTGATTGAGCAGTTTTTGAACAATCTATTTGACGAATCTGCAAGTGGATATTTGAAGATCTCTGAGGTCAATGCTGAAAAAGGAAATATCTTCATATAAAGATCAGACAGAAGCAGTCTGGGAAACTTCTTTTTCTTGTGTGCATTCATCTCAAAGAGTTGACCATTTCTATTTATTGAGCAGTTTTGAAACACTGTTTTTTTAGAATCTGCAAGTGGATATTTGGAACACTTTGAGCCCTTTGGTGGAAAAGGAAATATCTTCACATAAAAATTAGACAGAAGCATTCTGAGAAACTTCTTTGTGATGTCTGCGTTCATCTCACAGAGTTGAACCTTTATTCTGATAGAGCAGTTTTGAAACACTCTTTTTGTAGAATCTGCAGGTGGATGTTTGGAGAGCATTGGGGCCTATGGTGGAAAAGGAAATATCTTCAAATAAAAACTACACAGTAGTAATCTGAGAAACTTCTTTGTGCTGTTCGCATTCAACTCACAGAGTGGAAACTTTCTTTTTATTGAGCAGTTTTGAAACAGTCTTTTTGTAGTATCTGCAAATGGATATTTGGAGTGGATTGAGGCCTATGGTGGAAAAGGAAATATTTTCACGTAAAAACTTGACAGAAGCATTCTGAGAAACTTTTTTGTCATGTGTGCATTCATCTCACAGAGTTGAAACCTTCTTTTGATTGAGCAGTTTTGAAATAGTCCTTTTGTACAATCCACAAGTGGATGTTTGGAGTGCCTTAGGGCCTATTGTGAAAAAGGTAATGTCTTCCCATAAAAACTAAACATGAGAATTCTGAGAAACTTCTTTGTGATATTTGCATTCATCTGTCAGTGTTGAAACAGTCTTTTTCTACAATCTGCAATTGGATATTTGGAGCACTTTGAGGTCTACGGTGGAAAAGGAAATGTCTTCACATGAAAACTAGACTGAAGATTTCTGAGAAAGTTCTTTGTGATGTGTGCATTCAACCCACAAGGTTGAACCTTTATTTTGATTCAGCAGTTTTAAAACACAGTTTTTGTTGAATCTGCAAGTGGATATTTTGCATGATATGCAACATTTACTGGAAAAGGAAATATCTTCACATAAAAACTTGACAGGAGCATTCAGAGAAACTACTTTGTGATGTGTGCATTCATCTCACACAGTTGAACCTTTCTATTAATTAAGTAGTTTTGAAGCACTCTTTTTGTAGAATCTGAAAGTGGTGATTGGAACACTTTGAGGCCTATGTTACAAAAGGAAATATCTTCATGTAAAAACAAGACAAAAGCATTCTGAGAAAGTTCTTTGTGATGTGTACATTCATCTCACAGAGTTGAAACTTTCTTTTGATTGAGCAGTTTTGAAACACTCTTTTTGTAGAATCTGCACGTGCATATATGGATCACTTTGAGTCCTGCAGTGGAAAAGGAAATATCTTCACATAAAAACAAGACAGAAGCATTCTGAGAAACTTCTTTGTGATGTGTGCATTGATCTCACAGTGTTGAACCTTTATTTTGATTGAGCAGTTTTAAAACACTCTTTTTGTAGAATCTGCAATTGGATATTTGGAGCGTTTCAGGCCCATGGAGGAAAAGCAATTATCTTCATATAAAAACTAGACAGAAATATTCTAAGAAATTTTTTTGTGGTGTGTGCATTCATCTCACAGAATTTAACCTTCCTTTTGACTGAGCAGTTTTTAAACACTCTATTTGTAGAATCTGCAAGTGGATATTTGGAGCACCTTGAGGTCAATGGTGGAAAAAGGATATATCTTCATATAAAAATTAGACAGAAGCATTTTGAGAAACTTCTTACTGATGTGTGTGTTCATCTCACAGAGTTGAAGATTTCTTTTGGTAGAACAGTTTTGAAACACTCTTTTTGTTGAATCTGCCTTTGGATGTTTGGAGTGCTTTGGGGCCTATGATGGAAAAGGAAATATCTTCACATAAAAACTACTCAGAAATAATCTGAGAAACTTCTTTGTGATGTGTGCATTCAACTCACAGAATGGAACCTTTCCTTTGATTGATCAGTTTTGAAACACTCTTTACGTAGCATCTTCAAATGGATATTTGGTGCGGATTCAGGCATACGGTGGAAAAGGACATATCTTCACATAAATACTAGACAGAAGCATTCTGAGAAACTTATTTGTGATGAGTGTATTCAACTCACAGAGTTAAAACTTTCTTTTGATTGAGCAGTTTTGAAACACTCTTTTGCAGAATCTGCCTGTGGATGTTTGCAGATGTTTGGGGTCTATGGTGGAAAAGGAAATATCTTCAGAAAAACTAAACAGAAGCATTCTGAAAAACTCCCTTTAGATGTGTGCATTCAATTCACAGAATTGAACATTTCTTTTGATTGAGGAGTTTTGAAACACTCTTTTTGTAGTATCTGCCAATGGATATTTGGAGGAGATTGAGGCCTACAGTGAAAAACGACATATCTTCACATAAATACCAGAAAGAAGCATTCTGAGAAACTTATTTGTGATGTGTGTATTTAACTCACAGGGTTGAAACTATCTTTTGATTAAGCAGTTTTGAAGCACTCTTCTTGTAGAATCTGCAGATGGATATTTGGAGTGCTTTGAGGCCTATGGTGGAAAAGGAAGTATCTTCATATAAAAACCTGACAGAAACATTCTGAGAAACTTCTTTTTGATGTATGCATTCATCTCACAGAGCTGAACCCTACTTTTGATTGAGAAGTTTTGAAACCGTCCTTTTGTAGGATCTGCAAGGGGATGTTTGGTGAGCCTTGGGGCCTTTGGTGGAAAAGGAAATATCTTCACATAAAAACTAAGCAGGAGCATTCTGAGAAACTTCTTTGTGATGTTTGCATTCATCTCACAGAGTTGAATCTTTCTTTTAATTGACCATTGTTGAAACACTCTTTTTGTACAATCTGCAAGTGAATACTTGGAGCGCTTTGAGGCCTATGGAGGAAAATACATATCTTCACATACGAAGTACACAGAAGCACCCTGAGAAACGTCTTTGTGATGTGTGCATTCACCTCACAGTGTTGAACCTTTCTTTTGATTGAGCACTTATGAAACACTGTATTTATAGAAACTGCAATTGGATATTTGGAGTACTTTGAGACCTATGTTGGAAAAGGTAATATCTTCACATAAAAAAGATACAGAAGAATTCTGACAAACTTCTTTGTGATGTGTGCATTCATCTCACAGAGTTGAATTTATCTTTTGATTGATCAGTTTCGAAACACTCTTTTTGTAGAATGTGCAAGTGGATATTTGGAGCGCTTTGCGGCTTATGGTGGAAAAGAAATATATTCACATAAAAACTAGAAAGAAGCATTCTGAGAAACTTCTTTGTGATGTGTGCAGTCATCTCACAGAGTTGAACCTTTCTTTTTATTGAGCAGTTTTGCAACACTCTTTTTGTTGAATCTGTAAGTGGATATTTGTTGTTATTAGAGGCCTTTTTTGAAAAAGGAAATATCTTCATATAAAAACTAGACAGAAGCATTCTGAGAAACTTCTTAGTGATGTGTGTATTCATCTCACAGAGTTAAACCACACTTTTGATTGAGCAGTTTGGAAACAGACTTTTTGTAGTATCTGCATGTGGATATTTAGAGCACTTTGATGCATATGGTGGAAAAGGAAATACCTTAACATAGAAATTAGAAAGAAGGATTCTGAGAAACTTCTTTCTGTTGTTTGCATTCATCTCACAGAGTTGAACCTTTCCTTTGATTGAACATTTTTGAAACACTCTTTTTGTAGAATCTGCAAGTGGATATTTGGAGTGCTGTGAGGCCTATGGTGGAAAAGGACATATCTTCACATAAGACCTGTAAAGCAGGTTTCCTAAAAACAGCCTTGTGATGTGTGCATTCATCTCACAGAGGTAAGGGTTTATTTTCTCTGTTCAGTCTGGAAAATCTGTTCTTGTACAATCTGAAAAGGGGTATTCTTGAGCACTTTGAGGCCTATGTTGACAAAGGAAATATCTTCACATACAAAGTAAAAAGAAAGTTTCTCAGATACTTCTTTGAGATATGTGCATTCATCTCACAGAGTTGAACCTCTCTTTTGATTGAGCAGTTTGGAAATGGTATTTTTACAGAATCTGCAAATGGATATTTTTGAGCACTTTGAGGCCTATGCAGAAAAAAATGTATCTTCAAAGAAAACTATAAAGAAGGTTTCTGAGAAACTGTTTTGTGATGTCTTTGTTCATCTCACAGAGGTAAATGATTCTTTTCTTTGATCAGTTGGGAAACTCTGTTTTTTTAGAATCTGCTAAGGGATATTTGTGAGTACATAGAACCTTATGGTGAAAAAGGAATTGTCTTCACATAAAAACTAGACAGAAGCCCACTGAGAAACTTCTTAGTGATGTGTGCATTCATCTCACAGAATTGAAACTTTCTTTTGATTGAGCAGTTTGGAAACCTCTTTTTGTGGAATCTGCAAAGGGATATATCTGAGCACATTGAGGCCTATGGTGAAAGACAAAATATGTCCACATAAAAACTAGACTAAAGAATTCTGAGAAACTGCCTTGTGATGTATGCATTCATCTCATATATTTCAACAATTCTTTTGATTGAGCAGTTGGGAAACCGTCTGTTTGTAGAATCTGCAAAAGTATATTTGTGAGCGCTTTGAGGTCTATGGTTAAAAGGAAATATCTTCACATAAAAACTATAAAGAAGGTTTGTGAACAACCTCTTTGTGATGTGTGCATTCATCTCACAGAGTTGAACCATTCCTTTGACTCAGCAGTTTGGAAACAGTCTTTTTTTAGAATCTGCAAAGGGATACTTTTGAGCACTTTGAGGCCCGTGGTGAAAAAGGAAACACGTTCACATAAAAACAAGATAGAAGCTTTTTGAGAAACATCTTTTTGATATATGTATTCATCCCAGAGAGGTGAATCTTTCCTTTGATGAGCAGTTTGCAAACAGTATTTTGTAGAATTTCCAAATGGTTATTAGTTAGCACTTTGTGTCCTATGTTGAAAAAAGAATTATCTTTACATAAATACTAGACAGAATATTTCAGAGAAACTGCTTTGTGATGTGTGATTTCATCCCACAGAGTTAACCATTTCTCTTCATTGAGCAGATTGGACATTCTGTTCTTGTAAAATCTGCAAAGGGATATTTGTCAGTGCTTTGAGGCCTATGCTGAAAAATGAATTATCTTCATGTAAAAACTGGACAGAAACTTTCTGTGAAACATCTTGGAGATGCGAGAATTCATCTCACAGAATTGAAACATTCTTTTGATTGAGCAGTTTGTAAACAGTATTTTGGTAGAATCTACAAAGGGATATTTGTGATGCTTTGATGCCTATGGTGAAAATGGAAATATTTTCACATGAAAACTAGAGGGAAGCTTTCTGAGAAAACTCCTTGTGATGTGTGCATTCATCCCACAGACTTGAACCTTTCATTGGATTGAGCAATTTGGATACAGTATTTTTAAAGAATCTGTAAAGGCATATTTTTGAGAGCTTTGAGGCTTATGATGAAATAGGAAATATCTTCCCATAAAAACTAGACAGAAGCTTCCCAAGAAACTTCTTTGTGATGTGTGCATTCATCTCATAGAGCTCAACCATTCTTTTGATTGAACAGTTTGGAAACAGTCTTTTTGTAGAATCTGCAAAGGGATATTTAGGAGTGCTTTGAGGCCTATGGTGAAAAAGGAAATATATTCACATAAAAAGTATTAACAAGGTTTCTCAGAAACAGCTTTGTGATATAAGCATTCATCTGACAGAGGTAAAATTTTCTTTTCTCTGGTCGGTCTGCAAACTGTTCTTGTAGAGTCGGCAAAGGGATATTTATGAGTCCTTTGAGGCCTATGGTGTAAAAAGAAATATCTTCACATAAAATTTAGAGAGAGGCTTTCTGAGAAACCTCTTTGTGATGTGCACATTCATCTCACAGATTTGAAACTTTCATTGGATTGAGCAATTTGGATACAGTATTTTTGTAGAATCTGTAAAGGCATATTTTTGACAGCGTTGAGGCTTATGATGAAATAAGAAATATCTTCACATAAAAACAAGACAGAAGCTTCCCAAGAAACTTCTTTGCAATGCGTGCATTCATCTCATAGAGCTCAACCATTCTTTTGATTGAACAGTTTGAAAACAGTCTTTTTGTAGAATCTGCAAAGGGATATTTATGAGTGTTTTGAAGCCTATGGTGAAAAAGGAAACATATTCACATAAAAAGTATAAACAAGGTTTCTCAGAAACAGCTTTGTGATGTAAGCATTCATCTCACAGAGGTAAACTTTTCTTTTCTCTGGTCAGTCTGGAAACTGTTCTTGTAGAGTCTGCAAAGGGATATTTATGAGTCCTTTGAGGCCTATGGTGAAAAAAGAAATACCTTCACATAAAAATTAGAGAGAGGCTTTCTGAGAAACGTCTTTGTGATGTGGGAATTCATCTCACAAAGATGAAACTTACTTTTGATTGAGCAGTATGGAAACTATCTGTTTGTGGAATCTGCAAAGGGATATTTATGAGCATTTTGAGGCCAATGGTAAAAAAGGAAATGTATTCATATAAAAGGTATAAAGAAGGTTTCTAAGAAACAGTTTTGTGATGTGTGCATTGATCTCACAAAGGTAAATGTTTATTTTCTCTGATTAGTCTGGAAACTCTATTGTTGTAGAATCTGCAAAGGGATATTTGTGAGTGCTTTGAGGCCTATGGTGGAAAAGAAAATATCTTCACATAAAAACTAGACAGAAGCTTTCTTAGTGGCTTCTTTGTGATGTGTGCAATCATCTCACAGAGTTCAACCATTATTTTGATTGAGCAGTCTGGAAACTGGCTTTTTGTAGAATGTGCAAGGGATATTTTTCAGGACTTTGAGTGCTATGGTGAAAAAGGAAATATCTTCACATAAACAATGGACAGAAGATTTCTGAGAAACCTCTTTGTGATGTGTGCATCCATCTCACAGAGCTCAAACATTTATTTGGTTGAGCAGTTGGGAAGACGTCTTTTTGCAGAATCTGCAAAGGGATATTCCTGAGCACTTTGAGGCTTATGGTGAAAAAGGAAATACCTTCACATAAAAACTATAAAGAAGGTTTCTGATAAAATTCTTTGTGATGTATGCATTCATCTCATGGAGTTGAACTATTTTTTTGATTGAGCAGTTTGGAAACAATCTTTTTGTAGAATCTGCAAGGGGATATTTTTGAGTGCTTTGAGTCCTAGGGAGAAAAAATAAATATCATCACATAAAAAGTATAAAGAAGGTTTCTGAGAAAGAGTTTTGTGATGTGTGCATTCATCTCACAGAGGAAAACATTTGTTTTCTTTGATCAGTCTGGAAATTCTGTTCTTGTAAAATCTGCTAAGGGATATTTGTGAGCAGATGGAGGCCTATAGTGAAAAAGGAAATGTCTTCGTATATAAATTAGACAGAAGCCTCCTGTGAAACTTCTTAGTGATGTGTGCATTCATCTCACAGATTTGAAACTTTCTTTTCTTTGAGCCGTTTGGAAACAGTCTTTTTGTAGAACCTGCAAAAGGCTATTTGGAGCACTTTGAGACCTATGGTGAAAAAGGAAATATACTCACATAAAAACTAGACTGAAGGTTTCTGAGAAACTTCTTTGGGGTGTGTGCATTCATCTCACAAAGTTCAATAATTCTTTTTATTGAGCACTTTGGAAACAGTCTTTTTGCAGAATCTGCAAAGAGATATTTGTGAGGGCATTGAGGCCTATGGTTAAAAAGGAAACATTCACATAAAAACTTAATAGAAGCTTTCTGAGAAACTTCTTTTTGACATGTGCATTCATCTCACAGAATTGAAACTTTCTTTTGATGAGCAGTGTGGAAACAGACTTTTTGTAGAATCTGCAAAGGAAAAATTTTGAGCACTTTGCATCCAGTGGTGAAAAAGGAAATACCTTCACATGAAAACTAGAGAGAATGTTTCTGAGAAACTGCTTTCTGATATGTGCACTCATCTCCCAGATGTTTCTGTTTCTTTTCATTGAGAAGATTTGAAACTCTTTTCTTGTAAAATCTCCAAAGTGATATTTATGAGCCCTTTGAAGCATATGGTGAAAAAGGAAATATCTTCACATAAAAACTACACAGAAGCTTTCTGAGAAACATTCTGGTGATGTGAGCATTCATCTCACAGAGTTGAAACATTCTTTTGATTGAGCAGTGTGTGAAGAGTCTTTTTGTAGAATCTGCAAAGGGATATTTGTGAACCTTTTGAGGCTTATGGTGAAAAAGGAAATATCTTCACATAAAAACTAGAGAGAAGCTTTCTGAGAAACCTCTTTGTGGTGTGCATACGTCTCACAGAGTTGAACCTTTCTTTTGATTGAGCAATTTGGTAAAAGTATTTTTGTAGAATCTGTAAAGGGATATTTGTGAGCACTTTGAGGCCAGTGGTGAAAAAGCAAGTATCTTCACTTAAAATCTAGACAGAATCATTCTGAGAAACTTCCTTGTGATGTGTGCATTCATCACACAGAGTTAAACCTTTGTTTTGGTTGAGCAGTTTGGAAACAGTCTTTTTGTAGAATCTGCAAATGGATATTTTGAGCGCTTTGAGGCCTATGGTGAAAAAGGAAATATATTCACATAAAAACTAGACTAAAGGGTTCTGAGAAACTTCTTTGAGATGTGTGCATTCATCTCACTGTGTTCAACAATTCTTTTTATTGAGCAGTTTGTAAACAGTCTTTTTGTAGAATCTGCAAAGGGACATTTGTGAGAGCTTTGAGGTGAGGCCTATGGTGAAAAAGGAAATATCTTCACAGAAAAACTATAAGAAAGTTTCTGAGAAACTTCTTCAGGATGTGTGCATTCATCTCACAGAGTTGAAACATTCTTCAGATTGAGCAGTTTGAAAACAGTCCTTTTGGTACAAACTGCAAAGGGATATTTAGGAGCGCATTGAGGCCTATGGTGAAAAAAGAAATATCTTCACATAAAAACTAGAAAGAAGCATTCTGAGAAGCCGCTTTAAGATACATGTATTCATCTCACAGAGGTAAATATTTCTTTTCATTGAGCAGTTTGTAAACTCTGTTATTCTAGAATCTACAAAGGGATATTTTTGAGTGCTTTGAGGCCCACATTGAAAAAGGGACTATCTTCACATAAAAACTAGTGAGAAGCTTGCTGAGAAACTACTTTCTGATGTGTGCATTCATCTAACAGAGTTGAAACTTTCTTTTGATTGAGCAGTTTGGAAAGTCTTTTTGTAGATTCTGCAAAGATATATTTGGGAGTGCATTGAGGACTATGTTCAAAAAGGGAATATCTTCACATAAAAACGAGAAGGAGACTTTCTGGGAAACTTCTTTGTGATGTGCACATTCGTCTCACAGTGTTGAACCACTCTGTTTATTGAGCAGTTTGGAAACATTCTTTTCATAGAATTTGCAAAGGGATATCTGGGAGCACATTGAGGCATATGGTGAAAAAGGAAATAACTTCACATAAAAAGTATAAAGAAATTTTCTGAGTAACTCCTTTCTGACATGTGCATTCATCACACAGAAGTAAAAGTTTCCTCCCATTGAGCAGTTAGTTTTTATGTGAAGATGATTCCCTTTTCACCATAGACCTCAAACTGCCTATATATATCCCTTTGCAGATTCTACAAAAAGACTGTTTCCAAACGGCTCAAAGAAAGTTTCCACTCTGTGAGATGAATGCACACATCATAGAGAAGTTTCTCAGAAAGTTTCTGTCTACTTTTTATTTGTTGATACTCCCTTTTTCACCATAGGCCTCAAACCACTCATAAATAACCCTTTGCAGATTCTACAAAAAGACTGTTTCCAAACTATTCAATCAAAAGAAAGTTCAACTCTGTGAGGTGAATGCACACATCACAAAGAAGTTTCTCAGAAAGCTTCTGTCTAGTTTTTATTTGATAACGTTTCCTTTTTCAATATAGGCCTGAAAGTGCTCACAAGTGTCCCTTTACAGAATTTACAAAAAGACTGTTCCCAAACTGCCCAGCCAAAACAAAGCTTCAACACTTTGAGATGAATGCACACATCACAAAGAAGTTTCTCAGAAAGCTTCTGTCCAGTTTTTATTTGAATGTATTTCCTTTTTCACCATAAGTCTCAAAGCATTCAAATTATCACTTTGCGGATTCTACAAAAATATTTTCCAACCTGCTCTATCTAAAGAAAGGTTCAAAGCTGTGAGAAGAAAGCACACATCAAAAAGAAGTTTCATAGAATGCTTCTGTCTAGTTTTTATGTGTAGACATTTCCTTTTTCACCATAGGCCAAAAAGGGATCCCAATTATCCCTTTGTACATTCTACAAAAGGACTGTTTCAAAACTGTTCAATCCAAAGACAGTTTCAACTCTTCGAGATGAATGCACACATCACAATGAAGTATCTCAGAAAGCTTCTGTCTAGTTTTTGTGTGAAGATATTTCTTTTTTCACCATAGGCTTCAAAGAGCTCACAAATATCACAAAGCATGTTCTACAAAAAAACTCTATCCAAACTGGTCAATGAAAAGAACACATCAAATCTGTGAAATGAATGAGCACATCACAAAGAATTTTCTCAGAAAGCTTCTGTCTAGTTTTTATGTGAAGATATTTCCATTTTCACCATAGACCTGAAATCACCTACATACGTCCCTTTGCAGATTCTACAAAAAGATTGTTTCCAAACTGCTTAATCAAAGAAAGCTTTCTACTCTGTGAGATGAATGCACACATCACAGAGAAGTTTCTCAGAAAGTTTCTATCTAGTTCTTGTTTGTCAATACTCCTTTTTTCACCATAGACCTCAAACTGCTCATAAATAACCCTTTGTAGATTCTACAAAAGGACAGTGTGATGAATGCACACATCACAAAGAATTTTCTCAGAAGGCTTCTGTCTAGCTTTTATTTCTGGATATTTCCTTTTTTACAATAGGCCTCAAAAAGCTCACAAATATCCCTTTGCATATTCTACAAAAAGACTGCTTCCAAACTACTCAATGAAAGAAAATTCAACTCTGTGAGATGAATGCACACATCACAAAGTGGTTTCTCAGAATACTTCTGTCTAGTTTTTATATGAAGATATTTCCTTTTTCACCACATGCCTCAAACCTCTCAAAAACATCCCTTTGCAGATTCTCCAAAAAGACTGTTTCCAAACTGCTCAATCAAAAGAAAGATTCAACTCTTTGAGATGCATACACCCATCACAAAGAAGTTTCCCAGAAAACATGAGTCTAGTTTTTATGTGAAGATATTTCCTTCTTCACCATAAGCCTCAAAGCCTTCACAAATATCACTTTGCAGTTTCTATGAGAAGACTGTTTCCAAACTGCTCAATCAAAAGAAAGTTTCAACCCTGTGAGACGAAAGCACGCATCACAAAGAAGTTTTTCAGAAAGCTGCTGTCTACATTTCATTTTTCGATATTTCCGTTTTCACCATAGGACTCAAACCAGTGAAACATATCACTTTGCAGATTCTACAAAAAGACGGTTTCCAAACTGCCCAATGAAAAGAAAGGTTCAACTCTCTGAGACGAATGTGCACATCATGAAGAAGTTTCTCAGAATGCTTCTCTCTAGGTTTTATGTGAAAATATTTCCTTTTTCACTGCAGACCTCAAACCACTCATAAATATCCCTCTGCACATTCTACAAAAATACTGTTTCCAACCTGATAAGTCAAAAGAAAGTTTCAACTCTGTGAGATGAATGCACACATCACAAGGAAGTTTCTCAGATAGCTTCTGTCTACATTTTATGTGAAGGTATTTCCTTTTTCACCATATGCCTCAAAACACCTTCAAATATCCCTTTACAGATTATACAAAAAGACTCTTCCCAAACTGCTCAATCAAAACAAAGGTTCAACTCTGTGAGATGAATGAACACATCTCAGAGAAGTTTCTTTGAAAGCTTCTGTATAGTTTTTATGTAAAGATATTTCCTTTTACACTATAGGCCTCAAAGAGTTCAAATATGTCTCCTTACAGATTCTACAAAAATACTGTTTTTGAACTGCTGAATCAAAACCAATGTTCAACTCTGTGAGGTGAATGCACACATCCTAAAGAAGTTTCTCAGAAAGCTTTTTTATAGGTTTAGGTGAAGATATTTCCTTTTTCACCATAAGCCTGAAAGCATTCACAGATATCTCTTTGCAGATTGTACAAAAAGACTATCTAAAAACTTCTCAATCAAAACAAAAGGTCAGCTATGTGAGATGAATGCACACATCACAAAGAAGTTTCTCAGAAAGCTTCTGTTTAGATTTTATTTGTAGATAATTCCTTTTTCACCATAGGTTTCAAATTGCTCACCAATATTCCTTGCAGTTTCTAAAAAAGACTGTTTCCAAACTACTCAATCAAAAGAGCATTTCAACTCTGTGAGATGAACACACACATCACAAAGAAGTTTCTCAAAAAGCTTCTGTCTAGTTTTCATGTGAAGATAATTCCTTTTTCAACATAGGCCTCAATGGGCTCACAAATACCCCTATGCAGATTCTACAAAAAGACTGTTTCCAAACTACTCAATCAAAAGGAAGATTCAACTCTGTGAGATGAATGCACACATCACAAAGAAGTTTCTCAGAGAGCTTCTGTCTAGATATTATTTGTGGCTATTTCCTTTTTCACCATATTCCTCAAAGGGCTCACAGATATCCCTTTGCAGATTCTATAGAAACACTGTTTCCAACCTGCTCAATCTAAAGAGGGGTTCAACACTGTGAGCTGAATGCACACATCCCAAAGAAGTTTCTCAGAATGCTTCTGTCTAGTTTTTATGTGAAGATATTTCCTTTTTCACCATAGGCCTCAAATCGCTCACAAATGTCCCTTTGCAGATTCTACATAAAGACTGTTTTCAAACTGCTCAATGAAAAGAAAGGTTCAACTCGGTGAGATGAAATCACACAACATGACGAAGTTTCTCAGAATGCTTCTGTCTAGTTTTTGTATGAAGATATTTCCTTTTTCACCATAGGCCTCAAAGGATTCACAAATATCACTATGCAGATTCTACAAAAAGAATGCTTCCAAACGGATCAATCAAAACGAAGCTTCAACTCTGTGAGATGAATGCACACATCACAAAGAAGTTTCTCAGAAAATTTCTGTCTAGTTTTTTTGTGAGGATGTTTCTTTTTTCACCATAAACCTCAAATTGTTCACAAATACTACTTTGCAGATTATACAAAAAGCTCCCAAACTGCTCAATCAAAACAAAGGTTCAACCCTGTGAGATGAATGCACACAGCACAAAGAAGTTTCACAGAAAGCTTCTTTCTAGCTTTTATTTGTGGATATTTCCTTTTTCACCTTAGGCCTCAAACTGCTCACAAATATATTTTTGCAGATTCTCCAAAGAGACGTTTCCAAACAGCTCAACCAAAAGACAAGTTCAACTCTGTGAGATGAATGCACACATCACAAAGAAGTTTCTCAGAATGCTTCTCCATAGTTTTTTTTGTGAATACATTACCTTTTTCACCATATGCCCCAACATTTTCAAAAATATCCCTATGCAGATTCTATAAAAAAACTGCTCCTAAAATTCTGAATCAAAAGGAAGCTTCAAATCTGTGAAATGAATGCATACACACCAAAGAAGTTTCTCAGAAAGATTCTGTTTAATTTTCATGTGCATATATTTCCTTTCTCACCATATTCCTCAAAGTGCCCAGATATATCACTTTGCAGATTCTACCAAAAGACTGTTTCCAAAATGCTCAATCAAAAGAACGGTTCAAACCCATGAGATGAATGCACCCATCACAAAGAAGTTTCACAGAAAGATTCTGTCCATATTTTATTAGTGGATATTTCCTTTTTCACAATAAGCCTGAAAGGGCTCACAAAAATCCTTTGGCAGAATCTACAAAAAGACTGTTTACAAACTGCTCAATCAAAAGAAAGTTTCAACTCTGTGTGATGAATGCACACATCACAAAGAAGATTCTCAGAAAGATTCTGTCTAGCTTTTATGTGAAGACATTTCATTTTTCACCATAGATGTCAAACCTCCTACATATATACCTCTGCAGATTATTCAAAAAGCCTGCTTCCAAACTGCTCAATCAGAAGAAAGGTTCCACTCTGTGAGATGAATGCACACATTACAAAGAAGTTTCTTAGAATAGTTTTGTCTAGTTTTTATGTGAAGACATTTCCTTTTTCACTGTAGGCCAAAAATGGATCGCAAATATCCCCTTGCAGGTCCTACAAAAGGATTGATTCAAAACTTCTCAATCAAAAGAAAGGTTCAACTCTGTGAGACAAATGCACACATCACAAAAAAGTTTCTCAGAAAGCTTCTATGTAGTTTTTATGTGAAGATATTTCCTTTTTCACCATAGACCGCAAAGCTCTCTCAAATGTCTCTTTGCAGATTCTACAAGAAGACGGTTTTGAAACTTCTCAATCAAAAGGCAGGTTCACATCTGTGAGGTAAATGCACACATCTCAAAGAAGTTTCTCAGAAAGCTTCTGTCTAGTTGATATGGGATGATATTTCCTTTTTCACCATAAGCTTCAAAGCCTTCAGAAATATCAGTTTTCAGATTCTACAAAAAGTGTGTTTCCAAACTGCTCAATGAAAAGAAAGGTTCAACTCTGAGAGATGAATGCACACATCACAAAGAGGTTTCTCAGAGATCTTCTGTCTGGTTTTTATGTGAAGATATTTCCTTTGTCACCATAAGCCTCCTATCACTCACAAATATCCCTTTGCAGATTCTACAAAAAGACTGTTTCCAAACTGCTCAATCAAGAGAATGGTTCAACTCTGTGACATGAAGTACACATCACAAAGAAGTTTCTCAGAAATATTCTGTCTAGTTTTTATGTGAATATATTTACTTTCTCACCATATGCCTTAAGACACTCAAAAATAACCCTTTGGAGATGCTCCAAAAAGATGGTTTCCAAACTGCTCAATCAAAAGAAAAGTTCAACTCTGTGAAATGAATGCACACATGACAAAGAAGTTTCTCAGAAAGTTTCTGTGTAGATTTTATTTGTAGATATTTCCTTTTTCACCATAAGCCTCAAACTGCTCACAAATATCCCTTTGCAGAATCTACAAAAAGACCGTTTCCAAACTGCTCAATCAACAGCAATGTTGAAATCTGTGAGATGAATGCACACATCACAAAAAAGCTTCTCAGAAAGGTTCTGTCTATTTTTTATGTGAAGATATTTCCTTTTTCAACATAGGCCTCCAATCGTTCACAAATATCATTTTGAAGATTCTACAAAAAGACTGTTTCCAAACTGCTCAATCAAAAGAAAGGTTCAACTCCATGAGATGAACGCAGACATCACAAAGAAGTTTCTCAGGAAGATTCTTTCTAGTATGTATTTGTAGACATTTCCCTTCTCACCATAGGGCTCAAACCGCTCACAAATATCCATTTATAGATCTACAAAAGACTCTTTCCAAACAACTCACTTAAAAGAAAGGTTCAACTCTTGAGATGAATGCACACATCAAATAGAGTTTTCGCAGAAAGCTTCTGTCTAGTTTTTATGTGAATGTGTTTCCTTTTTCACCATTAGCCTCAAAGCTTTCACAAATGTCGCTTTGTAGATTTTACAAAAAGACTGTTGCCTCACTGCTCAATCAAAAGATCAGTTCCAAACTGTGAGATGCATGCTGACATCACAAAGAAGTTTCTCAGAAAGATTCTGTCTAGTTTTTACCTGAATATATTTACTTTCTCACCTTAGGCCTCAAACTGCTCACAAATATCCCTTTGCAGATTTTCCAAAAAGACACTTTACAAACTGCTCAATCAAAAAAAAGTTTCAACACTGTGATATGAATGCTCACATCAAAAAAAATTGTCTCAGAAATCTTCTGTCTAGATTTTCTTTGTGGATATTTCCTTTTTCACCATAAGCCATAAACTGCTTAAAAATATCCCTTTGCAGATTCTACAGAAAGACAATTTACAAACTCCTCAATCAAAAGAAAGTTTCAACCCTGTGAGATGAATGCTCACATCACAAAAAAGTGTCTCAGTAAGCTTCTGTCTAGATTTTATTTGTTGATATTCCCTTTTTCACTTTAAGCCATAAATCACTTAAAATATCCCTTTGGAGATTCTACAAAAAGACTGTTTCCAAACTGCTCAATGAAAATAATGGTTCAACTCTGTGAGTTGAATGCACTCATCACAAAGAAGTGTCACAGAAAGATTCTGTCCAGATTTTATCAATGGATATTTCCTTTTTCACCATAAGCCTGAAAGGGCTCAAAAATATCCTTTCGCAGAATCTTTAAAAAGACTGTTTACAAACTGCTCAATCAAAGGAAGCATTCAGCTCTGTGTGATGAATGCACACATCATAAACAAGGTTCTCAGAAAGATTCTGTCTAGTTTTTATGTGAAGATATTTCGTTGTTCACCATAGGCCTCAAAGCGCTCCAAATATACAATTGCACATTCTACTAAAAGACTTTTTCCAAACTGCTCAATCAAAAGAAAGGTTCAACTCTATGAGATGAAAGTGCACATCACAAAGAAGTTTCTCAGATGGTTTCTTTCTAGTTTTAATGTGAAGATATTTCCTTTTTCACCGTAAGCTTCAGTGGGCTCAAAAATATCTATTTGCAGATCCTACAAAAGGCCTCTTTCCAAACTGCTGTAACAAAGGAAAGTTTCAACTCTGTGAGGCGAAATCACATATCACAAATAAGTTTCTCAGAAAGCTTCTGTCTAGTTTTCATGGGAAGATATTTCCTATTTCACCTTAGGCCATAAAGGGATAAAAAATATCCCTTTACAGAAACTACAAAAAGACTCTTTCCAAACTGCTCCATCAAAAGAAAATTTCAACTGTATGAGATTAATGGATGCATCACAAAGCAGTTTCTCAGAAAGATTCTGTGTAGTTTTTATGTGAAGATATTTCTTTTTCACCATAGGCCTCAAACGTCTAAGAAATATCCCTTTGCAGATTGGACATAAAGACGGTTTCCAAACTTCTCAATCAAAAGAAATTTTCAACTCTGTGTGATGAATGTACACATCACAAAGAATTTTCTCCGAATGCTTCTGTCTAGTTTTTATGTGAAGATATTTACTTTTTCACCATAGGCCTTAAACCACTCCCAATTATTCCTCTGCATAAAATACAAAAAGACTGCTTCCAAACTGCTCAATGAAAAGAAAGTTCAACTCTGTGGGATAAAAGCACACATCACAAAGACGTTCCTCAAAAAGTTTCTCACTAGATTTTATGTGAAGATATTTAGTTTTTCACCACAAGCCACGAAGTGCTCCAAATATCCATTTGCAGATTCTTCAAAGAGACTGTTTCCAAACGGATCAATCAAAAGAAAGTTTCAACTCTGTGAGATGAATGCAAACATCACAAAGAAGTTTCTCAGAATGCTTCTGTCTAGTTTTTCTGTGAAGATATTTCCTATTTCACCATGGCCCTAAATGGGCTCACATATATCCTTTCGCTGATTCTACAGAAAGACTGTTTCTGAACTTCTCAATGAAAAGAAATGTTCAACTCTGGGAGATGAATGCACACATGAAAAAGAAGTTTCTCAGAATGCCTCTGTGTAGTTTTTATGCTAAGATATTTCTTTTTCACCATAGACCTCATACCACTCAGAAATATCCCTTTGCAGATTGTACGAAAAGATGGTTTCCAAACTGCTCAATGAAAAGAAAGTTTCAACCCTATGACATGAATATGCACATCACAAAGAAGTTTTTCAGAAAGCTTCTGTTTAGTTTTTAAGTGAAAATATTTCCTTTTTCACCATAGGCCTCAAAGCCCTCCAAATATCCTTTTGCAGAATCTACAAAAAGAGAGTTTCCACACTGTTCAATGAAAAGAAAGATTCAAATCTGAGAGATGAAAGCACACATCACAAAGAAGTTTCCCATAATGCTTCTGTCTACTTGTTTTGTGAAGATATTTTCTATTTCAATATAAGCCTCAAAGGGCTCACAAATATCCCTTTGCAGACTCTACAAAAAGACAGTTTTAGAACTGCTCCATGAAAAGAAAGTTTCAACTCTGTGAGACGAATGCACAAATAATAAATTAATTTCTCATAATGCTTCTATCTAGTTTTTATGTGAAGATATTTCTTTTCACCATAGGCATAAAACCGTTCAGAAATATCCCTTTGTAGATTCTACAAAAAGACTGTTTCCAATCTGCTCAATCAAAAGAAAGGTTCAACCCTGTGAGATGAATGCATGTATAACAAAGAAGTTTCTCAGAAATCTTCTGTCTTGTTTTTATGTGAAGATATTTCCTTTCTCAACATAGGCCTCAAAGTGATCCAAATATCCATTTGCAGATTCTACAAAAAGACTGTTTCCAAACTGATCAATCAAAACAAATTTTTAACTCTCTGAGATGAAAGCACACATAACAAAGAAGTTACTCAGACAGCTTTTCTCTAGTTTGTATGTGAAGATATTTCCATTTCACCTGAGGCCATAAAGGGCTCACAAATATTCCTTTGAAGGTTCTACAAAAAGACTATTTCCAAACTGGTCCATCAAAGAAAGTTTCAACTCTGTGAGATGAATGGACTCATCACAAAGAAGTTTCTCAGAATTCTTCTGTCTAGTTTTTATGTGAACATATTTCCTTTTTCACCGTAGGACTCAAATTGCTCCAAATATCCATTTGCAGATCCTACAAAAAGAATGTTTCCAAACTGCTCAATCAAAAGTTAGGTGCAACTCTGTGAGACGAAAGCACACATCACAAAGAAGTTTCTCAGAAAGCTTCTGTCTACTTTTTATATGAAGGTATTTCCTTTGGCACCATAGGCCTCAAACTGCTCACAAATATAACCCCACTTATATTTCCAAGAGACTTTCTGCAAATTGCTAAATCAAAAGAAACGTTCAACATTGTGAGATGAATGCACACATCACAAAGAAGTTTCCCAAAATGCTTCTGTCTAGTTATTTTGTGAAGATATTTCCTTTTTCACTATAGTCTTTAAACCACTCAAAAATATCCCTCTGCAGATACTACAAAAAGACTGTTTCCAAACTGACCCATCAAAGAAAGTTTCAACTCTGTGAGATGAATGGACTCATCACAAAGAAGTTTCTCAGAATTCTTCTGTCTAGTTTTTATGTCAACATATTCCCTTTTTCACCATAGGACTCAAATTGTTCCAAATATCCATTTGCAGATTCTACAAAAAGAATGTTTCCAAACTTCTCAATCAAAAGAATGGTGAAACTTTGTGAGACGAAAGCACACATCACAAAGAAGTTTCTCAGAAAGCTTCTGTTTACTTTTTATATGAAGGTATTTCCTTTTGCACAATAGGCCTTAAACTGCTCAAAAATATAACTCCACTTATACTTCCAAGAGACTTTCTCCAAATTGCTAAATCAAAAGAAACGTTCAAATTTGTGAGATGAATGCACACATCACAAAGAAGTTTTTCAGAATGCTTCTGTCTACTTTTTATGTACAGATATTTCGTTTTCACCATAGACTTCAAATGGCTCAGAAATATCCCTTTGCACATTTTACAAAAAGACTATTTCCAAACTGCTCAAACAAAAGAAAGATTCAACTCTATGAAATGAAAGCTCACATCACAAAGAAGTTTCTCAAAATGCTTCTGTCTAGTTTTTATGTGAATATATTTCCTTTTTGACCTTAGGCCTCAAAGCTCCCCAAATATCCATTTGTAGACTCTTCAAAAAGACTGTTTCCAAAGTGATCAATCAAAAGAAAGGTTCAACTGTGTAGGATGAAAGCACACATCACAAAGAAGTTTCTCAGAAAGATTCTGTCTAGTATTTATGTGAAGATATTTCCTATTTCTCCACAGGCCTAAAGGGGATCAAAAATATCCCTTTGCAGATACTACAAGAAGACTGTTTCCAAACTGCTCAATGAAAAGAAAGGATCAACTCTGTGAGGTGAATGCACCGATACAAAAGAAGTTTCTCAGAATGCTTCTGTCTAGTTTTTATGTGAAGATATTTCTTTTTCACCACAGGCCTGAAACCAATCAGAAATATTCCTTTGCAGATTGCACAAAAAGAATGTTTCCAAACTCTTCAATGAACAGAAAGGTTCAACTCTTTGATATGAATGCAAACATCACAAAAAGTTATCTCTAAAAGCTTCTGTCTGGTTTTTATGTGAATATTTACTTTTTCAGCATAGGCATCAAACAGCTCACAAATATACACTTGCAGATTCTATAAAATGACTTGTTCCCAAACTGCTCAATGAAAAGAAATGTTCA
The DNA here is from genome assembly GCF_028885625.2 of Pongo pygmaeus. Taxonomy (NCBI): domain Eukaryota; kingdom Metazoa; phylum Chordata; class Mammalia; order Primates; family Hominidae; genus Pongo; species Pongo pygmaeus. The sequence goes on from NC_072385.2 coordinate 6,753,169, forward strand.
AATCTGTAAGATGAAATTGCGCATCACAAAGAAGTTTCTCAGAAAGTTTCTGTCTAGTTTTTAGGTACAGATACTTCCTTTTTCACCTTATGTCTCAAAGCGCTCCAAATATCCATTTACTGATTCTACAAAAAGAGTGTTTCCAAACTGCTCAATCAAAGGAAATGTTCAACTCTGTGAAACGAAAGCACACGTCACAAAGAAGTTTCTCAGAATGCTTCTGTCTAGTTATTATGTGAAGACATTTTCTATTTCACTATAGGACTCAAAGGGCTCAGAAATATCCCTTTGCAGATTCTACAAAAGGACTGTTTCCAAACTGCTCAATCAAAAAGAAGGTTTGCAAACATCACAAAGAAGTTTCTCAAAAATCTTCTCTCTAGTTTTTATGTGAAGATATTTCCTATTTCATCATAGGTCTCAAAGGGCTCAGAAATATCCCTTTGCAGATTCTATGAAGAGACTCTTTCCGAACTACTGAATGAAATGAAAGTTTCAAATCTGTGGGATGAATGCACACATCACAGAGAAGTTTCCTGGAATGCTTCTGTCTGATTTTTATGTGAAGATATTTCTTTTTCACCATAGGCCTCAAACCACTCAGAAATATCCCTTTACAGATTGTGCAAAAAGACTGTTTCTAAACAGCTCAATGAAAAGGAAGATTCAACTCTGGGAGATGAATGCAAACATCACAAAGAAGTTTCTCAAAAAGCTTCTGTCTGGTTTTTATGTGAAGGTATTTCCTTTTTCACCATAGGCCTCAAACTGCTCACAAACATCCCTTTGTAGATTCTACAAAAAGACTGTTTCCAAACTGCACAATGAAAAGAAAGGTTAAACTCTGTGAGATGAAAGCACACATCACAAAGAAGTTTCTCAGAATGCTTTTGTATAGTTTTATGTGAAGAAGTTTCCTTTTTCACCATAGCAATCAAAAGAACGGTTCAAATGTGTGGGATGAATGCACACATCCCAAAGAAGTTCCTCAGAAAACTTCTGTTTAGTTTTTTGTGAAGATATTTCCTTTTTCACCATGGGCCTCAAAGCGCTCCAAATATCCACTTGCAGATTCTACAAAAAGAGTGTTTCCAATCTGCTCAATCAAAAGAAAGGTTCAACTCTGTGAGGTGAAAGCACACGTCACAAAGAAGTTTCTTAGAAACCTTCTGTCTAGTTTATATGTGAAGATATTTCATATTTCAAAATAGGCCACAAAGGGCTCAGAAGTATACCCTTGCAGATGCTACCAAAACGAGTGTTTCCAAACAGCTCAATCAAAAGAAAGATTTAACTTGGTGTGATGAATGCACACATTACATAGAAGTCTCTCATAATGCTTCTGTCTAGTTTTTTTGAGAAGCCATTTCCTTTTTCACTATAGGCCTCAGTCTGCTCATTAATAGCCCTCTGCAGACACTAGAAAAAGAGTCTTTCCAAACTGTTCAATCAAAATAAAGGTTCAAATCTTTGAGATGAAAGCCCACGTCACAAAGAAGTTTCTCAGAAAGTTTCTGTCTAGTTTTTATGTGAAGATATTTCCTATTTCACCTTAGGCCTCAAAGGGATCACAACTATCCCTTTTCAGATTCTACAAAAAACTCTTTCCGAACTGCTTCATCAAAGGAAAGGTTCAATTCTGTGAGATGAATGCACACATAAAAAATTAGTTTCTCAGAATGCTTCTGTCTTGTTTTTATGTGAAGATACTACTTTTTCACCATAGGTCTCAAACCGCAAACAGATATTCCTTTGCAGATTGCACAAAAAGTATGTTTCAACACTGCTCAATGAACGGAATGTTTCAACTCAGTGAGATGAATGCAAACATCACAAAGAGTTTTCTCAAAATACTTCTGTTTAGGTATTATGTGAAGGTATTTACTTTCTCACCATAGGCCTCAAACTGCTCACAAATATCCCTTTGCAGATTCTACAAAATGGCTTGTTGCCAAACTGCTCAATTAAAAGGAAGGTCCAAATCTGAGATGAAAGCACGCATCACAAAGAAGTTTCTCAGAAGTTTCTGTCTAGTTTTTATGTTCAGATATTTCCTTTTTCACCATAGGCCTCAAAGCACTCCAAATATCCCTTTGCAGATTCTACAAAAAGAGTGTTTCCAAACTGCTCAATCAAAAGAGAGGTTCAACTCTTTGAGATGAAAGCACACAGTACAAAGAAGATTTTCAGAAAGCTTTTATCTAGTGTTTAGGTGAAGACATTTCTTATTTCACCGTAGGCCTCAATGGGCTCACAAATATCCCCTTGCAGATTCTACAAAAGGACTCTTTCCAAACTGCTTAATCCAAGGAAAGTTTCAACCCTGTGACATGAATGCACACATCACAAAGAAGTTTCTCCTAATGCTTCTGTCTAGTTTTTATGTGAAAATATTTCCTATTCACCATAGGCATAAAACGTTGCAAATATCCATTTGCAGATTCTACAAAAAGACTGTTTCCAACCTGCTCAATCAAAAGAAAAGTTCAACTCTGTGAGATGAAGGCACACATGACAAATAAGTTTCTCAGAAAGTTTCTGTCCAGTTTTTATTTGAAGATTTTCCCTATTTCACCATAGGCCTGAAAAGGCTCACAAATATCCTTTTGCATATTCTAAAAAAAGACTGTTTCCAAACTGCTCAATCAAAAGAGAGGTTCAAATATGTGTGATGAATGCACACGTCACAAAGAAATTTCTCAGAATGTTTCTGTCTAGTTTTTATGTGAAGATATTTCTCTTTCACCATAGGCCTCAAATGGCTCAGAAATATCCCTTTGCAGCTTGTACAAAAAGACTGTTACCAAACTGCTCAATCAAAAGAAAGTTTCAACACTGTGAGATGAATGCACACATCACAAAGAAGTTTCTCAGAAAGCTTCTGTTTAGCATTCATGTGAAGGTATATCCTTTTTCACCATAGGCCTCAATGGGCTCAGAAATATCCCTTTGCAGATTCTACAAAAGGACTGTTTAGAAAACTGCTTAATCCAAAGAAAGGTTCAACTCTGTGAGTTGAATGCATACATCTCAAAGAAGTTTCTTATAACGGATCTCTCGAGTTTTTTTTGTGAAGATATAACCTTTTTAACCATAGGTCATAAACTGCTCATGAATATCCCTCTGCAAATACTACAAAAAGACTGTTTCCAAACTGCTGCATCCAAAGAAATGTTCAACACTGTGAGATGAATACACCCATCACAAAGAAGTTTCTCAGAATTCTCCTGTCTGGTTTTTATGTGAAGATATTTCCTTTTTCACCATGGGTCTCAAAGTGCTCCAAATATCCATTTACAGACTCTACAAAAAGAGTGTTTCCAAACTGCACATTCAAAAGAAAGGTTCAACTCTGTGAGATGAAAGCACACATCACAAGGTAGTTTCTCAGAAAGCTTCTGTCTAGATTTATGTGAAGATATTTCCTATTTCACCATAGGCCATAAAGAGCTCACAAATATTTTTTGCAGATTCTTCAAAAAGACTGTTTCCAAACTGCCCAATCCAAAGAAAGGTTCAACTCTGTGAGATGAATGGAGACATCACAAAGAAGTTTCTCAGAATGCATCTATCCAGTTTTATGTGAAGATATTTCTTTTTCATCCTAGGCCTCAATGGGCTCAGAAATATCCCTTTGCAGATTCTAAAAAAGAACTGTTTCCAAACTGCTCAATCTAAAGAAAGTTTCACCTCTGTGAGTTGAATGCACACATCACAGAGAAGTTTCCCAGAATGCTTCTGTCTACTTTGTATGTGAAGGTATTTCCTTTTTCACCATAGGCCTCAAACCGTTCACAAATATCCCTCTGCAGATACAACAAAAGGACTGTTTCCAATCTGTTAAATCAAAAGATAGGCTCAACTCTGTGAGATGAAAGCACACATCACAAAGAAGTTTCTCAGAAAGCTTCTGTCTAGTTTTTATGTAACGATATTTCCTATTTCACCACAGGCCTCAATGGACTCAAAAATATCCCTTTCAGATTCTACAAAAAGAGTGTTTCTGAACTTCTCAATGAAATGAAAGTTTCAACCCTGTGAGGTGAATGCACACATAAAAAGGAAGTTTCTCAGAATGCTTCTGTCTAGTTTTTATGTGAAGATATTACTTTTTCACCATAGGCCTCAAACTGCTCAGAAATATCCCTTTGCAGATTGAACCAAAAGACTCTTTCCATACTGCTCAATGAAAAGAAAGATTCATCTGTGTGAGATGAATGCACACATAAAAAAGAAGTTTCTCAGAATGCTTCTGTCTAGTTTTTTTGTGAAGATACTTCCTTTTTCACCATAGTCCTTAAAGCATTCACAATTATCCCTCTGCAGATATTACAAAAAGACTGTTTCCAAACTGCTCCATGAAAAGAAAGGTTCAACTCTGTGAGATGAATGCACACATAAGGAAGAAGTTTCTCGGAATGATTCTGTCTAGTTTTTATGTGAAGATAATTCTTTTTCACTATAGGCATCAAACGGCTCAGAAATATCCATTTGCAGATTGTACAAAAATACTGTTTCCAATCTGCTCAATCAAAAGAAAGGTTCTGCTCTGTGATATGAATCCAGGCATCACAAAGAAGATTCTCAGAAAGCTGCTTTTTAGTGTTTTTGTGAAAATATTTCCGTTTCACCATAGGCCTAAAAGCGCTGCAAATTTCCATTTGTGGATTCTACAAAAAGCATGTTTAGAAACTGCTCAATCAAAAGAAAAGTTCAACTCTGTGAGATGAAAGCACACATTGCAAAGCATTTTCTCAGAAAGATTCTGTCTAGTTTTTATGTCAAGGTATTTCCTGTTTCATCATAGGCTGTGAAGGGCTCACAAATATCCATTTGCATATTTAAAAAAAGACTGTTTCCAAACTGCTCAAACAAAAGAAAGGTTCAACTCTGTGAGATGAATGCACACATCAGAAAGAACTTTCTCAGAATGCTTCTGTCTAGTTTTTATGTGAAGATGTCTCTTTTTCACCTTAGGTCTCAAATGGCTAAGAAATATCCCTTTGCAGATTTTACAAAAAGACTGTTTCCAAACTGCTCAATAAAAAAAGTTTCAACACTGTGAGATAAATACACACATCAAAAAGAAGTTTCTCAGAAAGCTTCTGTTTTCTTTTTATTTGAAAATATTTCCGTTTTCACTGTAGGCCTCAATGGGCTCAGAAATATCTCTTTGCAGATTCTACAAAATGATTGTTTAGAAAACTGCTGGATCCAAATTACACCATTATGGCTCACACACTGCAGCCTCAACCTCCGCAGGGTTAGGCTATTCCTCAAGGGATCCTACAGCCTCAGCCTCCCAAAGTGTTGGGGTTACAGGCGTGAGCCACCAGCACCCGGCCTGAGTTAATACATCTGGTCTCACTACGTCTTAACCACACACCCATGAAGAACTCAAGTCAAGAGAGATTTGGCAAGAGACTCTCAGCATTGTCTCCCGAAAGCAGTGAGGTGGATGGCAAACGTGTGTCCCGAGCTCCTGGGGTTTTAGGTGACCATGTGTAGAGGAGAGATTTCCAATGTTTCCAGAGAGGCGCAAGCCACAGTTATTCGGGGCATCCGAACACGAGATGGGGTTTCTGACAGCAACTTAAGGACCAGGAAGGGCCAGAATCTGCCAAGGCCCATGTCCCAGGTTGGGGCCAATGGAACCCAAGGTATAGGGAGTCAGCCGTCCTCACAGAGGGGACTCCAGCCCTAGGCCCCGCTGTGCAGACCAAATCAGAAGGAAGAGAGTCCTTCGTCCTACATGCCACATCCCTCCACTGAACTTGGGAGTGGATCTGTTTCCCAAACATGAGGTGACTTTCGCTTTGCAATGGATCACAAGGGGCCGGGCTTGCCAGAGTCAGCAGGATAAAGAAGTCATTCTGGCTCGGCCACCCCCATCCCCCGGTAACTGGTGAATTTAAATGAGCCGAGGCTGGCCGGGCCGGAGCCGCTACAGGGCTGAGGGTGGTGGGTGGGGTGAGGGTTTCCTGAGGCACTGCAGAAATTGGGCCTTTGCCTCGAGGATGACAGTGCCGCAGGAACCTTTCCAGGCTGCTATATGGCAAGCACTAAACCACTATGCTTACCGTGATGGGGTTTTCCTCACAGAACGCCTTTATGCAGAAGTACACTCAGAAGAAGCCTTGTTTTTAATGGCGACCTGTTCTTACCTCCCAGGAAAGGCCTATAAAGCATATAGACTCTTGAAAAGACACAGTTGTCCTACACCGCAATGCAAATACCTGCTTGCAAAATGTTGTGTTGATCTCAGTAACCTTGCAGACTGGGAACAAATGTTATCTGTTGGAGTGTTTAATAAGCAGAAAACATGATGATATTGTTACTGAGTTTGGTGATTCAGTTTGCTTTCCCCTTCCATTGTTGGGACGTGTATATTGCAAGACAGATCAGCTTGCCAAAGGATAAGAATGTTACCAAAAGATACTTAGTTTAAATCCTTTCCTCTGGTATCCCTTTGAATCATTATGTGAAATAGGTGAAAAGCCAGATCCTGACCAAACATTTAAATTCACATCTTTACAGAACTTTAGCAACTGTCTGCCCAACTCTTGCACAACACAGGTACCTAATCACAGTTTATGTCACAGACAGCCTGAGACCATTCTTATGGAAACACCCCAGGACACAATTGAATTAAACAGAGTCAATTTAGAATCTTCCAATTCAAAGTACTCCTTTAATACAGATTCCCCAGTGTCTTTTATTGATTCTGCTGTAATTTCACCTGAAACTATCCCACTGGGAACAGGAACTTCCATATTATCTAAACAGGTTCAAAATAAACCAAAAACTGGTCGAAGTTTATTAACAGGACCAGCAGCTCTTAGTCCATTTACCCCAAGTTTTGGGATTTTGCCATTAGAAACCCCAAGTCCTGGAGATGGATCTTATTTACAAAACTACACTAATACACTTTCTGTAATTGATGTGCCATCCACCGGAGCCCCTTCAAAAAAGTCTGTTGCCAGAATTGGCCAAACTGGAGCAAAGTCTGTCTTCTCGCAGAGTGGAAATAGCCGAGAGGTAACTCCAATTCTTTCACTAACAGAAAGTTCTGGTCCATAAATAACTACAACACCTCAGGTAATGAGCCCCACTATGACATCTCCCCCAAATGCACTGCATCGAAGAATTTCATGACCCTTTACTAGTGACAGTTCCACAACCAAGGAGAATAGGAAGAAATTAAAAATGAAGTTTCCACCTGAAATCCCAAACAGAAAAACAAAAAGTAAAACTAATAAAGGAGGAATAACTCAATCTAATATAAATGACAACCTGGAAATTACAAAATTGGACTCTTCCATCAATTCAGAAGAGGAAATATCCACAATCACACCTCTGATTCAGGCTTTTAATCTACATAAAGCAGCAGCAGAAGGCTTGATGAGCCTTCTTCGTGAAAGGGGGAAAGGTTATTTAGCTTTATGTTCATACCACTGCAAAGAAGCTATAAATATTTTGAGCCATCTACCTTCTCACCACTTCAATACTGGTTGAGTACTGTGCCAAATTGGAAGGTAAATTGCAATTAAATTCTTCCAGAGAGCTATCCAAGTGGATCCAAATTATGCTTATGCCTATACTTTATTAGGGCGAGAGTTTGTCTTAACTGAAGTATTGGACAAAGCGTTAGCTTGTTTTCAAAATGCTATCAGAGTCAATCCTAGACATTACAATGCATGGTAAGTGGTAATGAATTGTAAAGACAAAGTCTTGTTGATGGTGCCGGTAGTCACTAATTTTTCTTGTTAGATAGCTCTTTATTGTAATGAATTTGGTTACTAATACTTAGGAATGGTACATACTGGTCAATAACTTCAAACTAACTTATTTTATGAAATGTATGTCTTTAACAAACTCTTCAGTTAACTAATGATAATAGAATATGAGATGCTTATACTCAACAGTTTCAGTCTTCTACAAAACTTTTGCAGATACTGTAGTTGTGTTTTGTTTGTTTGCGTGTTTAGTTTTGTTACTTGATTTGTTACTTTTTCCTCGAACACAAAAATGGTGATTGGGACAAAAAGTGCTTGGGAAATTGGAAAGGAATAGCATAATTCACTTACTGGATAATCGAAAAAAAACACTGAAAAAGTTCACTAGCTGCTTTTTGACAATGTTCCAGTTTATTGAGTTACTATTAAGAACTTAATGTATCCTTTATTTAGCAGTATCTCTGTTTTACTTTTTTGTATTTGTGTATAAGTAGACACATAGAAAATTACTAACCAGGTCACATTGTTATCAACTGAATAACATATGAAAAAGTTTGGTCCTACTTCTGCCTCAACACCATACTTACTGTTGACATTTATCGTATTTCTCTGGACTGACTTAAGTTTAAATATCAAGAAAATGCCCGGCATGGTGGCTCATGCCTGTCATCCCAGCACTTTGGGAGGCCAAGGCAGGCAGATAACAACGTCAAGAGATCGAGACCATATGGTGAAACCCCACCTATATTAAAAGTATAAAAATTAGCTGGGCATGGTGGCAGGTGCCTGTAGTCCCAGCTACTCAGGAGGCTGAGGAAGGATAATCGCTTGAACCTGGGAAGTGGAGGTTGCAGTGAGCCAAGATTATGCCATTGCACTCCAGCCTGGGCGACAGAGTGAGATGCCATCTCAAGAAAAAATAAAAATAAAATAAAATAAATATCAAGAGAAAGTATAATTCTGAAGTAGTAACTCTGCAGAAGCTTTTTTGTCAGATACAGTTATCTTTGGGGTTAGTTAGTATAGCAGTTGGGTTTTAACACTTGATTTGCTTCTAAATCTGAAGCATTATATTACTAAAATATTTTTTGATTTGTGATTATGTTGTTTAATGGATTATATATCATTTTGCAGTAGTAGTTGCAGTGCCTGAAAGATTGCCAGAAAAATAGTGCTAGCTATTGCTGACCAATGTAAAAATCAACTTGCCAATACTGCCATCTCTTCCAATAGCGATGTTCTCCATAATATTTTAAGAACTCAGTTCTTCATAAGGCTTGTGTTGTTTTTGATTTTTTCCCAAGTCTGGTGGATCCTTGTGCTGTTCTTTTTTAAATGTGTATTGTCTGTCCAGCTATTTCACAGGAGTCACATTCTTAAAAACCTTATCCATATCAAAATTGTGTTTAAAGGAGGATTATTCAGACTGGCAAGCTTTTAGTAGGAGGAGTTTAAATGCTGACGTATTTAGGTAACTCTAAATACTGAGCAACTTTATTCTATCTACAAAATAGATAGCCTTTCTTTTCTTTTCACTTTCACTATCATTAGGACCATGTTTAATACCTTTTCTTCATCTATAACACAATTATAACGATATACAAAGCCACTCAAATAAAGCAGATATATTGTGCTTTAAAAAAAAAAAAAGAAGTCATTATATGGCACACAATGAGGTGTGACTCAAATCTAGAATCTCCAGTGAAAACCAATGAAACAGGGTCAAATACCGTGTCTACTAAAAATAAAAAAATGAGCCAGGCGTGGTTGTGCTGAGGCAGGAGAATCACTCTAACCCAGGAGACAGAGGTTGCAGTGAGCTGAGATCACGCCACTGTACTCCAGCCATGGGGGGACAGAGCAAGACTCCATCTCAGAAGCAAACAAACACAGAAAGCCAATAAAGGTGTTTAACTCAACGTGTCAGATTCAGGTGTCTTGACAGGATACATCCAGTACCCGATAATACGTTGATGAGTGGGGTGGAACCTATTTTGTGGCCTCAAGGAAGGGTTTGAGAGACAGTCCTGCAAACGTTGATGGCAAACGTGACGGCCTAAAGAAGCCCCTCCGCCCAAGAAGTGATATTCATTTGTATCCTGTAGCCACCCATGAGGGAGAATCGGGCTCTCTACAGACCCCCAACCCCCACCCCGCCCCACCCCAACCCACCACCCCGCTTCGTGAAATGAGCTCTCGCTCCGTCAGGCTCTATTCAGGCCGTGTGGTTTTGTAACATCCAGTGTGTGTGCCTGGGTTGTGGGGTGGGGTTGGGGCGGCTGTGGACGGAGGAGGGGATAAAGTGGTTGTGTCCCGTGGGTGCCCAGTACGTGGGACATGAGTGGGTTGGCCAGAGCCTAGGGAACTCATTGCCTGTCAGGATGTCTCCCCTCCTTGTCCCCTCTCTGACCTATGCTCCACATCTTTGCATTTCAGTGGGGACCTTGTGGGTGGAAGTCACCATCCCTTTGGACTTTAGCCGAGGAAGACCGGGCTCCCAAGAGTCTCCCCGGAGTCGGGGCCTTGGGCAGGCTCACAAGGATGCTGAAGGTAATGGTTGGTGACAGTGATGTAAGTTGGAGGCCTCGGGCCAATGCAGAGGCATCCATTTGACCTCGGTGGGACAGGTCAGCTTTGTGGAGTCCCGTGTGTCCTTCCAGAGACTCATCCAGTGCTAGCAAGCATGGTACCGAGGATCCCAGCTTCCAGCAGAAGCACTTTTGTTCACACAGAATCCTGGTCAGGAAAGTTCTCAGCAGGTTTAGACCACCTAGCCAAAAAGCCAAAGCCACTTCTGGGATTTATTTTCAAAGAGCCAGTGGTTCCACAATGGGCCATGGGTAGTTGTGGAAATGGAGAGAAGTGTTTGCAGATACATATTTCAGACAGAACGGAGAGAGCTTGGTCATAGGTCATGAAGGACATGAGCAGATGCACATTGAGAAAACCCTCCCAGCATCCTAGGTGAACAGAGGTATGATTTTTTGAGACAGTCGAGCTAGATGCAACCCCAGATTTTAGGGTTGGATCTTTATTAATATGTAGTATCTAGGAGGTATCCAAGTCCAGAAATCAACTCGCCAGTTCTGTACAGCAATTTGTAGGGAGATCAAATCTGGGATGTCTAAAATTAAGAATTCAGGCCGTGGTAATGGATTAGATTAAATGTACTTGAACTTATTTTTCCAAGAAAGAGATGGCGGGAGATAGAGAGAGCCAGAGAGTGAGCGAGCAAGAAAGAGAGACACACACAGAGACAGAGACATAGAGACAGACAGAGAGACACAAAGATACACAAAGAGAGAAAGACAGAGAGAGACAGAGAGATAAAGACACAGAGAAAGACACAGATGGAAAGAGACAGAGAGAAACTAAAAGAGAGACAGAGACAGAAACAGAGAGAGATAGACAGAGAGAGAGACAGACCAACAGGCAGACAGACAGGCAGAGAAAGAGAGTAAGACAGAAAGGAGACACAAACACACAGAGAGACAGAGACAGTTGGAGAGACAGAGAGAAAGAAAGAGAGAGACAGACAGAGGGAAAGAGACAGAGAGAGAAAGAGACAGACAGAGGGAGAGACAGAAACAGACAGAGACAGAGACAGACAGAGACAGAGACAGAGAGAAACAGACAAGGAGAGAGAGACAGACAGACAGGAAGAGAAAGACAGTAAGACAGAAGACAGACACAGAGAGAGAGAGAGACAAAGAGACAGAGACAGAGAGACAGACAGGCAAAGAGAGAGAAAAAACCAGACAGACAGGGAGAGAGAGAGACAGACAGACAGGGAGAGAGAGAGAGAGACACTGACAGACAGCCAGAGAAAGAGAATAAGACAGAAGACAGACACAGTGAGAGAGACAGAGAGAGAGAGACAGAGATAGCGAGAAAAAGAAAGAAAGAGAGATACAGACAGACAGACAAAGAGACAGACAGAGAAAGATGAGACGGACAGAGAGAGACAGAGAGAGAGAAAGAGAGAGAGAAAGAGAGGCAGGCAGAGAAAGAAAGAAAGACAGACACCGTGAGAGAGTCAGGCAGAGAGAGAGACACACAGAGACAGAGAGACAGAGAGAAAGAAAGAGACAGACAGAGATAAAGACAGAGACGGACAGACAGAAACAGACAGACAGGGAGAGAGAGAGACAGACAGACAGGCAGAGAGGGAGAGACAGAAAGGCAAAAAAAGGGAGTAAGACAGAGGACAGACACAGTGAGAGAGACAGGCAAGGAGGGAGAGAGAAAAAATAGGCAGAGAGAGAGAGACAGAGAAAGAGAGACTGAGAGACAGAGAGAGGAGGAGGAATGGCGTGGTCAGGAAATAATTACACATATTTTATAACGCTTTTGATTCCATAAAGGGTGGCCGGGGTGTGCTTTGAAAACAACAACAACAGCAACAAGAGCAGCAGCAGCAAGAGCAGCAGCAGCATTCGCTTATGGATTTCAAGAAAATAAGATGTTCTGAAGTAAACATCAACCGGCTCTCACTACACGTTGAGAGATTCACAAAAGCGCTAGTTAACAACAGGAGAAAACAGCAGCTAATATGTCTTGGGGAAAAGATACTTCTTCCTGAAAATTGGGGATTTCTACTTCACCTGAAAATAAATACATACGAAAAAGGAAAAACACGAACAAAACAAACCAAAACAACAAACAAAGGCCAAGGCACCGTCCCTGGAAATCTTAAGTGAGCAAAGTATTAGTTTTCAGAAAACGTTTCTATTATGGGCAAATACAAAGAACGCCCAGACTAGAGCTGTGACGCCATTCCCATTGTGAAACTATACTGGCTGGAGGGCGGAGAAACTAAAACATCATGATAAAAGGTGATGGAGACCCAGCCAGGGTGAAGCTTTCCTAGGGAGGGAGGCCTGAGGAGGGAAGTGGGGGGAAAAAACCCCACAACAGGAGACACGCCAGCTTGCCCACGCGGGTAAAGGGCTATGCCATCGGCTCAAGTTGCCTCCAGGGAAGTGGGACCGTGCCACCACCATCTTCAAAAACGGTGGCCACTGAGTGAGGCCTGATGCCCACCGTTGCAAATGTCAGCCTGGCAAGAATGAGATCGCCGGTAAGGGGTGGGGGAAGGGGAGAGAAGACGGAGGCATACCAGGGTGGCTCCGGAAGGTTTCCAAGCAGGTTGTTGGGAGGCGGGGGGTGGGGGGTTTGGGGGAAACCCGCCTAACTGACCCACTAAATGAAGGTAAAGGGACGTGGGTAGTGGGGGGAGCCGGGGGGCGACTTGAAAATTAAAGTGACCCCTCCTAAAACCCAAGTAGAAGAGTCTATGTGCATGAAAGAACCAACACACAAAGAAAACTAAAGCGCTGATCAAAGAACAATAGGGCCCCCGCCAGGGCGGAGGTTCCCTAGGCAACCAGGGAGAGAGGCAGGGACCTCCAGAAGGGAGAGAGAGAAACCCGTTGCCCAGGCTCAGTGAAGTAAGCAAGACCTCCCTCCATGTCACCTAGACTTTCAGTAACAGTGGCCGCTAGATGATACCCGAAGACAACCGATGCCTGCAAGTGTCAGTCAGCATGGAAAAGAATGCATTTATTTATTTATTTATTTATTTATTTATTTATTTATTTATTTGTTTAGAGACAGAGTCCTACTCACTCTACAGCCCGGGCTGTAGTGCAGTGGCACAATCTCGGCTCACTACAGTCTCCGCCTCCCAGGTTCAAGTGATTCTCCCACCTCAGCCTCCCGAGTAGCTGGCATTACAGGAGCATACCCCACCGTGCCCGACTCAGTTTAGTATTTCTAGTAGAGACGGCGTTTTACCGTGGTGGCAAGGCTGGTCTCGAAATCCCAACCTCACGTGATCCCCTGCCTCGGCCTCCGGAAGTTCTGGGATGACAGACGTGAGCCACCACGCCCGGCCTTATCCATGTATTTTTGAGTCGAGGAGCTTATCAGGGAAATACGAGAAGTAAGGACGCCACACGTGACAGAGAGAAAAGTCTGAAAATGCCCCTTCCATCCAAGTGGGGACCCGGCCTTGACCTCCCAAAAATCATACACCGAGTGGTGAAGCATAGCAAGGCCCATCTGTCTGGATTCCTCTCGTCCTCTCTAAGCAGGCCCTTCTGACTTTCGTGGAAGGGGCAGGGCCCTCTCCGTCATGGGGGGTCTGACAGACTGACAGAGAAAGAGACAGACATAGAAAGACAGAGATGGACAGGGAGAGACAGAGAGAAAGAGAGAGAGACAGAGACAGAGAGAAACAGACAGACAGGGAGGGAGAGAGACAGAGAGAGACAGACAGACAGACAGAGACAGATGGAGAGGAAACAGAGAGAGAGAGAGAAACAGACAGACACACAGAGACAGACAGAGAGAAACAGAAAGAGAGAGACAGAGAGAGAGAGAAAGGGAGGGAGAGAGAGACAGACAGACAGGAAGAGAAACAGAGTAAGACAGAAGACAGACACAGTGAGAGAGACAGGCAGAGAGAGAGAGAAAGAGACAGAGAGAAAGAGAGAGACAGACAGAGAAAGAGACAGACAGAGAAAGACAGAGATGGACAGAGAGAAACAGACAGAGAGAGACAGAGATAGAGACAGAGACAGAAACAGACAGACAGGGAGGGAGAGAGACAGAGACAGACCGAGAAAGACAGAGACAGAGAGACACAAACAGAGAGATACGGAGAAAGTGAGAGATATACAGAGAGAAACAGAAAGAGAGGGGGCGAGAGAGACAGGCAGGCAGAGAAAGAGAGTAAGACAGAAGAGAGACACAGTGAGAGAGACTGGCAGAGGGAGAGAGAGACAGAGACAGAGAGAAAGAAAGAGAGATACAGAAGAGAAAGAGACATACAGAGACGGACAGAGAGAAACAGCAAGAGAGAGAGACAGAGAGAGCAAGAGTGAGAGAGACAGAGAGAGAGAAAAAGACAGGGAGGGAGAGAGACAGACAGAGAGAGAGAGATGGACAGGCAGAGAAGAGAGTAAGACAGAATATAGGCACACAGAGAGAGAGAGAGAGGAAAGAAAGAAAGAGAGAGACAGGCCGGGCACGGTGGCTCATTCCTGTCATCCCAGCACTTTGGGAGGCTGAGGCGGGTGGATCACGAGGTCAGGAGATCGAGACCATACTGGCTAACTTGGTGAAATCCCGTCTTTACTAAAAATACAAAAAATTAGTCGGGCTTGGTGGTGGGCGCCTATAGTCCCAGTTACTCGGGAGGCAGGAGAATGGCGTGAACCTGGGAGGTGGAGTTTGCAGTGAGCCGAGATGGTGCCACTGCACTCTAGCCTTGGCAACACAGTGAGACTCCATGTGAAAAAAAAAAAAGAGAGAGAGACAGACAGAGATAGAGACAGACAGAGACAGACAGAGAGAAACAGACAGAAAGAGAGACACAGCGAGAGAGAACAGAAAGGCAGGCAGAGAGAGAGACAGACAGGCAGAGAAAGACAGCAAGACAGAAGACAGACACAGTGAGAGAGACAGGCAGAGAGAGACAGACAGAGACAGACAGAAAGAGAGACTGACAGAGATGAGACAGAGAGACAGAAACAGAGAGAAAGAGAGACAGACAGGCAGAGAGTGAGAGAGAGAGGGAGAGAGACAGAAAGGGAGGAAGAGGGACAGACAGAGAGAGAGACAGACGGGTAGAGAAAGAGAGTAAGACAAGATAGGCACAGAGAGAGAGAGAGAGTGAGAGAGACAGACAGAGAGACTCAGAAAAAGAAAGAGAGAGACAGACAGAGAAAAACAGAGACAGACAGAGAGAGACAGAGAGAAACAGAGACAGACAGAGACAGAGAAACAGACAAAAAGAGAGAGACAGAGAGAGAGAGAGACAGGGAGGGAGACAGAGAGAGATAGACAGGCAGAGAAAGAGAGTTAGACAGAAGACAGAAACAGTGAGACAGGCAGAGAGAGAGAGACAGAGATAGAGAGAAAGAAAGAGACAGACAGAGAAAGAGACAGATAGAGAAAGACAAAGACAGACAGAGAGAGACAGAGAGAAACACAGAAAGAGAGAAGGTCCTAGCCGAGTAGCGATATAGTGCCTTTTCTTTCATTTTCTCTTTCTTTTCTGGTTTTCTTTTCTTTTCTTCTTTTCTTTTCTTCTCTTCTCTTTTCTTTCTTTCCATTTATTTATTTAGAGACTGAATCTCTGTCGTCCAGGCTGTAGTGCAGTGGCGCCATCCCGGGTCACTGCAACCTCCGCCTGCCAGGTTCAAGTGATTCTCCTGCCTCAACCTCCCGAGTAGCTGGGATTACAGGTGCCTGCCCAAGCGCGCCCGATGGGGTTTCACCATGTTGGCTAGGCTGGTCTTGAACTCCTGACCTCGTGACCCACCCACCTCAGCCTCCCAAAGTGCTGGGATGACAGACGTGACCCACTGCTTTCAGTGTACAGTGGCATTTATTAGAAATCACTCATGGGAACACGCACTTATAGGTCATGTGTAGATATTTTATTTATTTATATTTTTTTTTGCACGGGAAGGTGGGGGGATGGAGTTTCGATCTTGCTGCCCAGGCTGGAGTGCAATGGCATAGGGGACTCAAAGAGTCAACCTATGGCAGAGAGGACACGTCATTCTGAGTGTAAGGGCCGCAGCGAAAGGTGGCAGGGCCGGCGCTTTTAAAGGCTGAAATCCCTGCAGCTCAGGCCTGTCGTCCCAGCACTTTGGGAGGCCCAGGAGGGCAAATCACTTCAGGTCAGGAGTTCAATACCAATGCGGCCAACATGGAGAAACCCCATCTCCACTAAAAATAGAAAAATAAGCCGTCTGTCGTGGTGCGTGTCTGTAATCCCAGCTACTAAAGAAGAATCACTGGAAGCCAGAAAGCAGAGGTTTCAGTGAGCCAAGAGAGCGCCACTGCACCGCAGCCTGGGTGACAGAGTGAGAGAGACTTAGTCCAAAAAAAAAGAAATGAAGAAAAAAAGAAAGAACAGGCCCAAATACTACATTGTCGCTGAATGTTCCCCCAAAGGGCCGGAAACCCCCTGACTCAGGTCAAGGAGGTGGTGTTTCGTTTCACTTCTCTCTCTCTCTCTTTCTTTCTCTCCCTCTCTCTCTCTTTCTCCTCTAACTTTCATTTCTTGTTCAAACATACATGTGCAAGATTGTTACATAGGTAAACTTCTGATGGGAGGTTCAGTGTGCAGATGATTTCATCACCCAGACACTGAGCGCAGTACTTGACAGTTTTCATGTTTCGTTTTGTTTTGGTTTCTCCTGAAGCTGTCTCTCCTTCCACCCCTCCTCCCTCAAGTAGGCTCCCTCGTCTCTCGTGTCCCTTGTTCTGCCCACGCAGAACTCTCATCTATAAGTTCCCACTTATGGATGAGAACACGCGGTATTTAACTGATTGTTGCTTTCAACTTCGGTGGTGGCGGTGAAAGAGGCAAGACACTAAATCGACCCTTAGGACGTTCCCCTCTGTCCCCACCCCATGCCCCCTCCCCCTACACACCCTCATTCCTGCACACACTCCTCAAACGCAGGAAAGGAAGAAAGACAGAAATTAAAGTAAGAGGTCAGCCTCCAAGGTGGTGGAGGGAGGGGATCTCAAATGGTGAGCAAGCGATGGGGGTTGGGGGATATCTTGGCTGAGCTTGCAACAATGGGGTAAAGAGTTTCCAGCCCCACCACATCCCGTAATCCTCAGCCATAGCCAGCCTCTGGGTGGGGTTGTGCCTGTAAAACTTCTGAATGGAGAGAAACCCAAGGCAAAGGAAGGCATCAGCTCCAAGTCCAGGAAGTGAATATGGCTTTGTGCATTTGAAAGGGGCTTCAGAAGGCGGTGCTGCGGCTTCCAAAGCATTGCACCTCGCCTCACCTCACCTCGCCCAGAGCGAGACTCCATCTCAAAATCAATCAATCAATCAATCAATAATAAAAAAAATCATCAATGAAAGAAAGAAAGAAAGAAGAAAGAAAGAAAGAAAGAAAGATAGAAAGGAAGGAAGAAAGAAAGAAAGAAAGAAAAAGAAAGAAAGAAAGAAAGAAAGAAAGAAAGAAAGAAAGAAAGAAAGAAAGAAAGAAAGAAAGAAAGAAAGAAGAAAGAAAGAAAGAAAGAAAGAAAGAAAGAAAGAAAGAAAGAAAGAAAGAAAGAAAGAAAGAAAGAAGAAAGAAAGAATCAGTACAGTGGTCATGGTCGTGAATCATTCCCCAGAGTCCAGGCACAGTGGCTCACGCCTGTCCTGCCAGCACTTTGAGGCACCAGGTCAGGAGGGTTGCAACAAAATGATGAGACCCTATCTGTGGAAAAACATTGAAAAATGAAGGCCAGGCTCGGTGGCTCATGCCTGCCATCCCAGCACTTCGGGAGGCCGGGGAGGGCGGATCACCTGAGGTCGGGAGTTCAAGACCAGCCTGACCAACATGGAGAAGCCCCGTCTGCACTAAAAATACCAGATCAGCCAGACGTGGTGGCGCATGCCTGCAGTCCCAGCTGCTGGGGATTCTGACGCAGGGGAATCGCTTGAACCCAGGAGGCATAGGTTGTGGTGGGCCAAGTTCACGCCTTTGCACTCCAGTCTGGGCAACCAGAGAGAAACTCTGTCTCGGGAAAAAAATAAATATATAAATAATAATTATCTGGGCACAGTGGCGCGTGCCTGTGGTCCCAGGTACTCTACTCTGGAGGCTGAGGTGGAAGGATCGTTTGAGTCCAGGAGCGTCCACGCTGCAGTGAGTGAGTTATGATGGCACCACTGCCAGGGTGACAGAGTGAGACGCTGCCTCTAAATCAGTCAATCAATCAATCAGATCACTGGAAGGCGCTGTCTGTGTCTCACTTTCAAAGCGTGTCTCTTTAGGCCAAGCAGGCATGGTGCCTCACGCCAGTAATCCCGGCACTTTGGGAGGCTGAGGCAGGAGGAAAGAAGGAAGGGAGGAAGGGAGGAAAGAAGAAAGTCAGGAAGGCAGTCAGGCAGGAAAGGAAGGAAGGAAGGAAGGAAGGAAGAAAGAAAGAAAGAAAGAAAGAAAGAAAGAAAGAAAGAAAGAAAGGGAGGGAGGGAGGGAGGAGAAGAGAGAAGAAAAGAGAAGAAAAAGAAAAGAAAAGAAAACGGGGAGGGGCATATCTCCTTGACTGGTGACTGCCCAGGATACAGCTGACTGAAGCCTCGACTTGTGGGGCCTCAAGTGTTCTTCTCCTTATCTCTGCCTCCCGAGTAGCTGCGATTACAGTCAGGTATTACCACGCAAAACTAATCTTATAATAATATTATAATTATTATTGAGACAGAGTCTCGCTCTGTCTCAATAATTGCCATGGCATGATCTCAGCTCACTGCAACCTCGGCCTCCCTAATTCAAGCAACTCGCCTGCCTCAGTCTCCTGAATAGTTGTGATTAAAATCCTATGCCACCAGAACTGGTAATTGTTCTATTTTTCATAGAGATGGGGTTTCACTATGTTGGCCAGCCTGGTCTTGAATTCCTGGCCTCAAGTGATCAACCCACCTTGGCCTCCCAAAGTGCTGGAATGACAGGTGTGAGCCACTGTGCCCAGCCCAGATGATCTTTTTTATAAATTGTAGAGAAGGAGTTTTGTCAACTGCCAGGTGGAGGGTGGGGTGGGTTTTACTCAGACTGCGTACTGTGAAAAGGGTACATTAGTGTGGTTTGTGAACTAGATGTGGAAATTGTGTGTGTGTGTGAGAGAAAGAGAAAGACCAATCCCACCATGAGGACGCGGAAATGGTGTTTGATTTGGGTACCTGTCTATTCACCTGTCTGTATGTAGATGACTGAAGATTCTACAAATGAAGGTCAGCAGTATCTATTGAGCTCTTTCTCCCTCTCATGCATCTCATGTGTGTGGTGGAGAAAGGAAAGAAAAGAGGTTCTGATGGGAAGTTGTCTTCATGCCTGAGGAAGCTGAAGGCAGGCTGACGGGACGGAGGACATCCTATGTGACATTTCCATACCTGGACACCCTTTACTATGCTGGGGCTGCCAGTCCACCCTGTATGTCAACATACCCCCAAGAACAGCATGGTCTGGGGTGGTCCAGTCTCATCCCATCCGGCCCACCCAGGGCACCTGGTGGAAGTCTTCATTGGAGGATTCGACACCATGGAATACTATGCAGCCATAAAAAATGATGAGTTCATGTCCTTTGTAGGGACATGGATGAAACTGGAAACCATCATTCTCAGCAAACTATCACAAGGACAAAAAACCAAACACCGCATGTTCTCACTCATAGGTGGGAATTGAACAATGAGAACACATGGACGCAGGAAGGGGAACATCACACACCGGGGACTGTTGTGAGGTGGGGGAAGGGGGGAAGGATAGCATTAGGAGATATACCTAATGCTAAATGACGAGTTAATGGGTGCAGCACAACAACATGGCACACGTATACATATGTAACAAACCTGTACGTTGTGCACATGTACCCTAAAACTTAAAGTATAATAATAATAAAATTTAAAAAAAAGAAAAAAGAAAGCGTCATCGCAGTTCCCTTGGGGTCACCAGGCAACGGCCAGCCGGGGGAGGGTGGTGGGAC
The DNA here is from genome assembly GCF_028885625.2 of Pongo pygmaeus. Lineage (NCBI taxonomy): Eukaryota > Metazoa > Chordata > Mammalia > Primates > Hominidae > Pongo > Pongo pygmaeus. Next base: position 6,773,409 of record NC_072385.2, read on the forward strand.
ATGAACGGGGGTGGGGCATCAGCCTCTGAGCTCGCTGGAAGATGGCAGGCAGCCGGTGGGGGACGCTGAGCCAGAGACGTCTGGCAGGATATAGATCTGGAAGGTGCATCAGTCCCCTCCCATACCTCTCCCACGGAAAATCCCACAGCGGCAGTGGGAGCCTTGGCTGGGGGAGAAGCAGGGACAAGGGGGAGAGGGAAGGAGGCCCCCGGGAGGATTTAGCACAGAAAACCCACCCATGCAAGCTCCCTCCCTCCTATCGGGTCCAAGGTACACCCTGGGAGGCGGCAAGAGAAAGGTTCACCCCATACTTTTTGTCTTTCTCTTTTTTTTTTTTTGTCTTTTCCATTTTACAAGAGATGCTCATTTCAACAACCAGGCGGTGGATGTGACGGGAGAAGTGTCAAGGCCAGGAGACCAACCTGATCAACTGAGCAACACAAGTAGGAGAGCCCAGCTGAAAAAAATGAAAAAAAAGGGGGAGGAGGAGGAAAGAAAAGAAAAGAAAAAAGAAAAACAATCACCAAGAAAGTTAAAATTCTCTAATGCTGTAGGCACAAAAAAGAGTGATTTCACGTCTTTTCCCACAACATGGATAGAGCTGGAAGCAAGTATGTACCCAGTGAACTGCCTTCTGCTTAAAAGTGGGAGGTAAAGAGTGGGTATGCACACGGTCATCAATATGGAAATAACAGACAGTCCAAAAGGGAGGAGGAGGACAACAGGGGGATGAGGGATGAATAAATCGCCTGTCAGAGACAACGTTCGCCACGTGGGTATCGGATACAATGGAGGTCCACTTCTACAACCGGACGCAGTAGTATGCTGATCTAACAAGCAAGCAGGTACACCCCCTAAGTCTGTAAAATACCAAAACAACGACGACAGCACCAGCAGCAGCAGCAGCAACAACAACAACAACAGAACAGAAGCTGGAACTCAAAACTACCACCACCACCACCACAATCACCAGTTGGGGGTTGGGGGAGGGTGGCCGCGCTCCAGGCCCTCAGGCTCAGTCCCCTCAGGTTTAAAAAAGAAAACAGCAGACTCATTCCTGCCTGTAGGCAGGAAAAATCCAATCAAAGTTCTCCATTGCTAGAAAGGGAAGTAGAATAAGGAGAAGGGCTTATTGATCTTGTGATCGATCGCGGCCATACATGTAGGAAAAAATTAAATACAGACAGCAACACTTTCTACACTGTTCAAAAGCATCGTAGATCAGACACACCACACTCCATGGGGCTTGTGCCACTAAGAAAAGACAGGCCGGGCGCGGTGGCTCATTCCTGTCATCCCAGGACTTTGGGAGGCTGAGGCGGGTGGATCACGAGGTCAGGAGATCGAGACCATCCTGGCTAACACGGTGAAACCCCATCTCTACTAAAAATACAGAAAATTAGCTGGGCCTGGTGTGGGCGCCTGTAGTCCCAGCTACTTGGGAGGCTGAGGCAGGAGGATGGTATGAACCCGGGAAGCGCAGCTTGCCGTGAGCCGAGATAAAGCCACTACAGTCTGGCCTGGGCTAAAGAGTGAGACTCCATCTCAGAAAAAAAAAAAAAAATACAAGCATAGTGCTGCATGCCTGTAGTCCCAGCTACTCAGGAGGCTGTGGTAGAACAATCACTTCACCCAGCACTTTGAGGCTGCAGTGAGCTCTGATCATGCCACTGCACTCTGGCCTGGGTGACAGAGCGAAACCCCTTCTCAAAACAAAGAACAACCAAAAACTTTCAAGAATACTCAGAGATAGTGTAGGTTTGGTTCCAGACAACCACAATAAGGCAAATGTTACAATCAAATTAGTCACATAAACATTTTGTTTCCCAGTACTTATAAAAGTTATGCTTAAACTGTGTTGTAGTCTAATGAGTATTTAATAATTATTTATTAATTAATTAGTAATCACATTATGTCTAAAAATCCATGTACATACCTTAACTTAAAATACCTCATTGCTGAAAAATACTAATGAATATCTGAACCTTACCAAGTCATAATCTTTTTGCTGGTGAGTGAAGGGGTGGCCTGCTCCTCCTGACTTGTGGGTATTTCTAGTCAAGTGGGACGAGAGACTGAGAAAATAAGTAATACAAAGAGACAAAGTATGGAGAAGCAATAGTAGGCCCAGGGGACCGGCACTCAGCATAGCAAGACCTGCACAGGAACCGGCCTCTGAGTTCCGTCAGTTTTTATTGCTTATTATTTTCATTATTTGAGCAAAAAGGAATGTAGTAGGAGAGCATAGTGATAATAAGGAGAAGTTTTTATTGCTTATTATTTTCATTATTTCAGCAAAAAGGAATGTAGTAGGAGAGCAGGGTGATAATAAGGAGAAGTTTTTATTGCTTATTATTTTCATCATTTCAGCAAAAAGGAATGTAGTAAGAGAGCAGGGTGATAATAAGGAGAAGTTTTTATTGCTTATTATTTTCATCATTTCAGCAAAAAGGAATGTAGTAAGAGAGCAGGGTGATAATAAGAGAAGTTTTTATTGCTTATTATTTTCATCATTTCAGCAAAAAGGAATGTAGTAAGAGAACAGGGTGATAATAAGGAGAAGGTCAGCAAAAAACGTGTGAGCAAAATAATCTATGTCAATTAAGTTCAAGGGAAGGTACTATGACTGGACGTGCACGTAAGCCAGATTTATGTTTCTCTCCACACAAACATCTCAGTGGAGTAAAGAATAACAAAGCAGCATTACTGCAAACATGTCTGCCCTCCCATCATAGGGCGGATTTTCTCCTATCTCAGAATTGTACAAATGTACAATCGGGTTTTATACTGAGACATTCAGTTCCCAGGGGCAGGCAGGAGACAGTGGCCTTCCTCTATCTCAACTGCAAGAGGCTTTCCTCTTTTACTAATCCACCTCAGCACAGACCCTTAACGGGTGTCGGGCTGGGGGACAGTCATGTCTTTCTCATCCCATGAGGCCATATTTCAGACATTCACATGGGGAGAAACCTTGGACAAGATTCTGCTTTCAAGTGCAGAGGTCCCTGCGGCTTTCTGCAGTGCATTTTGCCCCTCGTTTATTAAGATTAGAGAATGGTGATGACTTTTACCAAGTATACTGCTTGTAAACATTTTGTTAACAAGGCCCGTCCTGCACAGCCCTAGATCCCTTAAACCTTGATTTCATACAACTCATGTTTTTGTGAGCTCCAGGTTGGGTCTGAGTGGCTGGGGCAAAGTGGCTGGGGCAAAGTGGCTGGGGCAAAGCTACAAATTAACAACATCTCACCAAAGCAATTGTTTAAAGTACAAGACTTTTTCAAAATGGAGTCTCTTATGTCTTTTCTTTCTATATAGACACAGTAACAGTCTGATCTCTCTTTCTTTTCTCTACAGTGAGGGTCTTGCTTCTATGTTGATGGCTGCTGACTGATCAGTATAGGGGCAGCTGAAGTTTGGGTACCTGTGTCAATTTCTTAAAACAATGAAGTTTGTTCCTTTCACAAAAGATTTCCCTGTAGCATGTGATGCTGTTTGATAACATTATATCCACAGTAGAACTTCCTTGAAAACTGGAGTAAACCCTCTCAAACCCTGCTGCTGCTTTATTCACTAGGTTTATGGAATATTCTAAATCCTTGGTTGTTATTTCAACAATGTTCATAGCATCTCCACCTGGAGTAGATTCCATCTCAAGAAAATATTTTCTTTGCTCATCCATAAGAAGCAACTCCCCACTTGTTCAAGTTTCATCATGAGTTTACAGCAATTTAATCTCGTCTTAAGGCCCTAATTCTAATTCTCATTGTCATGCGATTTCTACCACATCTGTAGGGACTTCCTCCACTGACATCCTGAGCCCTCAAAGTCATCCATGAGGGCTGGAATCAACTTCTTCCAAACTCCTGTTAATGTTGATATTTCAACCTCCTCCCATCAAACACAAATGTTCTTAATGGCATTTGCTATTAAGGACATTTGTGATTCATGGGAGTAGTCTGAAATATCATGAAGGGATTAATGGTGAAACCTTTCCAAAAGGTTTTCAATTCAGTTTATCCAGACTCATCAAAGAAATTACTATCTATGACAGCTATACCTTTACAAAATGCATTTATTATTTAATAAAAACACATGAATGTCAAAACCACTCTTTGATCCACAGGCTGAAGGATAGATATTGTCTTAGCAGCCATGAACATAACATTAATTTCCAAGTACATCTCCATCTAAGCTTCTGGGTAGCTAGGAGAATTATTAATAAGCAGAAATCTTTTTTACCTTTTTTCTTTTCTTTCCTTTTTATTTTTTTTCTCCTTTATATAGTTTCCCTCTTGTTGCCCAGGATGGAGGGCAGTGGCGTGGTCTTGGCTCACTGCAACTTCCGCCTCCAGGGTCCAAGCCATTCTTCTGTGTCAGCCTCCCAATTAGCTGAAATTACAAGTACCACCACCATGCCCGGCTAATTTTTTTGTATTTTTATTAGACATGGGGTTTCATAATCTTCGCCAGGCTGGTCTCCAACTTCTGACCTCAGGCGATCCAACCACCTCGGCCTCCCAAAGTGCAGGGATTATAGGTGTGAGCCACTGCACCAGGCCAAGCAGCAATCCCTTTAAAGGACTCGTTGTTTTTTTTTGTTTTTTTGTTTTTTTTTTTCTGAGCAGTAGGTCTCAATAGTGGGATTAAAATATTCAGTAAACCATACTGTTAACAGTTGTGTTGTCACTCAGACTGTGATGTTCCATTTCTAGAGCACAGAAAGAATAGATTTTGAATAATTCTTAAGAGCCCTGAGATTTTCAGAGTGGTCAATGAGCATTGGCTGTAACTTAAAGTCACCAACTGCAGTGGTCCTCAAAGACAGTCAGCACATCCTTTGAAGTTTTGAAGCCAAGTGTTGACGTCTCTCTAGCGATGAAAATTTTACATCTTCAGTAAGCTTAATCATTTCTAGCTCTTTACTTAAAGTGAGAGACGTGCAATTCTTCCTTCCATTTGAGCTCTTTGAGGTCACTGTGGTTACTAATTAACACCCCCAGTGGGTGTCATCCTCCTCCCTCCTCAATCGAGTTCACCCACATCTCTGCATGGGGAACGGGGCTTTCTGCACCACACACGCCCTGCATGCCTGCGGTTCTCCCACAGGGGGCTTTCGTGAGCCAGGGAGCAAGGGCCGTCCCCCCGTTCCAGCCCAGCCAGGCTGTGAGGCAGAAGGAATCTCTCAACCTGCCAATGCGTGTGGGAATTTTTGTGTTCACTGCCCTGGCTCCTCTGGAAGTAGGACTGTCCCACCCTCAGACACCTCGGTGGCCTCCGCACCCCAACAAATGCCAGGAGGACGAGGATCTGCAGCACGGCGGCCTACTGGGCACGTGCTCATTGGGACAGCTTGGGCCCCCTCAAGCTGAGTCACAGGGGCAAGGTGTGTTTGAACCACCCGCGTCCCACTGGAGTCCACGGTGGGTCTGGAGCCCCAGGTCTCCAGGGCGGTGTGAGAAACCAAAGACAGGGCACCTCCACCTCCGAAGCTATCGACCCCGGAGGCCTCCCGATCAAGCACAGATGCAAGCCATCCAGGCACCTCTCAACCGCTCCAGGAGCCGTGGCGCTCATCTACACTCACCTCCAGCCTGATAGATGAGCTCCTGTCAACCCCAGAGTTTCAGCAAAAGGCACAGTCTTTCCTAGATCCGGCGCCACTGGGGAAGCTGAAGGAAGTGGAAGAGCCCGCTCCGCTGGAACCACTCCTCAGCCAGGAAGAACACCAGGCTCTGCTGGAGAAGGTTTAGGATGCGGGGTCGGGGCGGGGTGGGGGCAGAATGGCGGCCTCTCTTTCGCGGTGAACCTCTGACTCGGTATGGAGAGGCGTGTCTTCCCTTCCAGCTGACCTGCATAGGATCTCTGAGTTCCAGGTCCCATGAGAGACTCCACTCAGGGGAGGGCTGTCATTCTTTCCTGAGCATCCCGGGGATCCCAGGGCCCGTCAAGGTACCGGGAGATGGAGTGTCTACTGCTCATGCGCGGGTTAGCAGGCAGCAGCCTAGGTTTTCTAACCAGCTCAGGCAGAGCTCTCATCCCTTCCATCTTGCGCCCCCGCCGCGTTCTTCAGTGGGGCGGATGGAGACCTCCATCCCGGGAAACACTGGCCTGGGCAGGTGCCAAGCCTTCTCTTCTTTCCGCGTCTCGCCACCTCTGTCTCCCCGCCCCACCGTCATTCGCCTACCCTTGCCCAGCCAGCTTCCTCGGAATCACCGTGGAGTGCCTGACAGCTAAATGCAGACCCGAGACCCCGCGCAAACCGGGGTGCTGCCCTTTATACGCGGGAGGGAACTCAGGCAGAGATGGGGAGAGGAACGGAGACAGAGAGGGAGGGAGCGATGGAGGGAGAAAAGAACGGATGGACCCAGGGACCTTGGAAGGTTTGGAGGGATAGGAGGGAGAGAGGGAAGGAGGGAGGGAGGGAGGGAGGGAGAATGGGAGGAACTGAGGGAAGGACGGAGGGAAAGAGGGAGGGAGGGTGGAAGCAAGAAACAAAGAGGGGAAGGCAGAGAGAAAAGCGGTCTTCTTCCTCCAGGACCAGCAGGATCTTGCACTCCGGGAAAATGTTGGGTGCCCAGGGCAGGCTAAGTGCTCGGCCCACAGCCGCGTCTGCCTGCGGGGCTCTCACCGGCCCTCTGGATAGCCAGCCTGGGTTACCTCATCTGGGAGCGATTCAGACGAATTTCGTTTCCAAAGGAATAAGCGAATTACCCAGAGAGCAATGAGCCGAGACTCGGGTGATTGTTCATTTTTCAACCATATGGTTCACAGATGAGATAGCCCCACGTTGAGCCTGCAACGGAGCGCGAGGTGGATAGTCCCGCCCACACAGGAGTCACACTCAGGCCGACTGAAGCATGGTTTCGGGTTCCACGTTCCTTTGTCTTCTGCAAGGGCGCCTGTTGCTCATGTGTCTCTAGCCCCCGAAAGCGTGACCATTTTGACTGTTTGTTTCCCGAGCTCTGTGGGGACACAGAAACCTCCAGAGAATAGTGGAAAAGCAGCATCGTGTTTTCGCTCTCCTTTCCAGTTTCCTCTTTGGAAACAGGTCATAGTGGAGACTCCCCATGTCTTAGGAAACAGGAAACCATCATCAGGCCGTGATGCACCGGGCGTTTCTTTTCTCTGTAGTTTCGCTCTCGTTTTATACATGAAAATGAACGAGATTCGTAAGGAATCAGAAAAGAATTTATGGTACACAAGTCTTGACTACTGTTGCATTCCACTTTGAAATCACTTTGAGCTAAAACAACAGTTTTCCAAGATTTAAAGAAAAATAGATTTTATAAAAGGGATTTTTTTATTCACTCAATACATAATTTAAGTTACTGAGAGTAACAAGTGATATTTTTTCAACTATAATTTGCTCTGATGAAAGAAATAATTCTTTTAACTCCTCACAAATGCTACATTTTCAGGACTAAAGGAATTAGCAGTAGGCATTCTTTCTTCTTGATCTAAGTTATTTGTCTCTAAAATATGTCAAGTAAGCTTTTAAAGATTCAGTAATGGGCAGTTTCATGATTTTTTCTCTAAGTAAATTTTGAGGTTACTCCTCTGGCTTCATCGCTTCACTGTGATCTTTTTCTTCCTCTTCCTTGCTATCTTCTTCCATTTTTTTCATCCTCCTCACTGTCTAGAGGCTGAGGAATAAGCTGATTACCCACAAATACGTAAGTGGTAATTGTCTGTTTAACTCTCTTTCCTTTCCTTTTGGGTGGAGCCCTTTGAGGAATCCCCTTGGCCTGCATCTCATCATTTATGAAATTTCTAAGTGTGGGTCGAATATAAATATGAGCTAAGTCCTGTAGATTCCTGACAATGATTCCTTACAGATTTGCAGTTGTGAGGGTTAGATTTAATTTTATATAAGGTTTAAATGATAGTTAAACTTATGTAACCTGATCTGAATTTGCATTTCCTCTATGAAAACTTCATTTATCTAATAAGGAAATCAAATGATTGCAGACCTATTTACCTTAATTTTGTTGCAATCACTGTTGCTGGGTTGCTGTATTTATATTCCGGGAAATATATGAGTGTAATAACAATACAAAATACTGAATAATTTAGCTTGTAAAAATCCCACAAATTTCATGAAATTTCACAGCACAGCTATTTTTGCTTTTGAATCTCTTTCCAAAAGACATGAGTAAAATATCGACTTCTCTCATAGAGATTTTAAGAGCAAAGCAAGTGAATTATTAAAATAGGAAGTCGTACTTAACACAACTTTTTATATGGACCCTTTACATTTTCAGTATTTTAAAAAATGAGGTTATCTTAACTCTCTAGAATATTTTTATTATTATTATACTTTAAGTTTTAGGGTACATGTGCAAAATGTGCAGGTTAGTTACATATGTATACATGTGTCATGCTGGTGTGCTGCACCCATTTAGCACTCGACATTTAGCATTAGGTGTATCTTCTAAAGTTATCCCTCCACCCTCCGCCCACCCGACGACATTCCCCAGAGTGTGATGTTCACCTTCCTGTGTTCGTGTGTTCACATTGCTCAATTCCCACCTATGAGTGAGAACATGCAGTGTTTGGTTTTCTGTCCTTGGGATAGTTTACTGAGAATGATGATTTCCAATTTCATCCATGTCCATAAAAAGGACATGAACTCATCATTTTTTATGGCTGCATAGTATTCCATGGTATATATGTGCCACGTTTTCTTAATCCAATGTTGGACATTTGGATTGGTTCCAACTCTTTGCTATTGTGAATAGTGCCGCAATAAACATACTTGTGCATGTGTCTTTATAGCAGCATGATTTATAGTCCTTTGGGTATATACCCAGTAATGGGATGGCTGGGTCAAACGGTATTTCTAGTTCTAGATCCTTGAGGAATCACCACACTGACTTCCACAATGTTTGAACTAGTTTACAATCCCACCAACAGTGTAAAAGTGTTCCTATTTCTCCACATCCTCTCCAGCACCTGTTGTTTCCTGACTTTTTAATGCTCGCCATTCTAACTGGTGTGAGATGGTATCTCATTGTGTTTTTGATTTGCATTTCTCTGATAGCCAGTGATGGTGAGCATTTTTTCATGTGTTTTTTGGCTACATAAATGTCTTCTTTTCAGAAGTGTCTGTTCATGTCCTTCGCCCACTTTTTGATGGGGTTGTTTGATTTTTTCTTGTAAATTTGTTGGAGTTCATAGTAGATTCTGGATATTAGCCCTTTGTCAGATGAGTAGGTTGTGAAAATTTTCTCCCAATTTGTAGGTTGCCTGCTCACTCTGATGGTAGTTTATTTTGCTGTACAGAAGCTCTTTAGTTTAATTAGGTCCCATTTGTCAATTTTGCCTTTTGTTGCCATTGCTTTAGGTGTTTTAGACATGAAGTCCTTACCCATGCCTGTGTCCTGAATGGTAATGCCTAGGTTTTCTTCTGGGGTTTTTATGATTTTAGGTCTAATGTTTAAGTCTTTAATCCATATTGAATTATTTTTTGAATAAGGTGTAAGGAAGGGATCCAGTTTCAGCTTTCTACATATGGCTAGTCAGTTTTCCCAGAACCGTTTATTAAATAGGGAATCCTTTACCCATTGCTTGTTTTTCTCAGGTTTGTCAAAGATCAGATAGCTGTATATATGTGGCATTATTTCTGAGGGCTCTGTTCTGTTCCACTGATCTATGACTCTGTTTTGTTACCAGTACCATGCTGTTTTGGTTACTGTAGCCTTGTAGTATAGCTTGAAGTCAGGTAGCGTGATGCCTCCAGGGTTGCTCTTTTGGCTTAGGATTGACTTGGCGATGAGGGCTCTTTTTTGGTTCCATATGAACTTTAAAGTAGTTTTTTCCAATTCTGGGAAGAAAGTCATTGGTAGCTTGATGGGGATGGCATTGAATCTATAAATTACCTTGGGCAGAATGGCCATTTTCACGACACTGTTTCATCCTACCCTTGAGCTTGGAATGTTCTTCCATTTGTTTCTATCTTCTTTTAATTCAATGAGCAGTGGTTTGTAGTTCTCTTTGAAGAGGTCTTTCATGTCCCTTATAAGTTGGATTCATAGATATTTTATTCTCTTTGAAGCAATTGTGCATGGGAGTTCACTCATGATTTCGCTCTGTTAGTCTGTTATTTTTGTATAAGAATGCTTGTGATTTTTGTACATTGATTTTGTATCCTGAGACTTTGCGGAAGTTTCTTATCAGCTTAAGGAGATTTTGGGCTGAGACAATGGGGTTTTCTAGATATACAATCATGTCATCTGCAAACAGGGACAATTTGACTTCCTCTTTTCCTAATTGAATACACTTTATTTCCTTCTCCTGCCTAATTGCCCTGGCCAGAACTTCCAACACTATGTTGAATAGGAGTGGTGAGAGAGGGCATCCCTGTCTTGTGTCAGTTTTCAAAGGGAATGCTTCCAGTTTTTGCCCATTCTGTATGATATTGGCTGTGGGTTTGTCATAGATAGCTCTTATTATTTTGAGATACTTCCCATCAATACCTAATTTATTGAGAGTTTTTAGCAGGGAGGGTTGTTGAATTTTGTCAAAGGACTCTTCTGTATCTATTGAGATAATCATGTGGTTTTTGTCTTTCATTGTGTTTATATGCTGGATTATATTTATTGATTTGTGTATATTGAACCAGGCTTGCATCCCAGGGATGAAGCCCACTTGATCATGGTGGATAAGCTTTTTGATGTGCTGCTTTATTTGGTTTGCCAGTATTATATTGAGGATTTTTGCATCAATGTTCATCAAGGATATTGGTCTAAAATTCTCTTTTTTGTTGTGTTTCTGCCCAGCTTTGGTATCAGGATGATACTGGCATCATAAAATGAGTTAGGGAGGATTTCCTCTTTTTCTATTGATGGGAATAGTTTCAGAAGGAATGGTGCCAGTTCCTCCTTGTACCTCTGATAGAATTCGGCTGTGAATCCATCTGGTCCTGGACTTTTTTTGCTTGGTAAGCTATTGATTATTGCCTCAATTTCAGAGCCTGTTATTTGTATATTCAGAGATTCAACTTCTTCCTGGTTTAGTCTTGGGAGGGTGTATGTGTCGAGGAATTCATCCATTTCTTCTAGATTTTCTAGTTTATTTTCATAGAGGTGTTTGTAGTATTCCCTGATGGTAGTTTGTATTTCTGTGGGATTGGAGATTGTATCCCCTTTATCATTTTTTATTGCATCTATTTGATTCTTCTCTCTTTTTTTCTTTATTAGTCTTGCTAGCAGTCTATCAATTTTGTTGGTCCTTTCAAAAAACCAGCTCCTGGATTCATTAATTTTTTGAAGGTTTTTTTGTGTCTCTGTTTCTTTCAGTTCTGCTCTGATTTTAGTTATTTCTTGCCTTCTGCTAACTTTTGAATGTGTTTGCTCTTGCTTTTCTAGCTCTTTTAATTCTGATGTTAGGGTGTCAATTTTGGATATTTTCTGCTTCCTCCTGTGGGCATTTAGTGCTATAAGTTTCCCTCTACACAGCTTTAAATGTGTCCCAGAAATTCTAGTATGTTGTGTCTTTGTTGTCATTGGTTTCAAAGAACATCTTTCTTTCTGCCTTCATTTCGTTATGTACCCAGTAGTCATTCAGGAGCAGGTTGTTCAGTTTCCATGTAGTTGAGCAGCTTTGAGTGACTTTCTTCATCCTGAGTTCTAGTTTGATTGCACTGTGGTCTGAGACACAGTTTGTTATGATTTCTGTTCTTTTACATTTGCTGAGGAGAGCTTTACTTCCAACTATGTGGTCAATTTTCGAATAGGTTTGGTGCTGAAAAAAATGTATACTCTGTTGATTTAGAGTGGAGAGTTCTGTAGATGTCTATTAGGTCCACTTGGTGCAGAGCCGAGTTCAATTCCTGGGTATCCTTGTTAACTTTCTGTCTCGTTGATCTGTCTAATGTTGACAGCAGGATGTTAAAGTCTCCCATTATTACTGTGTGGGAGTCTAAGTCTCTTTGTAGGTCACTCAGGACTTGCTTTATGAATCTGGGTGCTCCTGTATTGGGTGCATATATATTTAAGATAGTTAGCTCTTCTTGTTTAATTGATCCCTTTACCATTATATAATGGCATTCTTTGTCTCTTTTGATCTTTGTTGGTTTAAAGTCTGTTTTATCAGAGACTAGGGTTGCAACCCCTGCCTTTTCTTGTTTTCCATTTGCTTGGTAGATCTTCCTCCATCCTTTTATTTTGAGCTTATCTGTGTCTCTGCACGTGAGATGGGTTTCCTGAATACAGCATACTAATGGGTCTTCACTCTTTATCCAATTTGCCAGTCTGTGTCTTTTAATTGGAGAATTTAGTCCGTTCATATTAAAAGTTAATATTGTTATGTGTGAATTTGATCCTGTCATTATGATGTTAGCTAGTTATTTTGCTTGTTAGTTGATGCAGTGTCTTCCTAGCCTCGATGGTCTCTAAAATTTGGCATGATTTTGCAGTTGCTGGTACCAGTTGTTCCTTTCCATGTTTAGTGCTTCCTTCAAGATCTCTTTTAGGGCAGGTCTGGTGGAGACAAAATCTCTCAGCATTTAATTGTCTGTAAAGTATTTTGTTTCTCCTTCACTTATGAAGCTTAGTTTGGATGGATATGACATTCTGGGTCCAAATTATTTTCTTTAAGAATGTTGAATATTGGCCCCCAGTCTCTTCTGGCTTGTAGAGTTTCTGCTGAGAGATCCACTGTTAGTCTGATGGACAACCCTTTGTGCATAACCCGACCTTTCTCTCTGGCTGCCCTTAACATTTTTTCCTTCATTTCAACTTTGGTGAATCTGACAATTATGTGTCTTGGAGTTGCTCTTCTCAAGGGGTATCTTTGTGGTGTTCTCTGTATTTCCTGAATCTGAGTGTTGGCCTGCCTTGCTAGATTGGGGAAGTTCTCTTGGATAATATCCTGCAGAGTGATTTCCAACTTGGTTCCATTCTCCCCGTCACTTTCAGGTACACCAATCAGAAGTAAATTTGGTCTTTCCACATAGTCCCATATTTCTTGGAGGGTTTGTTCGTTTCTTTTTATTCTTTTTTCTCTAAACTTCCCTTCTCACTTCATTTCATTCATTTCATCTTCCATCACTGATACTCTTTCTTCCAGTTGATTGCATTGGCTCCTGGGACTTCTGCACTCTTCACGTAGTTCTCAAGCCTTAGATTTCAGCTCCATCAGCTCCTTTAAGCACTTCTCTGTATTGTTTATTCTAGTTATACATTCGTCTAATTTTTTTTCAAAGTTTTTTAACTTCTTTGCCTTTGGTTTGAATTTCCTCCTGTAGCTCGGAGTAGTTTGATCATCTGAAGACTTCTCTCAACTCGTCAAAATCATTCTCCCTCCAGCTTTGCTCCGTTGTTGATGAGGAACTGCATTCCTTTGGAGGAGAAGTGGCACTCTGCTTTTTAGAGTTTCCAGTTTTTCTGCTCTGTTTTTTCCCCATCTTTGTGGTTTTATTTCCTTTTGGTCTTTGATGATGGTAATGTACAGATGGGTTTTTGGTGTGGATGTCCTTTCTGTTTGTTAGTTTCCTTCTAACAGACAGGACCCTCAGCTGCATGTCTGTTGGAGTTTGCTAGAGGTCCACTCCACACGCTGTTTGCCTTTGTAACAGCAGCGGTGGCTGAAGAACAGCATATTTTCATGAACCACAAATGCTGCTGTCTGACTGTTCCTCTGGAAGTTTTGACTCAGAGGAGTACCCGGCCTTGTGAGGTATCAGTCTGCCCCTACTGGGGGTTGCCTCCCACTTAGGCTGCTTGGAGTTCAGGGGTCAGGAACCCACTTAAGGAGACAGTCTGCCTGTTCTGAGATCTCCAGCTGCGTGCTGGGAGAACCATTGCTCTCTTCAAAGCTGTCAGACAGGGACATTTAAGTCTGCAGAGGTTACTGCTGTCTTTTTGTTTGTCTGTGCCCTGCCCCCATAGGTGGAGCCTATAGAGGCACGCAGGCCTCCTTGAGCTGTGGTGGGCTCCACCCAGTTCGAAGTTCCCGGCTGCTTTGTTTACCTACGCAAGCCTGAACAATTGTGGCGCCCCTCCCAAAGCCTCGCTGCCGCCTTGCAGTTTGATCTCAGACTGCTGTGCTAGCAATCAGTGAGACTCCGTGGGTGTAGGACCCTCCGAGCCAGGTGCGGGATATAATCTCCTGGTGTGCCGTTTTTAAGCCCGTTGGAAAAGTGCAGTATTAGGGCGGGAGTGACCCAATTTTCCAGGTCCATCTGTCACTCCTTTCTTTGACTAGGAAAGGGAACTCCCTGACCCCTTGCACATCCCGAGTGAGGCAATGCCTAGCCCTGCTTGGGCTTGCACACGGTGCGCTGCACTCACTGTCCTGCGCCCACTGTCTGGCACTCCCTAGTGAGATGAACCTGGTAACTCAGGTGGAAATTCAGAAATCACCCGTCTTCTGCGTCAGTCACGCTGGGAGCTGTAGACTGCAGCTGTTCCTATTTGGGTATCTTGGCTGCGCCCACTCTCTAGAATTTTTAAGTTATATTTAGAATTGTTTTTTCTATAGTTCACTGTATAAAGTATTTGGTTTTTTTAAAAAAGCAAAATCATCGTTATGTGTGACTCTTGATAGGCCACAGAACAAGTGAATGAACATGAGTGAGACCACTTTCTTAGATGTCTGTAAGTAGCAGGGCCATGGTAGACCTGGTCAGCAGATGCAATTTAGCAGATGGAACTTCTAATTTACCTGAATATTTATCCTTGACAAGGTAGGGCTGAGCCTACACTTGCTTTGGATCTTTCTAGTACAAGAAATATTCACAGAAATTGTATCTAGACACCTTTTGTTCGGAAAATCCTGTTCAGAATCATAGTGTAATCTTTGGGACTCATGCCATGCTCATTTGACTTCTTCCCATATTTTTTATGTTTCTTTTGGTAAAACTATAATGGTTTTCATTTTTTACTTAATATCACACAATTAAACTGTCCATATTTGAGCTTTATTGTAGCTTATCAGTGATAAAAAACAGGTAGTAATTGCCATTGTTTGCTTGTTTGTTTTCCTAATAAGGCCTGAAAACAGCCATTCCTTATTAAGAAAGTGTGCAATGTAACATATTTGTTAGAGTTACATGGATTATATATTTCTTAAAGGGAAAAATTTGAGAGTATCATGGATTACCACCAGGATTATTATTACAGTAGTTGCTCAGATTTGGTTAAGGAAGCCCAATCAAAGTATAGTGAAAGTATTATTATCTTTCTGCTAAGATTAAGACATCATTTCAAAAATCTCAGCCCCAATAATTCCACAACATCTGAAAACAAGGGTTTGTGATCATGTGTAAGCATGAAATTTTTCCAAGTAAGTGAGGATATTTTAGTTACGTGAAAGGCAGTATCAATGGAAGGTTATTTGTTTTATACCAGTGGCTAGGATGGTGGAATTGGGGTTAATTCTACAGGTATTCTTAGATGATTACTAAACTGCTAAGAAATGCCCCATATTATTTGTATCTAGGAAAGAAAAAAATCAGTATCATACTGTTGTCATCTGTCAGAAATGTTCATTTTATTCTGAATTAAATGTGGCTTTTGAAGTTACCTTGAATTCCTGGTGACCACATGTTTTTATCTGGAAAACCTGGGGAAAGTTTTCTGTCCCATCAACCCTGCTGTTTTTTTTTTTTTTTCTCGGTTGGAACTGATGTTTAGATGATGCTTTTACTATGCAGGAGAGAGTTTTTTTAAGGATATATTTGAAGATTGGGTTTTCCGTAATGTCTTTCATTCTTTGACTTTGGCAAAGTGTACAGTAGATTTTCATGATCATTGCATACTTCTTGTCATTGAAATGTATTTTTATGTTTTTAAATGCATTCATTTTACACTTTTGTGACTTTATTATTGACTTTAAGAGGCAGAAATAAAAAAATAAAATTAAAAAAAAAGAAAATGAATGCGATCCACACACCTGCGTGTGTGAGATTATCATGGCAACAGCGACACCCACAGGCATTGCCGCCTTCACGGAGAGGGCATGGAAAACTCAAGACTATCATGGATGTTCAGTTCTACACTCCACCCTTCCAAAGTGATTTCTCCCTGAAATCGTGTGTGAGCCCAGAGAGAAACTTCTAGTTTCCATAGAATTCTGGAGAACTCAGAAAGCCAGCCCCGGAAGCCCCCCTTTCCTGGCCGATCTGGCCCCACCTTCACCTACCACACATGGCCCTGTGTCTGTGGTCTCTGGCTTCAGAGGGCGGGTTATCCATGGCCCTTGGGTACTCATGCATATTCGTGAAGGGGTGAAGCTGGTGGGTCTTTATAAGTGCCACTGGCGGGGTCGGACTCCTGACTGGACCTGCGTGCAGCGCAAAGGCCAACTGAGGCACACGGCTGCTGCTGGCCACTCTCTGCCCTTGTCTCTCCGTGAAATTCCAGCCAGGTGCCCCTGCGATGGCTCTCCCGACACCTTCTGACATCCCCTTCCCCACGGAAGCCTGAGGACGAGGACGGCAAAGGGACTCGTTTGTAACCTGAACGAAAAGATGCCCTGCCAGTGTGCTTTGAGTGGAACCCTTACCTGAACTGGCCAGAGAGACCTGCCTTTTAGAGTCCAGGATTCAGATTTCATGTCAGAATCGAAGGTTCAGGCATCCAGGCCAGGGTGGCATGGAACACACGCACGCAGACGGCCTGTGCAATGCGGCCCACAAGGGTGCCACCATCCCTCCTTGGTCGCCTTCACCCCCACCAGGGCGTGGGGTACAGGGGGCTTTCAGTAGCCAGGCAGCAAGAGTCACCCCTCTGCTGCAGCCCAGCAAGGCTTCCCAGGCAGAGGGAATCTCCCAACCTGCCATGGAACATGGGGATTTTGGGTTTGCTCTCCTGGCTCCTTCGGAAGTGGCGCTGACCCACCCTCAGACACCTGGGTGACCTCAGCACCCAAACAGATGGCAGGGGGACCAGGATCCACACTGCGGTGGCCTTCTGGGTGTGTGCTCAATGGGACACCTTGGGCCGCTCACGCTGAGTCAAACAGAAGGCGGCCTTCTGGGTACCTGCTCAGTGGGACAAGTTGAGCCGCTCAGGCTGAGTCACAGGAGCAAGGTGTGCTTGCACAGCACACGTGCCACATGAGTCCGTATTGGGGCTGGGGCCAGGGTCTCCAAGTCACCAGGGCACTTGGGGATGCGAAGCCAAGGCACATCTACCTCCGCAGCTCGCACCCATGGAGGCCTCTGCGTGTCAGAAGCAGATGTAAGCCATCCAGACACCCTCCCAACCGCTCCAGGAGCTGGAGGGCTCATCTGCACTCGCATCCACCCTGCTATATGAACTCCTGTTGACCCCAGAATTTCAGCAAAAGGCACATCCTTTCCTAGCAACGGAGCCACTGGGGGAGTTGAAGGACGTGGAAGAGCCCACCTTTCTGGAACCACTCCTCAGCCAGGAAGAACACTGGGCTCAGTTGGAGGA
The DNA here is from genome assembly GCF_028885625.2 of Pongo pygmaeus. Lineage (NCBI taxonomy): Eukaryota > Metazoa > Chordata > Mammalia > Primates > Hominidae > Pongo > Pongo pygmaeus. Next base: position 6,790,814 of record NC_072385.2, read on the forward strand.
GCTTTAGGACGCAGGGTTGGGAAAGGATGGGGATAGGGGTGTGGCCCTTCTTTCGTGGGGAACATCTGGCTTTGTATGGAGACCTGTGTCTTCCCTTCCAGCTGACCTGTCTAGGATTCCAGAGTCAAGGTCCAGCAAGAGACTCCACAGAAAGGAGGGCTGTCATTCTTTTCTGAGTATCTCAGGGATTTCAGAGCCAGCACAGGTACTCAGAGATGGGCCGTCTACTGCCCATATGCGGGTCCGCGGGCAGCCAGCTAGGGTTTGGGACCAGCCCAGGCAGGGCTCTCATCCCTTCCCCAGCCCCCCTATGCCTTGTACCCCCCCCCGCCCCCGCGTTCTTCGGTGGTGTAGGCGGAGACCTCCACCCCGGGAAACACCGGCCAGGGAAGTGGCCAGGCCTGCTCTCTTTTCCGCGGCTCAACTCCACTGCCTCCCCGCTCCACCATCACTCACACACCCATGTCCTGCCATAATCCCTGGCAACACGTGGAGCGCCTGGCAACTAAATGTAGACCCCGAGATCTCTCACAAACTGTGGTTCTGCTCTTTCTAGGTGGGAGGGAAGCCAGGCAGAGACGGGGAAAGGAACTCAGACAAAGTGAGAGGGAGTGACAGAGGGAGGAAAGGACGGATGAACGGAGGGAACTTGGAAGGGATGGAGGGAGGGAGGGAAAGAAAAAGAGAAGAATGGAGGGAGGGAAGGAGGGAGAAATGGAGGTATGAATGGAGGGAGAGAGGGAAGGAGAGAAGAACAGAGGGAGGGAGAGAGGGAGAGAAGGAAGAATAGAGGGAAGGATGGACAGAGGGAGAAAAGGAGCAAGAAACAGAGAAAGGAAGGCAAAGAGAAAAGCTGTCTTCTGCCTCCAGGACTAGCAGGACCTCGAACTCTGGGAAAATGTTGGCTGCCCAGTGAAGGCTGAGTGCTCGGCCAAAGGCCGTGTAGTCCGACGGTGCCCTCACCGGCCCTCGGGATTGTCAGCCTGGGTTACTTCATCTGGGAGCGATTCAGACGAATTCTACCTCCCAAGGAATGAGCGAATTCCCCAAAGAGCAGAGTCAAGACTCGAATGGTTGTCTGTTTTTCATCCACATGGTTCACAGATGGCATATCCCCACGTTAAGCCTGCAACAGAGCATGAGGCAGATACTCCCATCCACACAGGAGTCACACTCAAGCCAAGTGAACCATGATTCCGGATTCCACGTTCCTTTGCCCTCTGCAAGGTGGCCTGTTGCTCACTGCTCACTGGTCTCTGGCCCCCGAAAGCGTGACCATGTGGACTGTTTGTTTCCCGAGCTCTGTGGGGACACAGAAACCTCCAGCGAAGCATGGAAAAGCAGCATTGTGTCTTCGCTCTCCTTTGCAGTTTCCAAACAGGCCGTTTTGGAGACTCCTCATTTTGCAGGAAACAGGAATGCATCATCCGGCTGTGATGCCTCAGTCCCCTGCCCTGGCTCCAGGCCCACCAGGAGGCCTCCCTTTCGCTGACACTCCAGGCCTTCCCTCGGCTCACGAGCTCCCCAGCTTCCAACACATTGCGCCGGCTCAGGACAGGGTGTGCTCGGAGGTGTCAGGGCCCGGGGCCCACAGTTCTGGGATCCCCTCCAGTCCTCTGCCTTACCGCAGAAGAATTGTTTTGGATCCCTTACTGCCCTTCCTGCAAGGCCCCCTCTTGCCCCACACACCCAGAGCCGCCAGGGCTGCACAGGGGGGAACAGCCAGCCCAGCCCTTTTTCTCACAATGCCAACACCATCGTCGCTTGTCCCGACGAGTACCTGCCCATGGCCAACGGGAAAGGAAGGCCCTGATTTGCCCCATGCTGGCACTAGAGCCCCGGCAGCCTGATGCCGGGAAAGAGGGGCTGACGGACATCCAGACACACCACACCAACACCACGAGCAAACCCACCCCGACACATACACAGATACACACGGGTGAATGCACACAGGCACACAAGCACACACACGGACACACACACAAGGACATACAGGCAAAGACACAGACACAGCTTTAAAAAGAGCTAGGGAGACTGGGATGGAGAGATAGAAATGTAGGGAGAGAGAGAAAGGTGGAGGAGGAGAGAGACAGAAGGTGACAGAAGAGCGAGAGGTGGAGGGGGAAATAGAGAAAGAGAGACAGCAAGGGAGTTGTACAGCAAGAGAGACAGAGCCTTGGAGAAGGAGGCTCTGCTCAGGTAGACAGGGCAACTTTGAGCAGGCCAGGGTGAGGTGGAGGGTGCTTGGGCCAGGCTAGAACAGGGGGTCAGGACCGCCCAAGTGGGAAAACCAACGGAGCCCTGAGACGTGTTTTTTTTTTTTTTTTCTTGGATTGGTTGGTTGCTTTGGGGGTGCGTCTCATAGGGTCCTTCTGTCTCCTAGGTGTGGTGGTCCCTGAGATTTGTAGAGTACACCCGTCCATCAGGTGGAAGCCGTGGCACAAAGCGTGTCCACGGGGCCAGGCCTGGGTCTCTCTTGTGTCCTCAGGACTTGAGTTTACACGAAGTCAGTGGCAATGGGAAACAGGGTGCACAGGGAAGGATTTATTCGTGGCTGGGAAAAACAATGTCCTTCCCCCGGGGAAAGCAGCCCACGTGTTCTGGAGCAGAGTTCTTGGCTGGTGACTGTGGGACCTGCTGCCCCAGCTTGGACACTTGCAGTGGCACTTGATGAATGAATTGAATTGCCTGGGGTCTGGGGAGTGGGAAGACACCCTGGAGGGCAGGAAACCCTAGCCTGCGCCTTTGGGGTCTAGTACGTGCCACAGAGCCCCAGCTGGAGCCGGGCTCCTGGTGGGGCTGCAGCCAGGCAGAAGAGGTGGAATGCTGATGCCTGGCGGTATTGCAGCTGCAGATCCCCACGAGGAGGTTTCATCTCGACATAAATGTTTTTCTTTCTTCAGCTGATATGTATCCTTAATTTTATATTAGTGGTAACTCCACACATTTAGAGGTACAAAATATGATTTCCCACACCTTATAATCGCATTACCACCTCCCATTACCATCAACTTTCCCCCTCCTCACCACCCTCAACCCGTAGACTAGGTCTAGCCATGTTGCCCAGGCTGGCCTCAAACTCCCAGGCTTAAGTGATATGCCTGCCTTGGCCTCTCAAAGTGCTGGGATCAGCGGTGTGAGTCACCATGCCCAGCCAACCACCACCAAGTTTAGATTCAGCAGCACTGGGTCGTGGAGCTAAGGACCCACAAATTTAGAAAAGTTTTTAATTATCATAACGTTTCTGTGATGAAATAGTATTTGTTATTACATTTTTAGACTCTTTTATAATGTTCTTTTTTTTTCCACTGAACACAGTACTAAGTAGTAATTGGAAAATCACAGCATAAGTCATATTACTTTTTCTAATACAGAGTCCTTGGCTGTTCTCTAAGCTAAGCATGATCACCTACATTGAGAAAAAGAAAAAGCCCCAGAGTGTGAGGAGATAGGAGATAGTAGCCAAACATCCAAAGAGGTGGGAGTGAATAAGGCAGATGACACAGATGAGATTTCCAAAGGTCAAGGAGAAAGCCAGATCTTAAAGTGTGGTTTGCGAAGCTATACTCCAATGGAAATCTTTTCTGAGAAGACCTGGTTTCTTTCTCTTGCTTTTATTAGAGACAGACATCTTCTGCCCCATGCTCTTCAGTTTTCTAGGACTGGACTTCCACTTCAACGATCATTCATCTAAGTTACAAAGAAAATCAAACCCTTTGCATGGCTTGCAAGGGACTGGAGGACCTGGCTGCTTGCTCTTTTATTGCTTTTGAGGACATGGGACCATCTGTGATTTTTAAGGAACTCTATGTTAAACATTTTCTAATTTCCATTTTGAGTCTTGTCTAAAATGTGTGAGAGTAGTGGAGATATTGGGATTTGGTTTAGAAATCACAGAAACACCACATCCAGATGTCGTATGTTTTCTGCTTTATAATTCCATATCCTGTGAAGTTTTCAAATGTGATTCTAAAGAAATTCTTACTCAATAATTTTATCAGAACACTAAGCCTCTGCCCCATATAATAAAACCTAATGTTATTTTACTTCAAAATTTTAAGTTTTTAGTATGTATTGACTCTAAAGCTGTAAACACTCTGTGCCATAATTCCTAAACTGTAATATGGTTTAATGTATCTACTTTCTAATTTTAAAACCTGTACTTTGCTATTGAGTAACTTAGAATATTGCTGAGCATGTATTAAATACCCATTTGTTTCCTGATTTTTTAATAGTTATCATTTTATAATTTTCTCTTGTTTAGTTTGAAGCTTACTAGGATTTTGTCATTGATATGTATGTGTGTATATATATATATACACACACAAGTATATATGTGACAACAAATGTAATTGATATATATCTATATGTTTTATGTATGTGTATATACACACTTATGTGAATATATGCATGTGTACATAACATTGATTTTTTGACCAATAAAAATTGCATAATTATGCATTGTCTACATTATAATAATTTGATAGATATATATTGTAAAATGTTTAATACAATTAAGTTGATGAACATTCATATCACCTCACATGTTTATGATTTTGTAGTGAGAGCATTTGAGGTCTCCTATTGTTGCAGCAAATTTTAAGCATACAAAACACTGTTATTAACTACATTTTAAAGCTATACATTAGACCCCCAAAACTTATTTATCTTATAACAGAAAGTTTGTAATCTTTGAACACATTATCATTTTTTCTACCTCCAGGCCTGGTCATTACCATTGTACTCTCTGCTTCTGTGAGTTCAGGCTTTTTAAATTCTCAATTTAAGTAAGAACATACAGTGTTTGTTTTTCTGTGCCCAGCTTATTTTGCATAGCATAATGTACCCAGGTCCATTCATGTTGTTGAAATAGCAGAATTTCATTCTTTTTTATGGGTGACTAATATTCAGTTGTCTATTTTTCCACATTTCCCTTATCCATTCAGCATCTACAGATAAGTCATTTTTTTAAAAAAGTACTCTTGACAGTTGTGAATAACGCTGCATTGAACACAGGGGTGCAGATTATTTTTGAGATGCTGATTTTATTTTGTTTATAGACAGAAGTGGAATTTCGGGATTGTACGATAGTTCAATTTTTTTAAAATAACCAGCATACTAATTTTCATAATGAGTCTTCCAGTTTACAACTCATTAAGACTGTACAGAAATATTTTGTCACATCCTTGTTAACACTTGTCATATCTCTTTTTTTTGATATTAGCCATTCCAACTGCTGTAAAGTGGTGTCTTTTTATTTGCAATTTTCTCATGAATGGTAATGTTTAGCATCTTTCTACACACCTGTTGGATATTTGAATATGTTTGTAAAAAATATTTAGTCTTGGTCTTTGGAGCCAAGATGGCCAAATAGGAATAGCTCCAGTCTACAAATCCCAGCTTGAGTGACGCAAAAGATGGGTGATTTCTGCATTTCCAACTAAGGTACCAGGCTCATCTCACTGGGGAGTGCATGTCAGTGGGTACCAGGCAGTGGGTACAGTGCACCACGCATAAGCCAAAGCAGGGCGAGGCATTGCCTCACTGGGGAACTGCAAGGGGTCAGGGAATTCCCTTTCCTAGTCAAAGAAAGGGGTGACAGATGGCACCTGGAAAATCGGGTCACTCCCACCCTAAAACTGCGCTTTTCCAAGGGGCTTCACAAACAGCACACCAGGAGATTATATCCTGCACCTGGCTCAGAGGTTCTTATGCCCACAGAACCTCGCTCATTGCTAGCACAGCAGTCTGAGATCAAACTGCAAGGTGGCAGTGAGGCTGGGGGAGGTGGGCCCGCCATTGCTCAGGCTTCAGTACGTAAACAAAGTGGCTGGGAAGCTCGAACTCGGTGGAGCCCATCACACCTCAAGGAGGTCTGCTGCCTCTGTAGGCTCCCCCTCTGGAGGCAGGGCACAGACAAACAAAAGACAGCAATAACCTCTACAGATATAAATGTCCCTGTCCCACAGATTTGAAGACAGTAGTGGTTCTCCCAGCATGCAGCTGGAGATCTGAGAATGGGAAGACTGCCTCCTCGAGTGGGTCCCTGAACCCCGAGTAGCCTAACTAGGAGGCACCCCCCAGTAGGGTTGGACTGACACCTCACAAGGCTGGGTACTCCTCTGAGACAAAACTTCCAGAGGAACGATCAGGCAGCAACATTTTTGGTTCAACAATATCCGCTGTTCTGCAAACACCGCTGCCAATACCCAGGCAAACAGGATCTGGAGTGGACGTCTAGCAAACTCCAACAGACCTGCAGCTGAGGGTCCTGACAGTTAGAAGGAAAACTAACAAACAGAAAGGACTTCCACCCCAAAAACCCATCTGTACATCACCATCATCAAAGACCAAAGGTAGATAAAACCACAAAGATGGGGAAAAACAGAGCAGAAACACTGGAAACTCTAAAAATTATAGCACCTCTCCTCCTCCAAAGGAACGCAGCTCTTCACAAGCAATGGAACAAAGCTAGATAGAGAATGACCTTGATGAGTTGAGAGAGGAAGACTTCAGAAGAACAAACTACTCCAAGCTACAGGAGGAAGTTCAAACCAATGGCAAAGAAGTTAAAAACCTTGAAAATAATTAGACAAATGGATAACTAGAATAATCAATGCAGAGAAGTCCTTAAAGGACCTGATGGAGCTGAAAACCATGACACCAGAACTACGTGATGAATAAACAAGCCTCAGTAACCAACGCGATCAACTGGAAGAAATGGTATCAGCGATGGAAGATGAAATGAATGGAATGAAGTGTGAAGAGAAGTTTAGAGAAAAAAGAATAAAAAGAAACAAACAAATCCTCCAAGAAACACAGGACTATGTGTAAAGACCAAATCTACTTCTGATTGGTGGACCTGAAAGTGACGGGGAGAATTGAACCAAGTTGCAAAACAACCAGCAGGATATTATCAAGGAGAACTTCCCAAATCAAGCAAGGCAGGCTAACATTCAAATTCAGGAAATACAGAGAACACCACAAAGATACTCCTCGAGAAGAGCAACTCTAAGACACAACATTGTCAGATTCACCAAAGTTGAAATGAAGGAAAAAATGTTAAGGGCAGCCAGAGAGAAACGTCAGGTTACCCACAAAGGGAAACACATCAGACTAACAGCAGATCTCTTAGCAGAAACTCTACAAGGAAGAAGAGAGTGGAGGCCAATATTCAATTTTCTTAAAGAAAATAATTTGGACCCAGAATGTCATATCCAGCCAAACTAAGCTTCATAAGTGAAGGAGAAAAAAAAACCTTTACAGACAAGCAAATGCTGAGAGATTTTGTCACCACCAGAAATGCCCTAAAGGAGTTCCTGAAGGAAGCACTAAACATGGAAAGAAACAACTGGTAACAGTCACTGCAAAAACTTGCCAAATTGTAAAGACCATCAAGGCTAGGAGGAAACTGCATCAACTAACGAGCAAAATAACCAGCTAACATCATAATGATAGGATCAAATTCACACTTAAAAATACTAACCTTAAATGTAAATGGGCTAAATGCTCGAATTAAAAGGCACAGACTGGCAAATTGGAAAAGAGTGAAGACCCATCAGTGTGCTGTATTCCGGAAACCCATCTCACGTGCAGAGACACACATAGGCTCAAAATAAAGGGATGGAGGAAGATCTAACAAACAAATGGAAAAGAAAAAAAGGCGGGGGTTGCAATCCTAGTCTCTGATAAAACAGACTTTAAACCAACAAAGATCAAAAGAGACAAAGAAGGCCATTACATAATGGTAAAGGGATCAATTCAACAAGGAGAGCTAACTATCCTAAATATATGTGCACCCAATACAGGAGCACCAAGATTCATAAAGCAAGTCCTTAGTGACCTTCAAAGAGACTTACACTCCCACACAGAAATAATGGGAGAGTTTAACACTGCATTGTCAACATTAGACAGATCAACGAGACAGAAAGTTAACAATGATACCCAGGAATTAAACTCAGCTCTGTGCCAAGCGGACCTAATAGGCAACTACAGAACTCGCCACCCCAAATCAATAGAATATACATTATTTCCAGCACCACACCACACATATTCCAAAATTGACCACATACTTGGAAGTAAAGCTCTCCTCAGCAAATGTAAAAGAACAGAAATCATAACAAACTGTCTCTCAGACCACAGTGCAATCAAACTAGAACTCAGAATGAAGAAACTCACTCAAAACCGCTCAACTACATGGAAACTGAACAACCTGCTCCTGAATGACTACTGGGTACATAACGAAATGAAGGCAGAAATAAAGATGTTCTTTGATACCAACGAGAACAAAGACACAACATACCGGAATCACTGGGACACATTCAAATCAGTGTATAGAGGGAAATTTATAGCACTAAATGCCCACAAGAGAAAGCAGGAAAGATCCGAAATTGACACCCTAACATCCCAATTAAAAGAACTAGAGAAGCAAGAGCAAGCACATTCAGAAGCCGGTAGAAGGCAAGAAATAACTAAAATCAGAGCAGAACTGAAGGAAATAGAGACACAAAAAACCCTTCAAAAAATTAACGAATCCAGGAGCTGGTTTTGTGAAAAGATCAACAAAATTGATAGACCACTAGCAAGACTAATAAAGAAGAAAAGACAGAAGAATCAAATAGACGCAAAAAAAAAAATGACAAAGGGGATATCACCACGGATCCCACAGAAATACAAACTACCATCAGAGAATACTATAAACACCTCTATATAGATAAACTAGAAAATGTAGAAGAAATGGATAAATTCCTTGACACATACACCGTCCCAAGACTAAACCAGGAAGAAGTTGAATCTCTGAATAGACCAATAACAGGTTCTGAAGTTGAGGCGATAATTAATAGCTTACCAACCAAAAAAAGTCCAGGACCAGATGGATTCACAGCCGAATTCTACCAGAGGTACAAGGAGGAGCTGGTACCATTCCTTCTGAAACTATTCCAATCAATAGAAAAAGAGGAAATCCTCCCTAACTCATTTTATGAGGCCAGCATCATCCTGATACCAAAGCCGGACAGAGACATAACCAAAAAAGAGAATTTTAGACCAATATCCTTGATTAACATTGATGCAAAAATTCTCAATAAAATACTGGCAAACCGAATCCAGCAGCACATCGAAAAGCTTACCCACCATGATCAAGTGGGTTTCATCCTTGGGGATAAAAGGCTGGTTCAACATACGAAAATCAATAAACGTAATCTAGCATATAAACAGAACGAAAGACAAAAACCACATGATTAACTCAATAGATGCAGAAAAGACCTTTAAGAAAATTCAACATTTCATGCTAAAAACTCTTAATAAATTAGGTATTGATGGGACGTATCACAAAATAATAAGAGCTATCTATGAAAAACCCACAGCCAATATCATACAGAGTGGACAGAAATTGGAAGCATTCCCTTTGAAAACTGACACAAGACAGGGATGCCCTCTCTCACCACTCCTATTCAACATAGTGTTGGAAGTTCTGGCCAGGGCAATTAGGCAGAAGAAGGGAATAAAAGGCATTCAATTAGGAAAAGAGGAAGTCACACTGTCTCTGTTTGCGATGACACGACTGTATATCCAGAAAACCCCATCATCTCAGCCCAAAACCTCCTTAAGCTGATAAGCAACTTCCGCAAAGTCTCAGGATACAAAATCGATGTGCAGAAATCACAAGCATTCTTATACACCAATAACAGACAAACAGAGAGCCAAATCATGAGTGAACTCCCATTCACAATTGCTTCAAAGAGAATAAAATACCTAGGAATCCAACTTACAGGAGATGGGAAGGACCTCTTCAAGGAGAACTACAAACCACTGCTCAACAAAATAAAATAGGATACAAACAAATGGAAGAACATTCCATGCTCATGGGCAGGAAGAATAAATATTGTGAAAATTGCCATACTTCCCAAGGTTATTTACAGATTCAATGCCATCCCCATCAAGGTATCAATGACTTTCTTCACAGAATTGAAAAAACTACTTTAAAGTTCATATGGAACCAAAAAAGAGCCCGCATCACCAAGTCAATCCTAAGCCAAAAGAACAAAGCTGCAGGCATCACGCTACCTGACTTCAACCTATACTACAAGGCTACAGTCACCAAAACAGCATGGTACTGGTACTAAAACAGAGATCTAGACCAATGGAACAGAATATAGCCCTCAGAAATAATGCCGCAGTTCTACAACTATCTGATCTTTGATAAACCTGAGAAAAACAAGCAATGGGGAAAGGATTCTCTATTTAATAAATGGTGCTGGGAAAACTAGCTAGACATATGTAGAAAGCTGAAACTGGGTCACTTCTTTACACCTTATGCAAAAATTAATTGGAGATGGATTAAAGACTTACATGTTAGACCTAAAACCATAATAACACTAGAAGAAAACCTAGCCAATACCATTCAGGACATAGGCATGGGCAAGGACCTTATGTCTAAAACACCAAAAGCAATGGCAACAGAGGCCAAAATTGGCAAATGGGATCTGATTAAACCAAAGAGCTTCTGCACAGCAAAAGAAACCACCATCAGAGTGAACAGGCAACCTACAGAATGAGAGAATATTTTTGCAATCTACACATCTGAGAAAGGGCTAATATCCACAATCTACAATGAACTCAAACTAATTTACAAGAAAAAAGTGAACAATCCCATCAAAAAGTGGGCAAAGTATATGAACAGACACTTCTCAAAAGAAGACATTTATGCAGCCAAAAGACAGATGAAAAAATGGTCATCATCACTGGCCATCAGAGAAATGCAAATCAAAACCACAATGAGATACCATCCCACACCAGTTAAAATGGCGATCATTAAAAAGTCAGGAAACAACGAGTGCTGGAGAGGATGTGGAGAAATAGGAACACTTTTACACTGTTGGTGGGACTGTAAACTAGTTCAACTATTGTGGAAGTCAGTGCGGCATTTCCTCAGTGATCTAGAACTAGAAATACCATTTGACCCAGCCATCCCATTACTGGGTATATACTCAAAGGATTGTAAATCATGCTGCTATAAAGACAGAGGCACACATATGTTTATTGCGGCACTATTCACAATAGCAAAGACTTGGAACCATCCCAAATGTCCAACAACGATAGACTGGATTAAGAAAATGTGGCACATATACCCCATGGAGTACTATACAGCCATGAAAAATGATGAGTTCATGTCCTTTGTAGGGACATGGATGAAGCTGGAAACCATCATTCTCAGCAAACTATCTCAAGGACAAAAAACCAAACACCACATGTTCTCACTCATAGATGGGAATTGAACAATGAGAACACATAGACACAGGAAGGGGAACATCACACACCGAGGACTGTTGTGGGGTGGGGGCAGGGGGGAGGGATAGCATTAGGAGATATACCTAATGCTAAATGACGAGTTAATGGGTGCAGCACAACAACATGGCACATGTATACATATGTAACAAACTTGCACATTGTGCACATGTACCCTAAAAGTTAAAGTATAATAATATTAAAAAATAATGTTTAGTCTTTTGCCTATTTTTTAGTTGGGTATTATAATTATTATTGTTTAGCTTCTGATTTGTATGAGTTTCTGCTATGTTTTGAATACTATCCTCTTATCATATATGATTTGCAAATATTTTATCACATCTTAAACGTTTTCTTATTTTTTTGCTGTGCACAATAGTATAATACACTACAACTTTATGTCTGGTTTTATTGCTATACGTTTGATATTATATTTAAAAAAAATTGCCAAGGCCAGTATCATGGAGGCTTTTCATATGCTTTTTTAAACATTTTCTTTTAAGAATTTATGTATTAAATTTGTCTTAAGTCAATTTTTGTGTCTGGCATAAGAAATATGATCAAGTTTTATTATTGTGCTTGTGAGTATCCAGTTTTCCCAGCACTAAGTATTGAAAAGGCTACACTTTTTGTGTTGTGTATTCATAGTGCCCTTGTCAAAGATTAACTTTAGATGCATAGATTTACTTCTGGGCTCTGTATTCTTTTCCACTGGTTTTTTTTTGGGTTCCTATAAACATACCATTCTATTATGTTTACTGTAGTCTTGAAATGTAGTTTTAAATAATAAAGTATAATGTCCCCAGATTTCGTTTTATTCCTTATGATTGCTTTGGCCTTTCAATATTTCTTATAGTTTTATATACATTGCAGAATTTATTTTCTATTACTGTAAAAAGTGGCACAGGAATTTTGATAGGAAGTTGAATTAATAAACAGATTGCTTTGGATAATATGGCTTTTAGACAATATTCTTCTAATCCATAAACATATAATATATTTACATTTATATGTATTTTTTAAAATTTTTTCATCAATATATTTTATTTTTTATTGTAAAGATCTTTCACCACATTGGATGAATTTATTGCTAAGAAATCTCTTAGTTTTTTGCTATTGTAAATGAGATTTTTTTCTTTTTTATTTGTTTGTTGCTAGCATACAGAAACAAAACTGATATTTGTATGTTAATTGTATATTCTGCTTCTTTACTGAGTGCATTTATTAGATGCACTATTTATATATAGATGAATTAAATGCACTATTTAAATGTATTATTTATGTTTTTTATATATAATATTATGTCATCTACAAACAGTGACGTTATTTCTTCTTTTCAATTTGGATCTTTTAGCTTCTCTTGCTTAATTTTTTGACGTAGGACTTAATTATTCTATGTAGGACTTCCAGTTCTATGTTAAAATAGAACCGTTAGAATGGGCATAATATAGACTTGCATCGGTGTTTGTGCATTTGAAGGAGCAAACACCTCTTTTCATTTTTTTTTTTGTTGTTGTTGTTTTGTTTTTGAGATGGAGTCTCGCTTTGTCACCCAGGCTGGAGTGCTGTGGCACGATCGTGGCTCACTGCAACCTTCACCTCCTGGGTTCAAGCAATTCTCTGCCTCAGCATCCCGAGCAGCTGGGATTACAGGCGCCAACCACCATGCCCGGCTAATTTTTGTATTTTTAGTAGGGACAGTGTTTCACTATCTTGTCCAGGCTGGTTTTGAACGCCTGACCTCGGCCTCCCAAAATACTGGGATTACAGGTTTGGGCCACCGTGCCCAGCCCCCTCTTTTCATTTTTATAAACTGGTTTTAGTAGGTAAAGATCTTCATCTTTTGGGTCTCAAGGCTGATGAGATCTTTACTGGGTTTGCAGTAAAAAGGCTTCTAGCTGCATCACAAGGTCGCTGCCGAATCTGGAGTGAGTTTCACCATTAGCGGGCTTGTTGCCAGGAGCAGGTATGGTTGTGAGTTCTGTCATGTTTTTTGGCAGGCTGGATTGTTTTCAGGGCTTTGTTCTGTGGAGCAGGCACTAGGGCAGGTTCTGCTATATGGTGGGACTAATAGCAGATGTGTGGGTGAGTGTGGCTTCCACTGAGTACCAAACAGGGTTTCCCCAGTTTATCTACAAACAGTGACTTTTGAACTGTTTTGTGTGAGTCACGAGTATGATGTCCCCAGCTTTTTTCTTATTCCTCATGATTGGTTTGGCCATTCAGCCTACATTTTAGGCTTACATTTTCTATTACTATAAAAATTGGAACAGGGATTTTGATAGGGATTTGAGTTAACATACATATTGCTTTGGATAACATGAACACTTATTAACCAAAGGGCCTGCCTTCTCAAAATGACCCTTTTTGATCTTGGATTTTAGCAAGGTTTCATAAGGCCCTGTATCCCAAAGCTCACTATATTGCCCAGGCTGTTCTTGAACAACTGGCCTGGCAGTCCTCCTGCCTCAGGCTCTTAAATGGAGGAGATTACTATTATGAGCCACTGTGCCTGGAACTCTCATAAAGTTACTTTGGTTGATGGATGGCTGACTAGTTTTTATTGCTGCAAGGGAATACAAAAGTAGGGACCCCCTATTCCACCACCTTGATAATGTCACTGTCTCCATACATTTCTTCCTTATTTTGTTCTCTTGTATGTTTGTGTGTTATTTTAGGTTCAAATATTAAGACCAATAGGCTAGGATTTATACATTGTGTGAAAAGTAAATTAGATAGCCAGTAGGAACCCTATATATATTATAATATTCCCCCAAAAGATTAAGTTTAGTGCAGGCAAAAAGGGCTCAATAAAATTTTCATCCACTTTTTTCAACCTCTGTCCAAACTATAATATAATTTGTGCCCCAATTTTTATTGTATCAATTACTTTTAACCATATTTCATAAAATTTATCTTTTTTCTTTATTTAGAAATGTAAGGCTATTATTTGCTTTTAAAGGCTATAATACAGCTTTTTTATTTTGTGAAATAATAGCACCAATATTACAAATATTTACAGTGTAAATACTTATTCACTTAAATCTTCCCATTAGAGAATTTCATTAATTATTGTAGTGTATTTCTGTAAAATTGTACTGCCACACACTACAGGGCAATGATTCAAAATGCCTGGTCTTCACAGATGCACAGTCACAGTTGAACATTGTAGTTATTTAGAAAAATTATTGTCTAGTGTTATATCAATGTTCCAGACAAGATTTTATGGGTAAATATTTCTCCCATTCTGGTTTTGCAATTCCATGTTAACTGTATTTTTATTTTAGGGTAGGTTCCTTGACATTGGTTTATGGTATTTTTGGTTTTACGTAAGTATTATTTTGGATGACAATGTGCAGCAACTTTTAATGTACAGTTTATGTCAATGTGCAGTTTAATTACAATATGAATCAGCCATATATTTATTCACAATTCAAGTTTAACAAACTTAATGAAAACTAAGCAAACTAACATTACATGATAAAGCCCCAATCAGCTATCTTATACTTAAGCAAATACACCAAAAAATAGTTTGTAGCTTTACTGCTGCTTTTGTTCAAACTATGGTTTATATTCCCTATGACCAAAGAAGTTTCTGATATTTTCCTACCACGCTAAAGAAACAGACAAAAAGACAGTGATTACACTTTCAAGTAGCAGTTTGTTTAGAGCCCCAGATATTCCATCTGTAGACCACTATGCTCATATTTCTTTGTTTTAATAAGGCTGTAGCCCAAAACCTTGCATTTTTGTGGAAATTAAAGCTTTTCATTTCCATACTAAAGACAGGACAGTCCCATGATCTAAATCCAAGGGTGATGGCTTAGAGTGAGGACCATTTCTTGTCGACATGGAGATGGTTGAGTTGGTCTACAATAAATTTATGGGAGAGGCAGGTTGTGGTAAGTTGGAAGTGTTGGCTGCCTTCATGGTCTCAAAGTTCTCTGTCAAGTTCACCTCAGCACTGCTGTACTCCTGTTCTGCTCTCAGGTTTGGAATGCTTGGCCAGTAGTGGTTCTCCACATGGTTCTCAACTGCCAGTGCTTTCCTGATCCACTGCCTGCCAGAAATGCAATTGTAGCAGAGGAGGCTGGTAAGGGGACAGAAGCCAGAGATGGTAACAGGCCACTGCCTGGCAGGGGAAGAGAGCAGTGGGCTCTCAATCCTAGGTCACATGCCAAGTGCCATTCTCATCCCAGCACCCAGTGTTGTCCCCCATAATGTGCACTTCCTGGCCTGAGGTACATGGAGAGCCCAGCTAAGGCATAAAGTTGAAAAAGGGCTTTCCAGAGTCCCAAGTGTGCTGGACATCTCACCAGCCATGGAAAGAGTGTTTGTCCTTGTGGTCACTGATAGACAATGATGGGAGCCTGCCCATATTTCAGGGCCTTCTGAAGTCTTCACTTGAGTGTTCAGCTCTGGCAACAGAGGACACTTCTGGTGTCCAGAGATTCTCAGTGCCTGGAGGATGTAAAACCGATTGATGGCATCTGCTGATTTCTGGGAGCACTGCTTGGCCATCCTTTTCTGTGGGCCCCAGCCAAGGCACAGCAGAAAACTTGGTCTCTGGCTAGCATTCTGGACTGTGAGACAGCGTGGCTGCAGATAGCACTGGATGGAGAGAGTACAGTGTGGTGAAGTGGGGTAGTGGGCATTCTGCCACATGGCCTAGAGTTTCTCGTGATTCTGGGCTGCCCAGGTGCAGTGAACAGAAAGGAATCAGGGAGTGGAGACCATTTCTAGGCCACAGCTCAGGGATGGAGAACCCAGGCTGAGCCTGGTGATTGTCCTGAGTTGAGTAGATGAAGCTGGAGTCCAGGGAGACCAAAGAAGCTCAATTAAACTCTGCAGAGCAGAGTATTCAGGGCATGAAAAGGACAAAGTCACAAAACAAAAACTCTCCAGTCTTCAGTTAAATACTGATCAGCACATGTATGTGTGTAAACTACAAGTCTGGGGGAAAAAATACCTGAAGGAAACAGAAAGAACAATGCTTGAACCTCCCACAGAACCAGGCATATTTGGTGTTCCCACCAGCAACAGTGGACAAATCTTATACTTTCCAGACGATTGGATGGAACACTCAGAAAAGAATTGCCTCAGCAGTGCAGAAGATTAGATCTAGGCCGAGGATGCTAAGGTCCTAATTAACAAGACCTCAAAGAAAACCCTCAAAGAACCAAAATCTTTCAAGATAATTTAACTGCATCCTAGAACATAGCTCAATAATATTATAGGAACTCAACAATATCCAACACACAATAAGATATATTTCATGTTGTCTGCCATCCAGCTGAAAATTACCAGGCATGTGAAGAAAAAGGAAATGTCTCAATAATGAGAAGAAAACTTGATCAATAGATGCAGAAATGGCAAATAAGATGGAATTAGTAAGCAATGATATTAAAACAGTTATTTTAATGATAACATTCCACAAGAAGAAAGTAAAGGGAAGCTAGAACATGGAAGTAGAGATATGGAAGACCCAGCTTGAACTTTAAGAGATGAAAAATACAATGTCTGAGATGAAAAATATAATAAATGGCATTTAAAATAGAATAGATGTTACACAAAAGAGGATTAGTCAACTGGAAGATGTAGCAGTAGAAACTATCAAAAATGGAACATGGAGAAAATAATGGAAAAAATTGAACAGAAAATCAGCACCAACAGGACTAATATATGTGTAATTGGAGTTCCTGAAGAAGGTGGCGAGGAGTAGAAGAAAAAATATTTCAAAAAACTGTGGCTGAAAAAATTTAAATTTGAGAAAAACTGTAATCCAAGAGATCTAAGAACCAAGGAACCCTCAGCACAAGAGACATAAGGATGACACAATGAAGCACATCATAATCCAATTGACCCAAACCAGTGACAAAGAGAGAATCTGAAAAGTTACCAAAGGGAAAAGGACATTATACAGAGAGGAACAAAGATGAAAATGGGCTGAGCGTGGTGGCTCACACCTGTAATCCCAGCACTTTGGGAGGCTGAGGCAGGATGATCACTTGAGCCCAGGAGCTCAAGACCAGCATGGGCAACATGGCAAAACCCCGTCTCTACTAAAAACACAAAAATTAGCAGGGCATGGTGTCACGCATCTGTAACCCCAGCTACTCAGGAGGCTGAGGCAGGGAGAATCGCTTGACCTTGGGAGGCGGAGGTTGCAGCGAGCTGAGATGATGCCATTGCACTCCAGCCTGGGCAACAGAGTGAGATACTGTCTCAAAAAAAAAGATGGCAGACATCTGGTTAGAAACAACGCAAGGCCAGATGTGATGGCACATGTCTGTTATCCCAGCACTTTGGGTGGCTAAGGCAGGATGTTCACTTGAGCCCAGGAGTTCTAGACCAGCTTGGGCAATATGGCAAAACCTGGCCTCTACATAAAATGCAAAAATTAGCTGGGTGTGGTGGTGCATGCCTGTAGTCCCAGCTACTTGGGAGGCTGGGGCGAGAGGATTTCTTGAACCCAGGAAGTAAAGGTTTCAGTGAGCTGAAATCATGCCACTGCACTGCCGCCTGGGTGACAGAGCAAGACCCTGTCTCAAAAAAAAAAAAAAAAGAAACAATGCAAACCAGAGGATAGTAAGAGTGACTTCTATAAAATACTTAAGGATGAAACGATTTTCAGGCTAGAATTCTACACCCAGCAAAAATATCTTTCAAAGATGATAGTGCAATAAAGACTTTCAGACATTGAAAACTTGAGGAATACATTACCAGCAAGTCCTCACTACAAGGAATATTAAAGGAAATCCTTCAGGCAGAGGGAAAGTGAAACCAGATGGAAGTCCAGATGTACACAAAAGAATGTAGAGCACCAGAGATGGCAAATGTTTGAGCAAAAATACAACATTATAAAGCATTTTTAAAAGATAATTGATGGTCTAAGGCAAAAAATGATAACAAATTAATGTGAGTTTACAGCACTTATAGAAGTAAAATGCAAGAAAACAATAACACAAAACCCAAAAGGAGGGAAATGAACGGACACTGTTTTAAGGTTCTTATCCTCTATGTGAAGTGGTATAATGTTGATGGCAGCCAATGCTAAGTTAAATACATATACTGTATTAGTCTGTTCTTGTACTGTTATAAAGAAATGTCTGACACTTCTCAAAGTAAGACATTTATGCAGCCAGAAAACACATGAAAAAATGCTCATCATCACTGGCCATCAGAGAAATGTGAATCAAAACCACAATAGCATCACTGGCCATCAGAGAAATGCAAATCAAAACCACAATGAGATACCATCTCACACCAGTTAGAATGGTGATCATTAAAAAGTCAGGAAACAACAGGTGCTGGAGAGGATGCAGAGAAATAGGAACACTTTTACACTGTTGGTGGGACTGTAAACTAGCTCAACCATTGTGGAAGTCACTGTGGCAATTCTTCTAGAAATACCATTTGACCCAGCCATCCCATTCCTGGGTATATACCCAAAGAATTATAAATCATGCTGCTATAAAGACACATGCACACATATGTTTATTGCGGCACTATTCACAAGAGCAAAGACTTGGAGTCAACAAAACTGTCCAACAATGATAGACTGGATTAAGAAAATGTGGCACATATACACCATGGAATAGTATGCAGCCATAAAAAATGATGAGTTCATGTCCTTTGTAGGGACATGGATGAAGCTGGAAACCATCATTCTCAGCAAACTACCACAGGGACAAAAAACGAAACTCCTCCTGTTCTCACTCATGGGTGGAAATTGAACAATGAGAACACATGGACGGAGGAAGGGGGACATCACACACCAGAGACTGTTGTGGGTTGGGGGGAGGGGGTATTGATAGTATTAGGAGACATACCTAATGCTAAATGATGAGTTAATGGGTGCAGCACACCAACATGACACATGTATTCATATGTAACAAACTTGCACGTTGTGCACATGTACCCAAAAACTTAAAGTATAATAATAATAATTTAAAAATAATAATAAATAAATTAAAAAAAAGAAATGTCTGAGACTGGGGCTGGGCATGGTGGCTTACGGCTGTAATCCCAGCACTTTGGGAGGCTGAGGCGGGTGTATTATGAGTTCAAGAGTTTGAGATCATCCTGGCCAATATGGTGAAACACTGTCTCTACTAAAAATACAAAAAAAAATTAGGTGGGCTTGGTGGCATATGCCTGTAGTCCCAGCTAAGCTACTTGGGAGGCTGAGGCAGCAGAATCACTTGAACCAGGGAGGCGGAGGTTGCAGTGAGCCGAGGTCGCACCACTGCACTGCAGCCTGGGAGACAGGGTGAGACTACGTCTCAAAAAAAAAATGTCTGAGACTGGGGAATTTATGATGAAAAGAGGTTTAATTGGCTCACAGTTCTGCAGGCTGCACAGGAAACGTGATTCTGTCATCTGCTCAGCTTCTGGGGAGGCCTCAGGGAGCTTACAATCATGACAGAAGGCAAAGGGGAAGCAGGCGCATCTTATGTGACTGGAGCAGGAGGAAGAGAGAGAGGGGGAGTTGCCACACACTATTAAACAACCAGATCTTGTGAGAACTTACTCGCTCTGTGGTACCAAGCGGGGATGGTGTTAAACCATGAGAAACTGGCTCCATGATCCAATCACATCCCTCCAGGCCCCACGTTTGGCATTGGGGATTACATTTCCACATGAGATTTGGGTAGGGACACAGATCCCAACCATATGAAATACCATAAACCATAGAGCAATGATTAAAACTCAAAACCAAATGAAGCAAAAATAGTTAGATGTACAAGGCCAAAAAAGAAGATTAAATGAAATAAAAATACTCAACAAATTCAAAAGAAGTAAGAGAAAGAAGAAAAGGAGAAGAAACTACAGATGGGACAAAGAGAAAGCAAACAGGAAGATGACCAATTAAAACCAAACTCTCCGGCATTCCACCAGTTGCGTGTGATTATTTAGCAACTCTCTGCCTCTGACAATACCTGTCACACAGGTTTGTCATCAGAGCTTGTCACATGTGATATGGAAAGCCTGCTGTTTGCAGACCTGCAATCATTATACATTAGCTTGTATTGTTGGTAGCAGAGACCCAGTTCTCTGTGTTGGTCATGCTGAGAGCTCCCTTCTCATTGATCTGTTTTTCTCCTCCTTTGATCCCTTTCTGTACTTCCACGCCAAACACCATCTGGTTGGAGAAGATTCTCAGCCTCTCGGTCTGCAAATGTTCAAAGTCCGTGTATCAAATAGCCAACAAATGTATTTCAGTACGTTTATCTGCTACCCAGGGATCCAGGAGAAATGCTTTCCTTTCTGCAAGAAGTCCGTGGCTGCTGATGTCAACAATGTGTTCTGTCTGTCCTCTTCTCTTTTCTGATCTGCATATTCTCAACTGCCCTGCACTTCTGGGAAGACTTTACACAGAGACAACTATGAGTTTTTGTAAGAAGATGAGAAGTCACCACTTTGGTAACCATCCATTAGATGTTCCAATATTGCTGCAGACATGGACTCTAGCATGTTCTCTTCTTCTCTGAAACCCACCCCTTCCCCCATTGGCCACAGCAACTTGGGTTTGCTCTTCAGCTATTGCAGGGCCTACCTCTGGGGAACTGTGACTTGCTTTATACCCTATCCAATAACACAGTGTGTCCTGTCCTTATACACAGTAGGTGTTCAATATACATCTGTTGAAGGGATTTCATCACAGTTAAATCTGTGGAGAGTTCAGCAGATAAGTGAGTTGCTCAAGATGGTCAGAGGCTGTCTTATTCCATTTGGGCTACCGTAACAAAATACCTTAGCCTAGGGGGCTTACAAGCAGCTGAAATTTATGCCTCATAGGTCTGGATGCTGGCAAGTGGAAGGTCAAGTTAGTGTCTGTTGAGGGCCTGTTCCTTATAGAAGGCAACTCCTAGCTGTGTCCTCACATAGTGGAAGGGGAGAACAAGCTCCAAAGGCTCCCTTTTACAAGGCCACTTATCCCATTCATGGGGTCTTTGCTTTCATGATGAAATCACTTCCTAAAGTCTTTGCCTCCTCCTAATTCAAACCTAACATATCAGGGGTTAGGTTTCAACACACGGATTTTAGGGGCACAAAAACATTGACTATAGCAGAGACATAGCTGTACCTGGGTCTGGGACCTTCTGGGTCCAGCTCCATTATGACAACCACACTGCCCATGGTCTCCCACATGATGTAATTCTGTTCTGTGACATTGTGCCCACGAGGCAGGGATGCAGTAGAGGCCTCTGCAGACATGGCTTGTTCTTGGGACGTCCGCATGGCTTTGTGATGCAGGCCTGGAAGAATCCACCAGCTGCCCACTCTCATGCCTGACTCAGGTTTGTGGGTCCCTCCAGGCACATGTCAGCCCCTCAATGTTTTCCTTGCCTCACCTCCCTGGGTTCCCTTCTGAACTCAGGGAACATGGAGGGAACCGGGAGTATCTGTTTTTAGTTCATGCTCTTGTCTCCTATTTGCGAACAATGCCCAGGCAAGGGAATCTCTTTCCTACTGTTTTCTAAGAACATCAGGGACTTCCTCCAAACTCTTCACCTACTCCCTCCACTAATCCCTTCTCCCTCAGGGACACAGGGCACAAGCCCACTTCCTGTGTGAAGATCCTGCCACAGGGTGGCTCTTTGGTTTTCTGTGGGTATCCAGAAAAGAAGCTAAAGGTGAATGTACTCCGGAATCCAGGAGCACTGGCGATTTTCTCACCTTAGCTCAGAGAGCATCCCCACAGACACCCCTCGCCCCACCCCGGGCCCCCTGAATCCATACCATGAAATGAATGTCAGTTTGTTCAACTAGGGACCCCGCTGAGTATTTAATCCCTATTTAAAGATGATGTTTATTTTATTTTTGAGTTTAAATTAGTCAGCCTCAGGATACAGAATAAGATAAGGCCGGGATTTAGCTCCCCTGGAATGATTCATTTCACATCAAGCCTTCTTAACTCTTTGGCTGCAGAGGGGAAGCGCCTGTGTCTTTCTCTGCAGAGTTGCCTAGGGCTGGCCAGGTGAACAGACATGCTCCCTCCTCCCCGTCCTGCCAGCCAGGGCACGGTGTGTGCTTATGATGCATGGCGTTAGAATACTAGCCTTTTCAACACAACAGTCTTAAATCCTCACACAGGGAAATAGAGATAATATACAAGCAGGAAAAAAAGAAAAAGAAGAAGACTTGAATTCTGCTACCTAAAGATAACCATTGTTACCATGTAGGCAAGCTTCCTTTCATGCTGTGTCAAGCGTTTAAAAAATATGGCTCAATATTATAAACACACAGGACTATGTAGGGGATAATGACATCAAACTTTCATGTACCTCCCAGTTAAAATTCAAACGTGGTAGCTTTTGGATGCATTTGCTCCGGAGTTTAAGGGAAGAAAATTACGGATTCAGCCATAATGTTCATGCTGACACTCGAGTTATATATCCCTTTTCCAGTCCAGCTACCGCCTCCCTCCCCACCATTCTGAAGTCAATATGTGTCTTCCCATCCATGATTAATACCTAGTGTGCCTGTCCATGAAGAATGGATAGTGCTCTTTGGTCTGTTTTTGCAATTTTATACAAATATCAGTCTGTACATACTCTCCTGAAAGTTGCTTTTTCCTTCAACAATATCTTCCAGATGAATCTAGAATCCTGCATTTCTGGTGAGCAGAGGATGCGCAACGCCCCCTTCAACCCACACCCCAAGGTGATGCTGATGTTCTGGTCCAAGGCCTGCACATAGCCTGGTGAGGCTTGGGGTCTTGGGACAGGTCTGTTGTCAGCCCTTCCTTCTTAGGAAGCACAGCCAGATGACCTTGGGGCTGGAGACCTCACTATGCCCCTCGCCAGCAGTGCCCACATCCATCTTCATTCATCTTCATCAATATTTGTTATCACACTTTCTGATATTGTTCCTAGATTTTGCTGTGCAGCTGAATGCGTGCCTTGTGTTTCCCAGCCCTTCGGGTCTCCTCCTCTGTGAATAGCTCCTGGCCCATACGTCTGTTGGGTCTTTGGTTTCTCCTTGCTGACTTGTAAGTGTTTTTTTTTTTTTTTTTTTTTTAGATGGAGTTTTGCACTTGATGCCTAGGTGGGAGTGCAATGGCATGATCGCGGCTCACCACAACTTCTGCCTCCCGGGTTCAAGCGATTCTCCTGCCTCAGCCTCCTGAGTAGATGGGATTACAGGTAAGTGCCACGACGTCCGGCTAATTTTGAATTTTTAGTAGAGACAGGGTTTCTCCATGTTGGTCAGACTGGTCTCGAACTCCCGACCTCATGGGATCCACCCATCTCAGCTTCCCAAAGTGCTGGGATTACAGGCATGAGCCACCAGGTCTGGCCAATTTTGATTTTAATGATCTGGATATCAATGCTTTTTTGGCCAAATACCTTACAAATATGTTTTCCCTATTGGTGCACTGTATTAGTCCATTTTCACACTGCCGATAAAGACATACCACAGACTGGGAAGAAAAAGAGGTTTAATTGGACTTGCAGTTCCACATGACTGAAGAGGCCTCAGAATCATAAAGGGAGGTGAAAGGCACTTCTTACATGGCAGTGGCCAGAGAAAAATGAGGACGATGCAAAAGTGGAACCCCCTGATAAAACCGTCAGATCTCATGAGACTTACTCACTACCAGGAGAACAGTATGGGGGAACCGACCCCATGATTTCAATTATCTCTCACCAGGTCCCTCCCACGACACAGGAGAATTATGGGAGGACACTTCTAGGTGAGATTTGGGTGGGAACACACAGCCAAACCATATCATGCACTGTCTTTGTCTTTTAACTTTATTCATTGCCTTTTTTGTCAGATCAAAACTTCTACATTTAATACGATTGAATTTTTCACTAATTTCTTTTATGGTGTCCGTGTTTTGTGTCATATTAAAGAAAGTTTTTCTTTGCTTAGTGTCATAAAATCTGTCCTCTGTTTTCTTCTAAAAATTGGAAATCTGTTTCTCACATTCTGCTTTATTTCCTTTGTTCTTTGATTCGTAGGGATGTGAGGTAGAAATCTCTATCAGTTAACTCTTGCTTGGTAACAAGTAACCCCACACCTCAGAGGCCTACGACGATAGGCCACCATTTCTCACTCCTGAGCATGGGTTGCTTGGGAGGTTTCAGCTCGAACTGTGGTGGCTGAGCTGGATCTACTCCAAGTGTCTCTGATCCTCCTGGGTTTGGGGCCTGCCAGGGTGCCTTCTTCTCATGAAAATGGCAGGAGTGCAAAGAACAAAGGGAAATGTGAAGGTCTCTTATCTTACTACACAGGCTGAGAATGGGCAGACTATCACTTTACCACATCCATTGGCAAAAGTGAGTCACGTGGCCATACCAGAAGTCAAGGGCCGGAAGTTTAAGTATGAATCCCATCTCCATGTGCTATGATTACCTGGGCTTTCAACTTCTTAAGGCTGAATTGTTTTATTCTCACCTCCCCAGACTGCAGAAAACACATTTTCTCCAGGACTCGTTGAACCATAGGGCAGAATGATTGTAGTTCACAAAGACTAGATGGAAGGTGCCATTTGGCCACTGACGCCACTTCCTTCCCCTTGTCCCCATCTGTGGCCTCTGTTCTGCTCCAATCTCCCTGTCATTCTGCCCAGGCCTTCCAGGCATCAGCCTCTTAATAGTTCCTGGCTTCGTTCCCTCTCTTAACTTCTATTATGTGAGGGTTTCCATCCTTATTTGGTGTAGGAGGACTGGACAGAGTCAACTCAGCCTGTCACGTCCCCACTCTCAGCACCTGGGTACCCCTGAGTTCTCAGCATGAGTGGGGTCCCCCAGTGTCTCCCTCCACGGCACGTTCTGAAGACATAGGAGCTGGACTGACATTTGGGACACCTAAAGCTTTGTTCCACTTCTGCCAGGACAACTTCCTTGGTCCAGGCAAATCATGGCAGCTCTCTATGCCTCATTTTTTTATTCCTCACACAATGGAATAACATAAGCCTCAGTACTTACTTAAGGGAGGAGAAATGATTCCCCTGCCTTCTCCCCATTTCTGCATTTGCCGGAGCATCAGATTTTTATGTCTGGCCAAGGATATAGGGAAGGAAGAGCAGGTAAGCTTTGGGCCCAAAGATGGCGTTTAGGGGTTTCACTTAAGGAAAGAAAGCCAGGGGGCAGAGAGGGGTGGTGGAGCATGATCTTGGGCCAATGGTGAAGAACTAATGAAGTGCAATGTGCATGGGTTAAGTTGTGTAGCAGACTGGGTCCCATCAAGAGATAGAAGCCACATAGTGGGTCTAACAGGGAAGTGTAGTATAAAGGATTGCAACTATGATAAAAGAGTCACTGTAAGACATAAAGCAATTCTGCCTGGTGCCCTAGTGCAGAGGGAGGTACCCAAGGAAGCACAGATTTGAAAGGTGTTCGGATGTCATAAAATGTGGTTCAGCCACCACATAAGAGACGTTTGTGGATTTGGGCAGGCTGGAGCTCGTCAGCAGCTTTTGCACAAGCACTAGGCCACCCACTGGAGTGCAGGTGAGGGAGCCGGTCGTGAGCCACTGGAATGCAGGGGAGGGAGCCGGCCATGAGCCACTGGGGTGCAGGGGAGGGAGCAGGCCGTGAGCTGTTGGGGCAGGCGAGGGAGCTGGCCATGAGCCACTGGAGTGCAGGTGAGGGAGCTGGCCGTAAGCCGTTGGTGCAGGGATGCATGGCGGGAGTCTGGCTGCCTTTGTAGGGCAGGAAGTCTCCAGAATGCTTGAGTCCCGCAGGGTCTGGCAGAAGGAATGGCAGCTCTGTGCGGACCCTCTAGAATACAGGTCACTGTGTGCAGGTTGTACAAGGGGTACAAGAGGGGTTCTGGGAAACTTTTCAGGAACTTTCAGACCACATGGGCCCTGCTACGTTTTGGTTTCCATGTCAAGATGTTGCAAGCCAAGGCTACAAGGTGGCTGAGGGACCAGGCCTAGGTCTGTTGTTGGGGCTTGAACATGATCAAGGCCCAGGCAGAGAGCTCCTGCCCCCTGCAGTCTCTCCATCCTCTACCTAGATGCCTGCAGAATGTTCACTTCCAGAGGGTATATTGAATAGTATTTCCCAGTTTATCACAGTGCACATATTGAAAGGTGCACTAGGAGCTGGGAGGCAACAGACTGAAAACTGACACTGGAGACGCTGGCTCATAGCAACGAAGAGAAGCTGAAAAGGAGTGGGAAAGAACTAACTGTAATTTTACATCAACAATCTGCATCTTTGTTTCAATGGTTTGTGGCAACCAAAATGACGATTTTTTTTCCCTCCTAGTTCAGACATAGCCTGAGACTTTTTTTTTTTTTTTTAGATGAAGTCTCACTGTGTCACTCAGGCTGGGGTGCAGTGGCCTGGTGTCGGCTCATTGCAATCTCCAACTCCCGGGTTCAAGAGATTCTTCTGCCTCAGCTTCCAGAGTAGCTGGGGCTAACAGGCACTCACCACCACGACTGGAAAATTTTCGTATTATTAATAGAGATAGGGTTTCTCCATGTTGGTCAGACTGGTCTTGAACTCCTGACCTCAGGTGATCTGCCCAACTCTGCCACCCAAAATGCTGAGATTACAGATGTGAGCCACTGTGCCCGGCCACCTGAGACATTTTGGGCAACAGCTGTGACAGAAAAAATGTGTATCCCTTCCGGGCATGGGATTTAAGAAGTGGCTCATGGCTGATTGTCTTTTCTTTGTTCTGTTTCTGGAACTGTGGGAGCATCTTCTGGGATAAGGGTCTATCTTTCTGAGTCTCTGAATGACTACGACCACCAGAGGCCTCTTGTTGACCCGTGATGGATGTGAAATCAATTGAGAAGTCAAGGCAGGTTGCGGTGGCTCACGCCTGTAATCCCAGCACTTTGGGAGACTGAGGCAGGCAGATCATGAAGTCAGGTAATCAAGACCATCCTGACTAATATGGTGAAATCCAGTCTCTACTAAAAATACAAAAAATTAGCTGGGCGTGTTGGCAGGCGCCTGTAGTCCCAGCTACTCAGGAGGCTAAGGCAGGAGAATCTCTTGAACTCAGGAGGCGGAGGTTGCAGTGAGCTGAGATTGCACCACTGCACTCCAGCCTGAGCCACAGAACAAGACTCCATCCACCGCACCCCACTCCCTGAAAAAAAAAGAAAAGAAAAGAAGTCAACTTTGCTGTTGAAGCCACTGAGGTTTGGGGACTTTTTTGTCACACTGCATCACCTGTCCTGACCAATGCATGACTCATCTCATCCTTGGCACAGCCCCTGAGAGAAGGGGCTTTATCCTCATTTCACAAATGAAGAGTCAAGTCTCAGAGAGGTTAGCAGCATGAGCAAGGTCACACAGCGAGGGGTGGAGCTTGGATTTGAATCCAGGTCTGTCTAACCTCAAAGACTGAAGTGGGGATGAAAATAATTTGCCGTTGTTTTTTGCCTATCACCCAGGTGATGTAACTCTTGTCTAGGCTCTGTCTACGGGGGTTTTGTGACATATCTCTGCACTGATCATCCAGGTGATGAGACTCTTGTCTAGGTTCTCCTATCCTTGGATTGTAACATAGCAGGATCTTGGACTCATATCCTTTTAGGGATCATAGAAGTGAACACATCAAAGCTGCCACGATAAAGTGGAAAATTGGGCAATATTGCCAAACGCAGAATACCTGGGCTATATTTTGGTCTGAGATCACCATTTGAGATTCCTGGAAGTTACGGAATATGGAGGCCAACTCCCGTAGGGATGTTGTATAAGACTCCAATTTCTAAGTCAATGATCTCAACCCTGTGGATCAGCACTCTCCATGTAATGGGACATCTTAACCCATTTTGTGCTGCTATAACAGAATACCAAAGACTAGGGAATCTATAAATAAAGGAAATTTATTTCTTAGAGTTCTGGAAGCTAGGAAGTCCAAGGATCAGGGGTCTGCATCTGGTGAGGGCCTTCTTGCTGTGTTATCTCATGGCTGAAGGCAGCAGAGCAAGACTTTGAGAAAGAAAGAGAGCAAAAGGGGCTGAACTTTCTTTTAATACAAGCCCACTCCTAAGATAGCTAACCCACCCCCAAGATAACTAGCCTATTCCTGAGATAGTGACATTAATCCATGCATGGGGGCAGAATCTCATAACCCAATCACTCTTATTACGCCCCACCTCTCATCACTGTCACATAGAGGATTAAGTTTCCAACACTTGAGCTCCGGGGGACACATGCAGACCATACATGGGGGATTGATGAGTATATGGGAGTGACCAGTCATGAATATTTTAGCTGAGAGTTGTGTTTGGGAGCTGAAGCCATGCACCATCATGGCAGGGCACACATAAACCTTTGAATGCTCTGAGGAATGAATATTGAACATTGTAACTCATGGCAGAAGGTGGAATATTTAAAAGGCAGAACTGCCTGGGTAAACTAAAAGAGTGAATAAAGAGCATGTAGCCTGTGGCTGGCTCCTCTTCTCTTCCCATCCCTACCTTTCACCTTTCTCTCTTTCTTTCCCTCCCTCTCTCTCCTTTCCATCCCTCCCTCCTTCCTTCATTTCTTCCTTCCTTCCTCTACCTTATTCTTTCTCTCCCTCCCTGCTTCCTTGTTTCTTTCCTTCTTTCTCTTTCCCTCTTTCTCTCCCTCCTTCCTTCTTTCTCCCTGTCATCTCCTTCAATCTTTCTCTCTCTCTCCATCTTTCTCTCCCTCCATCCTTCCTTCTCTCATTCTTTCCTTTCTTCTCTCTTTCCTTCTTTGTCCCCTTCCTTCCTTCCTCTCTCCCTCCATCCTGCCTTCCTTTATTCTGTCTTTCTTTGACTGATGTGTTCTGAGCCCAAGTACCCTGTGGGGTACTAAGTGGTACCAAAATTGACTCAAGAATCAAGAAGAAATAGAAAACCTAAGAAGTACTATAACATGAATAACATAAAACCTCTAGTAAAATAAAATCTTTCACAAAGGAAGGACTAGGCCCAGATGGTTGTATGAGCAAATTTTACACACTTTCAAAGAATGGATCATTCTACTTATGTCCCAAACAACTATAGTTAGGAATATTAATGCTTGATTTTTCAAGAGCTTCATTTCCTAAAATCTGTAGGTTCAAAGGTAGATTGGCATGTGTTGGAAATCCTCAAATGTTGTGCAGTTCCTTGGAGTTTTAGCATTAAAAAAGAAAGGACTTGCTTGCATTAACTTTGAATTTTGTAAGAGTTACCAGTTAATAGATATACTCTATGCATTTTTATACACTCTGATTTTATAGGAATGGAGGCATATCAGACAATTGGCTCCGCACCCAGGTTTTTTACTTTGTAACATATTTTGGACATCATTTTTGAGCATGCTTTTAAAATTTATTTTTTTAATTAGCTGCATAGTATTCTATCATATGAATAACGATAATTTCAATAAACGGTAAGGTGATAATCATTAATGTGATTGATAAACATTAAGGTGATTTCTAGACTTTTTTTAATTAAAAAGATGGTATAATACTTCTTCCCATTCATACATAGTTCCAGGCATCATGAGTATGTCTGTAGGGTAAATTTCTGAAAATGAAATTGCTGAATCGGAGAGTATTTTCATTTATAATTTTGGTTTATATTGTTTAATCACAATTGATATAGTTTGTACAAATTTATAATCCCAGTAACAAGACGTCAGTAACACTTCAAACTCCACAACTTCACTGGCAGTGCTTGAAGTCACGATGCATATTGCCAGCCTCCCTTCAAGTAAAGTTCTATTAACTCTACAAAAATTTTATAAATGGCAGACGTTACATTTCCAGATAGCTTTCTGGTAACCAAAAAAAGAATTGATTTATAAGCAATTTGTATATCACACTGAGACAAAATACATTTGTGATAAATATCATTATTGTTAGGTATTTAAAACATCTCATGTATCAAGAAATCATAATTTAGATGGGGCCAAACTAGCCGATTAGAAGCAGCTGTGGCCCGTGGCTCTCACAGAGAGCAATAAAAACTGCGAGTGAATTCTGCTCCTTCAATGGATGTATTCAGGTTCTTGCATTGGGACTAACTAGGCAGACAGCTAGACCCACAGAGAGTCAGGAAAAGCAAGTGGGTCAGTGACCCACCCAGGTGTGGCACGGAGCTAGCCGAGTCCCCACTTGCAGACAAGGGAGGCCATGAGTGATTTTGCAACCCTGCCTGGGAAACCATGCTTCTCTGATGGATCTTTGCAACCTGCAAATCAGGAGGTACCTTCATGAGCTCAGCAACCACGGCCTCAGGTTTGAAGCACAGAGCTGTGTGGAGTCTCAGCGGAGTGCTTGCTGGCTTACTGCAGCATGCATGGAAACCCAGGAATTTTGCATACTCTGTCCTGAGAATTCCAGCAAACCGGGAGATACATCTGTGCATTCCCTTAGGAAGGGGGCTGAATCCAGGGAGTCAAGTGACATCATTCTGAGGCCCCACTCCCACAGCACCACACAAGACCCATTGGCTTGGAATTCCAGCTGGCCAGTGGCAGCAGGCTGGAGAAAGCTGGAGGTGGACCGATTTCCCAGGGGGAGGGGCAGCTGCTCTATCCGTGGTTTGAATTGGCTGCTCTAGCCTGCTAGCACCAGGGATCAGGAGGAGTCCCCTATAACACAGTACAGCTGTTGTGACTGATCGTGGCCAGGCTGCTTCTTCAAGAGAGACTGAAATCCATCCTTCCTAACTGGACAGGGCCTCCCCATCAGAATTTTAGCAACTCCAGCTAGAGTTCTATGGACAGAACTCTGATTTCTCCCTTGGATGAAGTCCCCAGGGAGAGAAGTA
The DNA here is from genome assembly GCF_028885625.2 of Pongo pygmaeus. Lineage (NCBI taxonomy): Eukaryota > Metazoa > Chordata > Mammalia > Primates > Hominidae > Pongo > Pongo pygmaeus. Next base: position 6,821,820 of record NC_072385.2, read on the forward strand.
GCTACTGTCTCCCCAGTTCAGCCAACTGAAACTTTCCAGCCTGCTGGCTCTGAAGACTCCTGGGGGTCAGAACAACACAACTGCTCTGCCAAAGGGCAGCCAAACTGCTTCTTTAAGCAGTCCCTGATCCTGTTCCTCCTGACTCGGTGAGACCTCCCAACAGGGGTCTCCAGACACCTCCTACAGGAGCGTTCCAGCCGGCATCAATTCTGTAGCCCCTTGGACTTGTGCTCCCAGAGGAAGGATCAGGTTGCCATCTTTGCTGTTTTGCAGCCTTCACTGGTGATACCTCCAAGTGCAGGAGAGACTGATGTGACTAGGGTCTAGAGTGGAAACCCAAAAACCACAGAAGCCCTAGCCCTAGGGAAGAGTGGTCTGACTTTTTAAAAACAACAGAAAGTAACAACAACAACATCAACAAAAAGACCCCATGAAAACTCCGTTCAAATGTCAACAAAGTCAAAGGTAGATAAGCCCACAAAGATGAGAAAGTATCAACACAAAAACGCTGAAAACTCAAAAAGGCAGGATGCCTCTTCTCCTCTAAATGACAACAACACCTCCCAAGCAAAGGCATAGAACTGACCCGAGGCTGAGATGGCTGAATTGACAAAACTAGGCTTTAGGAGGTGGATAATAACAAACTTCTCTGAGCTGAAGGAGCACGTTCTAACAATGCAAGAAGCTAAAAATCATAAAAGAACACAGTAGCTGATAACCAGAATATTCAGTTTAGAGAGGAACATAACTGACATGATGGAGCTGAAAAACTCAACATGAGAACTTCACAACACAACCACAACTATCACTCACAGAATAGGACAAGTGGAGGAAAGAATCTCAGAGCTTCAAAACTATCTGTCTGATATAAGACAGGAAGAGAAGAATAGAGAAAGAAGAATAAAAAAGAAAGAACATCAAAACCTTCAAGAATTATGGGATTATGTAAAAAGACTGAACTTAAGACAGATAAGGGTACCTTGACCCACCACGATCAAGATGGCTTCATCCCTGGGATACAAGGCTGGTTCAACACAGGCAAATCTATAAATGTAATTCATCACATAAACAGAAATAAACACAAAAATGACACGATTATCTCAATAGATGCAGAAAACGCCTTCAATAAAATCCAACATCCCTTCATGTTAAAAACTCTCAATAAACTAGGTATTGAAAGATCACACCTCAAAATAATATGAGCCGTATATGACAAACCCACAGCCAATATCATACTGAGTGAGAAAAAGCTGGAAGCATTTCCCTTGAAAATTGACACAAGAAAAGGATGGCCTCTCTCACTGCTCCTATTCAACGTAGTACTGGAATTTCTGGCCAGGGCAATCAGGTAGAAAAATGAAATAAAGATATTTAAATAGGAAGAGGTGAAGTCAAATTATCTTTGTTTGCAGATGACATAATCCTGTATCTAGAAAACCGCATCATCTCAGCCCAAGAGCTTCTTAAGCTGATAAACCACATCAACAGAATCTCAGGATACAAAATCAGTGTGCAAAAATTGCTAGTATTCCTATACACAAACAACAGGCAAGTAGAGAGCCAAATCGTGAATGAACTTCATTCACAATTGCTACAAAGAGAACAAAATACATAGGAATACAGCTAACAAGAGAAGTGAAGAACCTCTTCAAGGAGGACTACAAACCACTGCTCAGAGAAATCAGATAGGACACAAACAAATGGAGAAGCACTCCATGCCCATGGATAGGGAAGAATTCATTCCTGAAAATGTCCATACTGCCCAAAGTAATTTATAAAAGAATTCAATGTTATTCCCATTAAACTACCAATGACATTCTTCACAGAATTAGAAGAAAGTATTTTAAAATTCTCATGAACCAAAAAAGAGCCCAAATAGCCAAGGCAATTCTAAGCAAAAAGAACAAAGCTGGAGGCATCACACTATACAACTTCTAACTACACTATAATGCTACAGTAACCAAAATAGCATGGTACAGGTACAAAAACAACCAATGAAACACAATAGAGAACTTAAAATAAGACCATACACATACAACCATCTGATCTTTGACAAACCTGAAAAACACAAGCAATGGGGAAAAGATTCCTTATTTAATAAATCATGTTGTGAAAACTGGCTAGCCATATGCAGAAACTGAAACTGGACATGTTCCTTATACCTTATAGAAAAAAAAACTCAAGATGGAATAAAGACTTAAACATAAGACCTAAAACCATAAAAACCATTGAAGAAAACCTAGGCAATACCATTCAGGACATAGGCACGGGCAAAGACTTTGTGACTAAAACACCAAAAGCAATGGCAACAAAAGCCCAAATTGACAAATGGGATCAGACTAAACTAAAGAGCTTTTGCACAGCAAAATAAACTATCATCAGAGTGAACAGACAACCTACAGATTGGGAGAAAATTTTTGCAATCTATCTGTCTGACAAAGGGCTAATATCCATAATCTACATAGACCTTAAACAAATTTACAAGAAAAAAACAGCCCAATCAAAAAGTGGACAAAGGAAACGAGCAGACACTTCTCAAAAGAAGACATTTACGTGGCCATCAAACATGAAGAAAAGTTCATATTCACTGGTCATTAGATGAATGCAAATTAAAACCACAATGAGATACGATCTCACGCCAGTTAGAATGGCGATTATTAAAAAATCAGGAAACAGCAGATGCTGATGAGGCTGTGGAGAAATAGGCATGCTCTTACACTGTTGGTAGGAGTGTAAATTAGTTCAGTCATTGTGGAAGACACTATGAAAATTCCTCAAAGATATAGAACCAGAAATACCATTTGACCCAGCAATCCCATTATAGGGTATATACCGAAGCATTATAAATTATTATACTATAAAGACACATGCACTGTATGTTTATTTCAGCACTGCATGTTTATGTCAGCACTGTTCACAATAGCAAAGACTTGGAACCAACATAAATGCCCATTAATGATAAACTGGATAAAGAGAATGTGGCACATATACACCATGGAATACTATGCATTTATGTCCTTTCCAGGGACATGGATGAAGCTGGAAATCATCATTCTCAGCAAACTAACACAAGAAAAGAAAACCAGGCTAGGAGCAGTGACTCATGCCTGTAGTCTCAGAACTTTGGGAGGCTGAGGTGGGGAGTTTGAGATCAGCCTGACCAACATGGAGAAACCCCGTCTCTACTAAAAATACAAACAATTAGCCAGGAATGTTGTCACATACCTGTAATCACAGCTACTTGGGAGGCTGAGGCAGGAGAATCGCTTGAACCCAGGAGGCAGAGGTTGTGTTGAGCCGAGATCATGCCATTACACTCCAACCTGGACAACAAGAGTGAAATTTTGTCCAAAAAAAAAGAGAGAGAAAGAAAAAGAAAAAAGAAAAGAAAACCAAACACTGCATGTTCCTACTCATAAGTGGGAGTTGAACAATGAGGACACATGGACCCAGGGAGGGGAACACCACACACTTGGGCCTGTCATGGGGTGGGAGGCTAGGGGAGGAATAGCGTTAGGAGAAATACCTATGTAGATGACGGGTTGATGGGTGCAGCAAACCACCATCGTATGTGTATAACTATGTAACAAACCTGCATGCTCTGCCCATTTATCACAGAACTTAAAGTACAAAAAAGAAAACTTTACATAAATGCAAAAAGTCTAGAACAGCTAATATATTATAATGAAAAGTCAACTATAATCTCAGCTCAAAGAGAACACCATGAAATTATGAAGAGCTCTCCACAAATCTCTAAATTTATGTCCTCATAAGATTACATTTCTATTTCTTCTTGAATAATTTCCTCATTTTAGCTATGATTTAGAGACAGTAAGAAGGTAATTATGAGGAAAAAAATTCTCCTAACACTCCATTGAGAAATTTCTGCCTCATTTCACCATACACCTGAGTCTTAAGCAGTCACTTCTAATGTAGCTGAATAATAGATCCTCACCCAGCTGAGTCTATGAGTTGAATCCATGTATGTGAGATAAGGCCCCCAAGGAGAGGCAATAAGCTGGGAATGCCATCAGCTCATCTTTCTTCAGGCCTATATTTGTCATTGTCACTTGTAGAAGCAGGACAGCCCTGGCATTGGGATTGGCAGTAACAGAGAGCATCAAAGGGAAAACTAAACTTCCCTAATTTTTGGAAAAAAGCAGATTGGAAACAGACGGGCTTCAGCGTTTTCCATGTGTGAGGTCATTGCTCCAGGAAGTCTTGTTAAGGACATTTCTTGTCAGTAAAGCAGAAGTCAAACTATATTCCTACCTTCCAAGAGAATAGAACATAATGTCAGATTTTCTCACGGATTCCCACAAGTTAAAGAAACTTTCATGGTCTTATTTAACTGCTTAAGCATTTCAACTAAAAAATTATTTGTCTTTCAAATACACAGGAATCTGTTTGGAAAAATTTTAACCAGAAAAAGTTGGAATTCTAAAGTAAAAAATGCATAAGGCCATAAAAATTTTTTACATCTTTTAATTTACATGTCAACTGGGGAAAGAGAAACATTCTCTGAAGTTTCCTTTTATACCATTAAGGACTTATTCTTTATTACCAGCAATACAGGGTGACTTATTCAGGTTGAATCTTGAAGGTAAACTTTAACTTAATTTTAAGTTTTGGCTAATGTTTAAGCATTTCTCAGTCACCTACCATGATTTCATCTCAGAAACCAAAATCTCAGTTTCATTTAGATTTTTGAAATATTAAAACAGAAGGTTAAATGCTTCAAAATAATACTCATGTAGAGACATACATATGTGGACCAGAAATCTCCAGGTATTACAAAGTTTATGAGAACATAATAAATGTTGATACATACATTTAATTCTGAAATAAAAACTTACAACAAATAAAACTAACAAGTCAAGAAAATTTTGTAGGTTATACATTTTATGTCTAAAAATATAGGTATGAAACACTCAAGGATGGATAAAAGAAATCACAAGAGAAAACAGAAAATATGTAGAGACAAATTAAAAACATGAAATACCAAAAGTTAAGAGATACATCAAAAACAGTACCATAAGGGAAAAATTTATAGCTATAAGTGATTATAAAAAATAAGATACCGAATCAACAACTTTACTCCTAAGGAACTAAAAACAGAGGGAAAAAGAGGGACTACTAAAGAGGGACAACTAAAACTAGCAAAATTGAAAAAATGATAAAGATAGCAGTGGAAATAACTGAAATAGAGAATAGAAAAACAATATCAAAAATAAACAAAGCCTAGTTTATTCCCTGAAAAAGATCAAAACTGACAAAATTTTATTTATATTGACTAAGAAAAAAAGTGAATATTCAAATTACTAAACTCAAAAAAAAAAGGGTACATTACTAAGAAATTTTTGGAGTAAAAAGGGATGTAGGAGAGTAACATAAGGAAGTATACACTAAAAAATTGAATAGACTAAATAAAATGAACAAATTCCTAGAAAGAAAAAACCTACTAAGACTGAATCAGAAAAGTTGGATAAACCTGTTCAGCAAGGAGATTCGACAGGAAGATTGCATCAGTAATCAAAAACCCAGCAACAAAGAAAAGCCTGGACCAGATGGCTTCACTGTTGATTTCTACCCAAAGTTTAAGCAGAATTAAAACCACTTTTTCTCAAACTTTTTCAAAATTTTGAAGAGGCGGTAATTTTTTCTAACTTATTCTATGAGTCCAGGATTACCCTGACACGAAGCCAGACAAAGGCACCATAAGAAAACGACAAAAAGAATCCCTTATAAATGCTGATGCAAAAATCCTCAACAAAATACCAGCAACTCAAACTTAGCAGTACTTTAAAAGGATTATGCACTATGAATGAGTATAATTGACTCCTGAAATAAAAGTATGTTCCAACACATGAAAATCAGCATAATATCACATTAACATAAAGAAGGAAAAAATCCTCATGTGATCATATTAATCAAAGGAGAAAAAGCATTTGTCCAAATTTAACCCACATTCATGATAAAATATAATTAGTAAACTATAAAAAGAAAGTAAACACCTTAACATAATGGTATACAAACAAACAAAACAAAACAAAAAAACACAGCAAACATGGTGAAAGATAACAGGGTCATGTATGATAGCATCAAAATAATAAAATACTTACGAACCCACTTAACCAAGGAAATGAAAAACCTGTAGAGCAAAAACTATAAACATGGCATGAAAGTATTAAAGATGACACAAATAAATGAAAAGACATCATGTGTTTATGGACTGGAAGACAAAATCTTGTCAAGGTGCCATTGTTATCTATAGTCTTCTACGTATTCAATAAAATCACTACAAAACTTCCAATATTTGCAAAAATAGAAAAACCTATTCTAAAATTCAGATGAAATCTCAAAAAACCCCAAGCACCCAAATCAATCTTAAAAACTAACAAAGTTAGAGGACTAACACCTCCTGGTTTCAAACTTCAGTATGCAAAACAATGCTGTACCAGCATAGAGACAGACGCAAAGACCAATGCAATAGAAATAAAGAACCAAAAAATATGGTCATGATTTTTAACAAGGGCGTCAACACTGTTCAATGGGGAAAGGATGATATTTTTTAAAATGGTGTTAAAAACGGATATTTACATCTATCTATCTATCTATCTATCTATCTATCTACTATCTATACATCCCAAATTAGCTTTTTGTCTGTCATGTATGTTGCAGATCTATTTCCCCAGTCTTTTGACTTTTGACTTTGAGGCAATTTTCTCTCATACAAAATTTTAATTTTTATGGAGTCAAATACAACCTTGGCGCCGATCTGGTTCCCGTACTGCCCGGCCTGCGTGAGCACGATTTCCTTCATGGCCAAGGCGTGATTACAGCGGCAGGAGAAACGCGAGAAGGAGAAGCAGACGCATAGCTACCCAGCACGCCCTCCGCCGACGCTGAAATCGCCCCGCGCCCACCTCCCTCAGCCTCGGATTCGGCTCCCAGAATAAGCAACAGCTTTACTTCCACACAGGTGTACCCACCTGTGAATCCCTTGCCGTTGAACGTCTGTTGGAAAACTCAGGTGTCCTTGCTGTGGTCCTTCCCACGTTGGGGAAAGCTGGTCAGCTGGAGAACTTCCTCCCACATCTTTAGTAAGACTAAATCCCCAGCTGAGCTGAAACTGAATTTTCCTCCCATGTGGGAGGGGAAGACTCTTGTTTCCATATTCACAGAGTGCCTTTGCACCTGTCCTAGATTGATAACATATTGTTGTAATTGATGAGTCTTTTCTTCTATTAGGGGACCTGTGCTTAGGAAAGGTCTTCCAAATGTTAACGCAACAGGATTTAATTATAAGTTTTACTTTGGAATAGTTCAAACCCACAGTAAGCTATGTGTGTTAGAGATAGTCAGGCGTCTGATTTAGCTACAGTCTTCTTTAGAGTAGGATTAGCCCTTTCACCTTTCCAGAGGACTGCAGTCTGCACACAGAGTGAAGGTAATATTGGATTCTTAAAACTGAGGATAGGTGTTGGGATACACCTGCTGTGAAAGACGGGCCATGGCCACTTTGCAGGCTTTTAGATTACCCAAACTGAGGAGATATTTCTTCTGGTAAAGATTTTTCAGATGGGGTGGGGAATACCTCGATCTAACCAGTGAAGTTATCAGTAAGCATTAGCAAATATTTGAATCTCCTGCAGAAAGGTATCTGAGTAAATTAGAGTTGCCAGTTCTCACCTGGATAGGGTCCTTAATTTTGGACAAGTTTACATGGAGGAGAAAATTGCTGACCATTTGGGTCATGTCAGGCAAATAGCTCACAGGGCTGAGTCACCTCTTTTGGTGTCTTGAAAAGATTTACCCCTATAAACAAATGAGACATTAACAGAAACCAAGAATCCCTTCTAGGGTGAAAAGAACAATGAAAGTGCTGAATTATATTCCTATGATTGGTAGTTGGCATTAGTAATTTATTACCATCATTCAGCCAGCCAGATGGGCCCTGGACTGAAATGCAAACCCTGGCCCATTTTTGTTCTTCTTCAAAGTGTTCTGGCCCAGTTCTATGTATGCTGTCCAGCACGCCCATAAGCTTCATTAGCCCTTTCAGTGCAGGGGCCTTGGCTGTGGCATCTACAAGGGCATTTCCTTTTACATGGACAGTCTCTCTTTTGATGTCCTCTGCAATTAATTATAGTCACTTTTTGGCAGCAAAGCAGCATTCTGACAAGCTCAAAATTTGAATGATGTTGTATGGAAAAGCCCTTGGGGGTCAGGAGTCCCTACACATTCCAAATTACAGCATAAGCGTGAAGCACTAAAAAGTCATACTTGGAATCAGTGTAAATGTTAACTTTTAAATCCTTTCCCAATTGCAGGGGCTGAGTAAGTTCAATTAACTCAGCTTTTTGAGCCTAGGTCGAGGCCAGCAAGACTTGTGCTTACTACTAATAGCATACCTACCCTTCTTGTTTTCCTGATGCATAAAACAACTTACATCTGTTAACCAATCTTCCTTGGGATGGTCAAGGGGCTCATCCTTCTAAAGTCTGGCCTGCTAGAATAAGTTTGTTTCATAACCTGTGACATGCTTTGGCTGTGTCCCCAGTCAAATCTTATCTTGAATTGTAGCTCCCATAATTCCTATATTTCGTGGGAGGGACCCAGTGGGAGACAATTGAATCGGGAGATGAGTCTTTCCCATGCTGTTCTCGTGACAGTGAATAAGCCTCATGAGATCTGATGGTTTATTTATTAATTTATTTTTGAGACATAATCTTGCTCTGTTGCTCAGGCTGGAGTGCATTACCATGACCTTGGCTCACTGCAACTTCTGACTCCTGGGTTCAAGCGATTCTCCTGTCTCAGCCTCCCGAGTAGCTGGGATTATAGGCGCCTACCACCATGCCGGTCTAATTTTTGTACTTTTAGTATAGACGGGGTTTCACCATGTTGGCCAGGCTGGCCTCGATCTCCTCACCTCAGGTCATCCACTGCCTTGGCCTCCCAAAGTGCTGGAATTACAGCTGATGGGTTTATAAAGGGGAGTTTCCCTACACAAGCTCTTTTGCCTGCTGCCATGTAAGAGATGTGACTTTGCTCCTCATTTGCCTTCTGCCATGAGTGTGAGGCTTCCCTGACCATGTGGAATTGTAAGTCAATTAAACCTCTTTTCTTTATAAATTACCCAGCCTCAGATATGTCTTTATTAGCAGCATGAGAACAGACTAATACAACCTGTATGCCAGAAAGGCTAGAAGCACCTGTGGACTCTGGCAGATAAGTAGCTGGGTTTATGGTTTGGCAGGCTTTAAGGGTTATGTCTGGAGTGTCTAGCAATAAGCCCTGATACTTTCATAAATGTTCTCTTATTATTCACTGCTGCACTTTAGCTTCTAGGACCACCTTCCCTTGGTGTGAGGTCAAAAACCTGTAGGTGCTGTTCTAATGTTAGTTTATTAGCTTTGCCTGCTAGAAAAGTGGTAGTGGAAATAGCTCTAAGACATCAAGGCCATCCTGAGGCCACCTGGTCAATCTGCTTAGAAAATTAGGCTGCTGGCCTTGGAATGTCCCCCAGTTTTGGGACAAGATTACCCAAGGCCTATGCCTTGCTTTTTGGTCACATAAAGAAAAAATGGTTCATCCAACTTGGGGACTCCCATGGCTGCAGCAGAGCCCAATTTCTCCTTGAGAATATTGAAGGTTTGCTTGCAGTTCTCATTACATTCTAGGAGCTCTAAATCTTTCCCTTTAGTGTATCATATAAAGACTTGACTACATGCCCAAATCTGGGCATCCATAAGCAGCAGTACCCAGCCATCTCTTAAAAAAGCCCACAGTCATTTTTTGGACAGGGACTGCTGGGTTACTAAAATAACTTTTTTATCTTCTAGGGAGTTTCATCAGTTCCAGAGGTTAAAACAGATTCCAAATATTTAAGTCTTTCAGTCAAAATCAGAGCTCTGTGTGGTGATGCCCTATATCTGCAAGTTCCCAGGAAATTTGCCAAATTAACTTTATTATTATGAGTCTTCTTTATTTGGGTTAGCAATGAGCAAGTCACCTACATACTGAATAATTGTGTCCCTTTCCAATTATAGATTTGTTAAGTCCTTAGCTAGAGTATTTTCAAACAAGTGGGGGCTATCCCAGAACCCTTCAGAGATGACTGTCCAGGTTAGTTTTGTGGCTGAATGCATATCTGGATCAGTCCATTCAAAGGCAAACATATTATGAATCTAGATGCATTGAGATCCAGAAAAGCGCATCTTTCAGATTTAAGAATGTAAATGAGCTTGCATCCCCTGGGACATGGTAAGTATTGGGGACAGTGAGGTGTATGGAGACAACTGCATTTCTTAATGCTCTAAGGGTTCTGACAAATCTGTACTTGCCATTAGGCTTTTTATCTGGTAACATGCGAGTATTGTAAGGAGACTCTCATGGGCTTAATAACTCATATGGCAAGAATTTGGCAATAAGGGGTTGAATTTCCCCTCATGCTTCTTGCCTTAAAATATATTGTCTCTTCTGAGGTCGAGAAGTACTAGGCTGAAGTTGGATTTCAATGGGGGAGGTGTTTAGTGCGTTTCCCAGAGCCTGTGTGGCCCAATCCTCAAGATTTACTTAAGACAACACCTCAGGTGGTAAATGTGACAGCTCATTCTTAACTTCTTTTTTCCCCTGATGGGTCAGGAACAAAAGTAACAGTTTCTATGCTTTATGATCTGTGAAGGTGACCATGACTTGGTCTCCTCAGTCAATAAACCTCTCCCCAGTAAGAGGTCAGGCAATCAGACAGTACTAAAAAGGCAGGAGAGAAACCTAGAGGCTCGGGAGGACAACTTAGAACATACAAAAAGGAGTGTTTTGGGGCTTGTCCATCATGAGAAGACAGAAGACCATTGAATTAAATCAGTACAGAGTAATCTGCTCCCATACCTAATACGAAGTTAATACTCCTACCTGCTTCTTCAAGAGTCACCTGAGGCTCCTCCATCTCTCGACAGCTAGTAGTCCAATGGGAGTGGAGGTAGGAAGTATCAGGCCCCGCCACTTTTGAGTCTGCTGGGCTCTGATGATGGCTCCCTTGGAAGCACAGTGCATTTCCTTCGGCAGAGGCTTACCGTCCTACAGAAGGCACACAGATTTATACCCAAGGCGCAGTGGCCCAGAGGCACAGACTGCGATTTTCACTTTCTCACTTCCTCTGTGAAAGCCAGGTGTTAAGGGGCTGCCTCTGAAGTGGTGGAGAGCACAAGGCTGCAGCTAAAAGCTGGGCCTCTTGGAAGATTTGCTTTATTTTATGTTTTCTCTGCTCAATTCCTGTGACGGAAAACTGCAAAATCCAAGTCTAAAATATGATCCATGGGAGTCTAGAAGCCTAAGGCTGCTTTTGGCAACTTCCTGCAGATATAAGAAGGAGACCATGCTATAAATTAAACTCCTAGAAATGCCTGTCCTTTTTGGAGTCAGGGTCAGTGTTAGTGTATTTCCTCAAGGACTAAATTATCCACCCTTCTAATAAGGCTAGGTTTTCATCTTTTCCCTGAGTAATTTTCCAGACTTTATAAAAATTAAAAAGCTGTATCACACTTTTTTTTTTTATTCCTTCACGGAGTCAATCATAATTTTTTCTCTCTATATCCTACTTTCTTCCTAATTCATTTGTTTTTTCTAGATTCTAGTTCTTTTGGGTCCTAGTCAGGCACTGCTGTGCCTCCTGCTTGATAGGTGTCATGCCCCTGGTTGCAGGTTGCCACCCTATTAGCATGTGCTCTAGTCACTCCCATAATGCACTGCTTTTCTACCATGCAGCAGGCGAACATAAATATATGCATATCCTGCCTGGTCAGATCACACGTCAAGGTTAGCCTTTTAAATTTGTCTATGAATTTTCCCAGAACCTCTGAAAACTGTTTTAGTTTTTCCTTGCATGTGGCTAATTCAGATATAGAAAAGTGTACATTTACCTATATAGTATGGGGAAAAGAAAGAGAGATCAGACTGTTACTGTGTCTATGTAGAAAGAAGTAGACATAAGACACTCCATTTTGTTCTGTACTAAGAAAAATTATTCTGCCTTGAGATGCTGTTAATCTGTAACCGTAGCCTCAACCCTGTGCTCACAGAAACATGTGCTGTGTCGACTCTAGGTTTAATGGATTTAGGGATATGAAGGATGTGCTTTGATAAACAAATGCTTGAAGGCAGCATGCTTGTTAAAAGTCATTGGCACTCCCTATTCTCAAGTACCCAGGGACGCAAAACACTGCGGAATGCCACAGGGACAACTGCCTAGGAAAGCCAGGTATTGTCCAAGGTTTCTCCCCATGTGATAGTCTGAAATATGGCCTCATGGGAGGGGAAGGACCTGACCATCCTCCAGCCCGACACCTGTAAACGGTCTGTGCTGAGGAGGATTAGTAAAAGAGGAAAGCCTCTTTGCAGTTGAGGTAAGACAAAACCATCTGTCTCCTGCTCGTCCCTGGGCAATGGAATGTCTCAGTGTAAAACCCGATTGTGTATTCCATCTACTGAGATAGGAGAAAACTGCCTTAGGGCTGGAGGTGAGACATGCTGGAGGCAATACTGCTCTTTAAGTAGTTGAGATATTTATGTATATACACATCAAAAGCACAGCACTTTTTCTTTACCTTGTTTACGTTGCAGAGACATTTGTTCACATGTTTTCCTGCTGGCCCTCTCTCCACTGTTACCCTATTGTCCTGCCACATCCCCCTCTCCGAGAAATGCCCGATAATGATCAATAAATACTAAGGAATCTCAGAGATTGGTGCCGGCGCTGGTCCTCCGTATGCTGAGCTCTTGTCCCCTGGGCCCACTTTTTCTCTATACTTTGTCTCTGCATCCCTTTTCACAAGACTCTAGTTCTACCTGACGAGAAACGCTCACAGGTGTGGAGGGACAGGCCGCTCCTTCAATATAGTGTCCCTATTATCATCCGTCACTTCCCAGAGAGGGCAAATATTCAACTTTGCCAGCTGATAAGAGGCCCCACTACATGTTGTTCTGGTGAAGAACGGGTGTTTCAAGAGTGGGGTATGTACATAAGACAGGACTCGAAGGGCAGGGAGAAGATGATGAGCAGACACTGCATAACCCGGGAAAACTAGAAGAAATTAATAATATGTTGCACACCTCACTAGAACTGGAAGGAATCTGATTGTGTTCTTATGGGGTGCTCGGACTGGCAGTGGGAGTTCAGTCCCAGCTATGAAAAGCCTAATATTAAGAGTAACTAGCATTAAAAGAATAATCAGTTATGTGCCATCCCTGTTTTGTCTTTTCCTCCATCAAACATATAGAAGCCCATTTTAATTTTTTATCCTGACCAAGCATCAGAGAAGCCTGTATATAATGTATTTCCTCCCTCTTAGTTTCTCTTCTATAAAACAAATGAAGCTGCAAAATAGGAGTCAGATCAAACAGGGGAAATAGGAAGACTGTAACTTGTATATTGTAATATATTAGTCCATTTTCTTTTATATATATATATACTTTAAATTTTAGGGTACATGTGCACAATGTTCAGGTTAGTTACATACGTATACATGTGCCATGCTGGTGTGCTGCACCCATTAACTCGTCATTTAGCATTAGGTATATCTCCTAGTGCTATTCCTCCCCCCAGTCCCACCCCACAACATTCCCCAGAGTGTGGTGTTCCCCTTCCTGTGTCCATGTGTTCTCATTGTTCAATTCCCAGCTATGAGTGAGAACATGCGGTGTTTGGTTTTTTGTCCTTGCGATAGTTTACTGAGAATAATGATTTCCAATTTCATCCATGTCTCTACAAAGGACATGAACTCATCATTTTTGATGGCTGCATAGTATTCCATGGTGTATTTGTGCCACATTTTCTTAATCCAGTCTATCATTGTTGTACATTTGGGTTGGTTCCAAGTCTTTGCTATTGTGAATAGTGCCACAATAAACACACGTGTGCATGTGTCTTTAAAGCAGCATGATTTATAGTCCTTTGGGTATATACCCAGTAATGGGATGGCTGGGTCAAATGGTATTTCTAGTTCTAGATCCCTGAGGAATCGCCACACTGACTTCCACAAGGGTTGAACTAGTTTACAGTCCCACCAACAGTGTAAAAGTGTTCCTATTTCTCCACATCCTCTCCAGCACCTGTTGTCTCCTGACCTTTTAATGATCTCCATTCTAACTGGTGTGACATGGTATCTCATTGTGGTTTTGATTTGCATTTCTCTGATGGCCTGTGATGATGAGAATTTTTTCATGTGTCTTTTGGCTGCATAAATGTCTTCTTTTGAGAAGTGTCTGTTCATATCCTTTGCCCAGTTTTTGATGGGGTTCTTTGTTTTTTTCTTGTAAATTTGTTTGACTTCATTGTAGATTCTGGATATTAGCCATTTGTCAGATAACTAGGTTGCGAAAATTTTCTCCCATTTTGTAGGTTGTCTGTTCACTCTGATGGTATTAGTCCATTTTCACACTGCTACGACAAATCTGACAAAACTCTCTCAGGAAAAAGTGACCTGCTGGGTTAAGAAAGCAGGGTCCAGCTGCCCTATACCAGCTCATCAAAGATGGCGTTATGGTTAAGAAATGAGAGAAATCTGTTAAGAAAAAGTCTCATGTTCTCCATCTTGAGTGTAATTGTTTGCAAAGGGTTGTCATAAAAGAGGCTATCACTAAACAGGCATATCTGATCTTATCATGTAGAGCTCTTAAATACCACATTTCAACTTCAGTCATGATGGCGAGGTTACTGCTGATCTTTTCTGATAATTATGGTAAAAAAAAATTCTAGGTTCCAAGACAATTCTTTTTTTCAGTGTTACTTGGACAAGTGGCAAATTAAACAAGCAGTCAGTTCAGAGTCAGAGAATCGCTGAGGAAAGTAAAACTAAACTGTTTGGGGCCTCTGCCCTGGGACCGCCTCCAGGCAACCGCAAAACAGATGCGATGAGCAGAAAGGTGACAAGATGTAGAGCACTCAGTTGAGGGACCAAAAGCACAAGGTAGACAGTCCAAAAAGAGAAAGTGGCAAACATCTTGTTTAGCCAAATCCATTCTTCTCAATATTCCCCAGGGCCTCTAACCCTGTGGGCTTGGCCTCTAATCTGAGTTTGATAATAGTGGATAATCATTCTTGCCCACCAGAATGGCTTCACGACTCTAAAAGACAGCCCATTTGCCAGGTGTCAGCTGATTGATTCTGTGTGGATGGTTTTCCTTGGAGTGGGGGTCTTGTCTTGTTGTCCGTTCATGGTGTTGCTGAAAGATGTTGCTGGAAAAGAGGGTCCTGATACAGACCACAAAGTAGGATTCCTAGATCTTCTGCAGGAAAAAAATTGAGGTGAGGTAGAGAGCACAGTGAAAGAAGAAAGTTTATTAGAAATTACTCCATTACAGAGTTGGACATCCTCAGAAAACAAGAGCAGGAATGCATTGTCTTTTGTTAGTGTCTCTACTTAGAAGTAACTATAAAGATAAAGCGTTATAATTAAACTTGGAAGGTGCAGATGTAGTCACTAAAGACGTGGCTATTCGTTTTAACAATAACCATTAACCCATTGACCTAAGCTAGCTCATTAATAATATCCCTACAAAAAATGCTGCACTCCTAGGACATTTATACATTTTTCAGACTTGGTGGAAGATGTTTTGTACGACCACAAATATTCTGCAATTGTAATTTGTGGCCAGTTAAAAAATGTGACTATTTTCAGACCATGAACTTTAAACTTCTAGATGGCCTGTGAGTACCTAGCTACTCATATTAAGATAGAATATTCTAGTCATGTTTATTAAACTAGAAGCTAGGTAACCATGAGTTCCTCTAACACAGCAAGTCTACTCCTCAAGGAGAAAATGTATTTCTCAGGAATTTTGTGCATTTTGTTTAATGGAATTTGGTATGTTTACCAAAATGGCAGAAAAGAGTGAAATTACTCCTCAAAGATTTCTCAAGATTGGATATCAAATAAACAAAATGATTACAGTTAATATGCAATTTGATACAGTTGATATTCAAAAGAAATTTTGTTTGAAACAAAATGAGATTTTTAGTTACTTATTTATTATTATTATTATTATTATTATTATTATTATTATTTTGAGACAGAGTCTTGCTCTGTTGCCCAGGCTGCAATGCAGTGCACTATCTTGGCTCACTGGAACCTGTGCCTCCCTGGTTCAAGCAATTCTTCTGCCTCAGCCTCCCAAGTAGCTGGGATTACAGGCATGAATCACCACACCCAGCTAATATTTGTATCTTTAGTAGAGATGGGGTTTCCCTCTGTTGGCCAGGCTGGTCTCAAACCCCTGACAACAAGCGATCTGCCCACCTTGGCCTCCCAAATAGCTGGGATTACAGGCGAGAGCCACCACTCCCAGTCACAATGAGGTTTTTAAATAATTCTGATTTCCTGCTGTTGAGCAGGGAGCTGAGCAAATTCAACAGATCATGGGCCTATACTAGGGGAAGACTGAGGACAAACTCTAGAACACATGTGATTAAATTAATTACAATGGAAACCAAATCAAATTTAGTAAGGCCACACCTCTTAGTTGCAAGATGTTTCCCCACATTTTGAAATGCGATGTTATTCCACGGAAAAGAAAACTAGTGTTTATCTCCAGAGTAAAGAACAGAGTTCCCTGCAATGATTGACTGACTGAGAACTATGGCTCAAGATTTAAAATCCTTCTTTTTTCCATTTATAAACTAAAAATAAATTTCTAATCCCCTGTTGATTAAATGGACCTCTCTTCTTGGATAAGGACTTTCCAAAGTTAACCTGAAAAGCTAGTTCAAGCCACGGGTCACACATGCCTCATTATACTCTCCTCCCTTTTGTTTTAATTTTAATTTCAATTTCAATTTTTAATTTATATTTCTGGGTACATAGTTGGTGTATATATTCATGGGGGTACATGACACACTTTGATGCAGTCATGCAATGAGTAATACATAATAAAAAACAGGGTATCTGTCCCCTCAAGCATTTATAGCTTGTGTTATAAACAATCCAATTATACTATTTTAGTTTTTTTAAATGTGGAATTAAATTATTTTTTGCTATAATCACCGTGTTGTGCTATCAAATGCTGTCTTATTCATTCTTTCTAACAATTGTTTTTTTACCCATTTAGCATCCCCACTATCCCCTTGTTCCCTCCCTGCCCTTCCCAGCCTCTGGCAACCATCCTTATACTCTCTACCTCTATGACACCAATTGTTTTGAATTTTAGCACCCACAAATAGTGAGAACATGTGACATTCGTCTTTCTCTGCCTGACATTTCACTTAACATGAAGACTTTCAGTTCCATTTATGTTATTGCAAATGGAAGGCTCTCATTCTTTCTTACAGCTGAATACTACTCCATTGTGTATATGTACCACATTTTCTCTATCCAGTCATCTGTTGATGGACATTTAGGTTCCTTCCAAATCTTGGCTATAATAAAACTTGCTGTAGGAAACATGAGAGTGCCAATAGGTCTTTGATTTACTAATTTTTTTTCTTGTAGGCATATAATGAACAGTGGGATAGCTGGACCATATAGTAGCTCTAGTTTTAGTTATACCGGGAACATCCAAACTGTCCTTAAAGGTGCTCCCAACAGCAGTGTACAAGGGTTACTTTCACTCGATATACTCACCAGCATTTGTTTTTGACTGACTTCTGGATAAAAGCCACCTTAACTGGGGTGAAATGATATCTCATTTTGGGTTTGATTTGCATTTCCATGATGATCAGTAATCTGGAGCACCTTTTCATTTTCCTGTTTCACATTTGTATGTCTTCTTTTCATAAATGTCTATTTAAATATTTTGTCCACTCTTTATTTGAGTTATTATTTTTTTCTATGGAATGTTTTGAACTCAATATATTGTAGTGTATTAGTCTGTTCCTGCACTGCTATAAAAAAATACCCGAGACTGTGATATCTATTTATTTACTGAGATGTAGTCTTGATCTGTTGCCCAGACTGAAGTGCAGTGGTGTAATCTCGGCTCACTGCAACCTCCATCTTCTGATTCAAGCAATTCTCTGCCTCAGCTCCTGAATAGCTGGGATTACTGGCACCTGCCACCATGCCTGGCTAATTTTTGTATTTTTAGTGGAGACAGGGTTTCACCATCTTGACCAGGCTGGTCTTGAACTTCTGACCTCGTGATCCACCCTCCTCAGCCTCCCAAAGTGGTGAGATTACAGGCATGAGCCATGGCACCTGGCAAGACTGGGTAATTTATAAAGGAAGTGGGTTTAATTGACTCACAGTTCCACATGGCCGAGGAGGACTCAGGAAACTTCCAATAATGGCAGATGGGGAAGCAGGCACCTCTTACATGACAGCAGGAGAGAGAGCATGTATGTGACGCAAACGCGGAAGAGTCCCTTATAAAACCATCAGATTTCATGAGAAATCACTCATTATCAGAAGAACAGCATGGGGGAAACCACCCCCATGATCCAATCACCTTCTACCAACCTCTCCCTCAACATCTGGGGATTACAATTCAATATGAGATTTGGGTGGGGACACAAATCCTAACCATATCATGTAGCTGTTAATTGCTTTTCAGATGGATAATTTACAAATATTTTCTCCCATTCTGTGGATTTTCTCTTCACTTTGTTTCTTGTTTCTTTCACTTTAAAAAGGCTTTCTGACTTTCTGTAATCCGATTTGTCCATGTTTGTTTTAGTTGTCTGTGCTTCTGGGGCATTATTTAAGGAATTTTTGCCCAAACCAATGCCCTAAAGAGTTTCTCCAATGTTTTCTTGTAAAAGTTTGATGGTTTGAGGCGTTAGGTTTAAGTCTTTAATTCATTTTAATTTGATTTTTGTAAGTGGCAAGAAATAGGGTTCTAGTTTTATTCTTCTGCCTATGGCTTGCCAGTTTTCCCAGCCCTATTTATTACAAAAGCTGTCTCATTTTTTATTGTATGTTCTTGGCACTTTTGTTGAAAATTAATTTAGCTGCCCCTCCCATAGGATTCAAGAACACTGCTATGAGGGTCTGAATGTTTGTCCCTCTCATAGGATTCCAGAACACTGCTGCTGGGTTCCAAACGTTTGTCACATAAGATTCCAGAACACTGCTACGAGGGTCTGAATGTTTGTTCCTCACAGGGGATTCCAGAACACTCCTGCTGTGGTCTGAATGTTTGTCCCTCACATAGGATTCCAGAACACTGCTATGAGCGTCTGAATGTTTGTCCCTCACACAGAATGCCAGTTTTACCAGCCATATTTATTACAAAAACTGTCTTATTTTTTATTGTATGTTCTTGGCACTTTTGTTGAAAATTAATTTAGCTGTATGAGTTTGTTTCTCAGGTCTCTATTTCGTTCCATCTGTCTTTGTGTCTGTTTTTATGCTAGTGTCATGTTTTAATTACTACAACTTAGTAGTATAATTTAAAACCAGGTAATGGAATTCCTCCAGTTTTGTTTTATATACTCAGCATAGCTTTGACTATTATGGTGTTTTGTGATGTTTCCATATAAACTTCAGAATTTTTTTTCTATATCTGTGAGGAATGTCTTCTTCTTTTTTTTTTTTTTTTTTTTGGTGGCATCTTGCTCTGTCACCTAGACTGGAGTGCAGTGATGTGATCTGGGCACAATGCAACCTCCACCTCCTGGGTCCAAGCAATTCTTTGCCTCAGCCTCCTGAAGAGCTGGGATTGCAGGCACCCGCCATCATACCTGGCTAATTTTTTGTATTATTAGTAGAGGTGTGGTTTCACCAAGTTGGCCAGGCTGGTCTTGAGCTCCTGACCTCATGATCTACCAACTTCGGCCTCCCAAAGTGCTGGGATTACAGGCATGAGCCACTGCCCCTGGCCTGTTATTTTGATAGAGATGGAATGAAATGTATAGATTGCTATGGATCGTATGGTCATTTTTAAAAAAATACTAATTCTTCCAATCTGTGAAAATAAAAATATCTTTCCAATTTTTGGGTCCTTTTTCATTTCTTTTATCAGTGTTTTACAGTTTTGATTGTTGAGAACTTTTATTTCTTTGGTAAATTCCCACATATTTTGTTTTATTTGTTGCTTCTGCAATTAGTATTACATTTTTGAATTCTTTTTCAGTTTGTTGACTGTTGGCATATAGAAACCCTACTGATTTGTATGTGTTGATTTTGTATTCTGCAAATTTACTCATGTTATTACCTCTAATAGATTTTGGTGGATGTATTAGGCCATTCTCATATTGCTATAAAAAGTAATCAGTGACTGGTTAATTTATAAAGAAAATTGGTTTAATTGGTTCATGTTTCTACAGGCTGTACAGAAAGCATAGCACTGGCTTCTGCTTCTGGGGAAGCCTCTGACAACTGACAAGGTGAAAAATAAATCCAGTGCTTGCACATCACATGGTAAGTGTGAGGGCAGGGGGGAAGTGTTACACACACTTATAGATAACCAGCTCTGATAAAAAATTACTATTTTGGGAATGGCACCAAAGGAAATTATGCCAAACTGTCTGTGGAAATCTTGCCCTCATGAATCAATCACCTCCCCTCTAGACCCACTTCCAACATTGAGGATTATATTTCAATATAAGATTTTGTTGGGAATACACATCCAAACTGTATCATTTTGCCCTTGGCCGTTCCAAATCTCAAATCCTTCTCATATTTCAAAATACAATCATGACTTCCCAATAATCCCCAAAGTCTTAACTAATTTCAGCCTTAACTCAAAATTCAAAAGTCTCATCTAAGACAAAGCTAATTTCTTCCTCCTATAAGCCTGTAACATAAAGAAACAAATTAGGTTCTTCCAAGATACAAATGAGGCAGAGACACTGGGTAAATACTCCTATTCTAAAAGGAAGAAATCAGCCAAAAGAAAGCAGTCACAGGATCTATGAAAGTCTGAAACCCAGAAGGGCAGTTATTGAATTGTAAGGCTCCAAAATAATCATTTTTGACTCTGTGTCCCATTTCCAGGGCATGCTAATGCCTTGGGAAGGTTCTACCTTGTGACTTTGCATGGTTCAGCCCCCAGAGCTGCTCTCATGGGCTGGCATACTATGCCTCTGGCTTTTCAAGGTGCAAGGTGCAGGCTGTAGCTAGATCTACCATTCTGGGGTCTGAGGTCTGGAGGACAGAGATCCTCTCCTCACAGATCTACTAGGCCATGACCCAGTGGGGAGCCTTCCTGGGGACTGTCACCCCACGTTTCTTTTCTCCATTGTTTTAGTAGAGGATCTCCATGAGGGCTCCACGCCTGCAACATGCTTCTGCCTGCACACCCTGTCTTTTTCATACATCCTTTGAAATAATGGTGGAGGCTCCCAAGTCTCAACTACTCGCATTTGGTAAACACACAGCCCTAACCCCACATGGACGCTACCAAGGTTATGGCTTGCACCCTCTGAAGCAGTGACTGGAGTTGCAACTGGTTCAATATGAGCTACACCTGGAGCTGAAGCAGTGGCAAGGATGCAGTGAGCCTTGTTCCAAAGCTACCCAAGGCAGCAGGTCCTAGACCTGATCCCAGAAACTATTCTCTTCTTTTAGGCCTCAGGGCCTGTGATGGGTTGCTGCCTTTCAGATTTCTAAAATGTCTTCAATTCCTCTTTCCCATTGTCTTGGCTATCAACACTTGCTTTTTTTATGTTATACAAATATCTCTAACAAGTGGTTGACCCATATGCTGCTTGAGTTCCTCTCTTATAAAAGCTTTTTATATTTCAGCCACATGACTAGGCTGCAAAATTTTCAAGCTTTTACACTACGCTTCTTTTGTAAGTATAAGTTACTACTTATTTTATTTTTATTTTTTTGCTAGAACATGTAAGCATAGGTTGTTAGAGGCAGCCAGGTCACATCGCAAATGCTTTGCTGCTTAGACATTTTTCCAACAGAAACCCTAAATCATCAATTTCAAATTCAAACTTTTTCATATCCCTAGTGCATGACAGAAATTCAGCCAACCACTTTGCTAAGACAACATGCATGACCTTTGTTTCAGTCCCAATAAGTTTCTAGTTTTCATCTGAGACCTTCTCAGCCCAGCCTTCACTGTCCAGATCACTATCAGCATTTTGGTCACAGACATTCAACCAGTCTCTAAGAAAATCTCAACTTTCCCTCATTTTTCTGTCTTCTGAATCCCATAAATTCTTCCAACTTCTGCCTGTTTACCCAATTACAAAGCTGATTCCACATTGTGGGGTATTCTTATAACTATTTTCCATTCCTTGGTGCTAATTTTTGTATTAAGCTATTTTTGAAACACTATGAGAGTGGGACTGGATAATTAATTTTTTACAAAGTAGGTTTAAGTGGCTTATGATTCTACAGGCTGTTGAGAAAACATAGTACTGGAATATGCTTTTGCAACACTATGAGAGTAGGACTGGATAATTTATTTTTTACAAAGTAGGTTTAAGTGGCTTATGATTCTACAGGCTGTAGAGGAAACATAGTACTGGTATGTGCTTCTGGGGAGGTCTCTGGAAGTTTACAGTCATGGCAGAAGTTGAAGCAGAATCTTGCACATCACAGGGCAAAAAGCAGAAGCAAAAAACAGAGGGGCGAGTTGTTACACAGTTTTAAATAACCAGATTTTATGGGAACTCACTCACTATCATGAGGATAGCACCAAATGTGATGGTGCCAAGCCTTTTATAGTAATCTACCCCAATGGTAAAATCACCTTTCAACAGGCCCATCTCCATCATTGAGAATTACATTTAAATATGAGATTTGGGAGGGAACACACATTCAAACCCTATCAGAGGAGTATTTATGCCTTTTCCAATATAACATTATAACATTGGCAAAAAAAAAAAAAAGGTAATTTGACTTCTTTTCCAATTGGGATGCGTTTTATTGCTTTCTCCTGTCTGATTGCTCCAGATAGGACTTTCAGCATTATGTTGAATAACAGTGGTAAAAGTGGACATTCTTGTCATCTTCCAGATTTTAGAGAAAAGGCTTTTAGTTTTTCTCCACTTAGTGTGATACTAGCTGTGGGTCGGTCATATATGACTTTATTATGTTGAGGTATGTTCATTCCATACCCAGTTTTCAAAGGGCTTTTTATTATTAAAGAATATTAAATTTTATCAAAATTTTTTAGCATAATTGAAATGATTATATGGATTTTGTCCTTGTTTTTTTTTTCTTTTTTTTTTTTTTTTGAGATGTAGTCTCCCTCTGTCACCCAGGCTGGAGTGTAATGGCATGATCTCAGCTCAATGCAGCCTCTGCCTCCCGGGTTCAAGTGATTCTCCTTCTTCAGCCTCCTGAGTAGCTGGGATTACAGGTGCTCACCACCATGCCTGGCTAATTTTTGTATTTTTAGTAGAGACGTAGCTTCGCCACATTGGCTAGACTGGTTTCAAACTCCTGACCTCAGGTGATCCACCCACCTCGGCTTCCCAAATTGCTGGGATTACAGGTGTGAACCACTGTTCCTGGCCCCTTCATTCTCTTTATGTGATCTATCACATTCATTGATTTGCATATTGAACTATCCTTGCATCCCTGGAATAAATCCCACTTGGTCATTATGAATTACCTATTTATGTATTGTTCAATTCAGTTTGCTAGGGGTTTTGCAAATTTTTGCACCAATATTCTCCACTCCACTCTACTTCACTCTACTACTCCACTACATTCCAGTCCATTCCTTCCCACTCCACTCTACTCCACTCCACTCCATTCCATTAAACTCCAACCCTTTCCAATCCACTCCATTCCACTCCATTCCACTCCATTCCATTCCACTCCATTTCATTTCATTGCACTCCACTCCACTCCATTCCACTCAACTCCATTCCATTACACTCAATTCCACTCCACTCCACTCCATTCCTCTCCACTGCATTCCATTGCACTCCACTCCATTCCATTCCACTCCACTCTACTCCATTCCATTCCACTCCATTACATTCCACTCCACTCCACTCCATTCGCCTCCTATACATTCCTTTTCACTCCACCCCATTCCATTCCACTCAACTCTGCTCCATTCCCCTCCACTCCACTCCGTTCCATTCCATTCCATTTCACTCCGTTCCAATCCAATCCATTCCATTACACTCCACTCCACTCCATTCCATGCGGCTCCACTCCACTCCACTCCACTCTGCTCCATTCCATTTAACTTCATTCCACTCCACTCCTTTCCACTCCATAGAATTCCATTCCTCTACACTCCATTCCATTGCACTTCACTCTACTCCAATCTCCTCCACTCCACTCTATTCTGCTCCACTACAATTCATTCCACTCTACTCCATAACATTCCACTCCATTCCACTCCATTTCATTTTATTCTGTTCCACTCCACTCAACTTTTCTGCACTCCATTGTATTCCACTCCATTCCACTCCAATCCACTCTGTTCCACTTCACTCCATTCCACTACAATCCATTCCCTTCTACTCCACTCCATTCCATACAGTTCCATTCCACTGCACTCCACTCAACTCCATTCCACTCCATTCTATTCCATTCCACTCGAATCCACTCCATTCCACTCCACTCCATTCAATTCCACCCAATTCCACTCTGCTCCACTCCATTACACTCCACTCCATTCCATTCCATTCCATTCCATAATTTTCCATTCCACTCCACTCCATTCCATTCCTCTGCACTCCACTCCACTCCTTTCCACTCCACTTCATTCCACTACACTCCCTTCCATTCCACTACACTCCACTCCATTCCACTACACTCCATTCCATTCCAATCCATTCCATTCCACTCCACTCCACTCCACTTCCATTCCACTCCACTCCACTTCAATACACTCCACTCCATTCCATTCCAATCCACTCCATTCCATTCTACTGCATTCCATTCCACTCCACTCCATTCCATTCCACTCCAATCCGTTCCACTCCACTCCATTCCACTCCATTCCATTCCATTTCACTCCACTACTTTCCAGTCCACTCTACCCCACTCCACTCAATTCCACTCCATTGCACACCATTCCTCTTGACCCCATCCCATTCCACTCAACTTCCCTTTGTTCTTCTCCACTCCATTCCACTCCACTCCATTCCACTCTATTCTATTCCATTCCACTCCACTCCACTCCATTCGATTCCAGTCAATTCCACTCTGCTCCTCTTCATTACACTCCACTCCATTCCATTCCAGTCCACTCCACTCCACCACACTCCACTCCATTTCACTCCTCTGCCCTCCACTCCACTCCATTCCATTCCATTCCATTCCATTCCATTCCACTCCACTACATTCCACTCCATTCTCTTCCATTCCACTCCACTGCATTCCACTCCACTTCACTCCACTCCATTCCCTTCCACTCCACTCCACTCAACTCCACTCCACTCCATTCAATTCCACTCCACTCCATTCCACTCCATTCTATTCCATTGCACTCCACTCCATTCAACTCCACTTCACTTCACTCCATTCTACTCCATTCTATTCCATTCCACTCCACTTCATTCCATTCCAATCCACTCCATTCAATTCCACTCAATTCCACTGCACTCCACTCCATTCCACTCCACTGCATTCCATTCCACTCCGCTCCACTCCATTCCAAAACACTTCACTCCATTCCCTTCCCCTCCAATCCACTGCACTCCACTCCACTCCTCTCCATTCCACTCCATTCCCTACCATTCCACTCCACTCCATTCCACTCCACTTCACTCCACTCCCTTCCACTATATTCTATTCCGTTCCACTCCACTCAAATCCATTCCACTGCACTCCATTCCATTACACTTAATTCCACTATGCTCCACTCCATTACCCTCTACTCCTTTCCATTCCCCTCCACTCCATTCCATTTGTATCCACTCTATTCCATTCCATTCCACTCCATTCCATTCCACTCCACTCCACTCCACTCCATTCCACTCCTGTCCATTCCATTCCACTCCACTCCACTCCACTCAATTCCAGTCAATTCCACTCTGCTCCTCTTCATTACACTCCACTCCATTCCATTCCAGTCCACTCCACTCCACCACACTCCACTCCATTTCACTCCTCTGCCCTCTACTCCACTCCATTCCATTCCATTCCATTCCATTCCACTCCACTACATTCCACTCCATTCTCTTCCATTCCACTCCACTGCATTCCACTCCACTTCACTCCACTCCATTCCCTTCCACTCCACTCCACTCCATTCCCTTCCACTCCACTCCACTCAACTCCACTCCACTCCATTCAATTCCACTCCACTCCATTCCACTCCATTCTATTCCATTGCACTCCACTCCATTCAACTCCACTTCACTTCACTCCATTCTACTCCATTCTATTCCATTCCACTCCACTTCATTCCATTCCAATCCACTCCATTCAATTCCACTCAATTCCACTGCACTCCACTCCATTCCACTCCACTGCATTCCATTCCACTCCACTCCACTCCATTCCAAAACACTTCACTCCATTCCCTTCCCCTCCAATCCACTGCACTCCACTCCACTCCTCTCCATTCCACTCCATTCCCTACCGTTCCACTCCACTCCTTTCCACTCCACTTCACTCCACTCCCTACCATTATATTCTATTCCGTTCCACTCCACTCCAATCCATTCCACTGCACTCCATTCCATTACACTTAATTCCACTATGCCCCACTCCATTACCCTCTACTCCTTTCCATTCCCCTCCACTCCATTCCATTTGTATCCACTCTATTCCATTCCATTCCAATCCATTCCATTCCACTCCACTCCACTCCATTCCACTCCTTTCCATTCCATTCCACTCCGCTACATTCCTTTCCACTCCACTCCATTCCATTCCACACCACTCTGTTCCATTCCATTACACTGCCTTCCACTCCAATCCATTTCACTGCTGTCCACTCCTTTCCACTCCACTCCATTCCATTCCACTCAACTCCACTCCATTAGACTGCACTCCACTCCACTCCATTCCACTTAACTCCATTCCATTCCACTCCAATCCATTCCACTCCAATCTACTCCACTCCATTCCAATCCACTCCTCTCCACTTCACTCCACTCTGTTCCATTCTGTTCCATTCTTTTCCATTCCACTATACTCCATTCCACTCCATTCTATTCCATTCCATTCCTCTCCACTCCATTCCAATCCAGTCCTTTCGATTCCACTCAATTCCACTGCACCCCACTCCATTCCACTCCACTCCATTCCATTCCACTCCAATCCATTCCATTCCAATAAATTTCACTACATTTTATTCAACTCCATTCCATTCCACTCCACTCCACTCCATTCCCTTCCGTTCCATAGCATTCCACTGCACTCCATTACATTACACTCAACTCCATTCCATGCCCCTCCACTCCATTCCATTCCACTCCACTCCATTCCACTCCAATCCACTCTGTTCCACTCCGCTCCATTCCACTACAATCCATTCCATTCTACTCCACTCCATTCCATACAGCTCCATTCCACTGCACTCCACTCAACTCCATTCCACTCCATTCTATTCCATTCCACTCCATTCTATTCCATTCCACTCGTTTCCACTCCATTCCACTCCACTCCATTCCATTCCATTCCATCATATTCCATTCCACTCCACTCCACTTCCACTCCACTCCACTCCACTTCATTACAGTCCACTCTATTCCATTCCAATCCACTCCATTCCATTCTACTGCATTCCAATCCACTCCACTCCATTCCATTCCACTCCAATCCGTTCCACTCCACTCCATTCCACTCCGTTCCATTCCATTTCACTCCACTCCTTTCCAGTCCACTCTACTCCACTCCACTCAATTCCACTCCATTCCACACCATTCCTCTTGACCCCGTCCCATTCCACTCAACTTCCCTTTATTCTTCTCCACTCCATTCCACTCCACTCCTTTCCATTCCACTCCACTCCATGCCACTCCACTGCGTTATATTCTGCTCCACTGCTTTCCACTCCACACCACTCCACTCCAATCCACCCCACTCCATTCCACTCTTTTCCATACCATTCCACTCCACTCCATTCAATTCCACTCCACTCCATTTCATTCCACTCCACTCCAGTCGTTTCCACTCCACTGCATACCACTCCACTCCATTCCATTCCACTCTACTCCTTTCCATTCCATGCCACTCCATTCCTTTCCATTCCAATCCACTCCATTCCACTCCCCTCCATTCCTCTTCAGTACATTCCACTCCATTTTATTCCATTCCACTCCATTCCATTCCATTACTTTCTTTTGACAGGATCTCACTCTGTCACACCTGCTGGTGTGGAGTTATACAATCTCAGCTCACATTTCATTTCACCATTCCATTTCATTCCATTCCAATGCACTCCTCTCCACTCCACTCAATTCCACTCTACTCCACTCCAATCCATTCCATCCCGTACCTTTCCAGTCTTTCCCATTACACTCCTTTCTTTGACAAGATCTCCCTCTGTCACACAGGCTGAAGTGCAGTGGCACAATCTCAGCACAAATTTCTTCCTTCCATTCCATTCCATTTCGTTCCACTTCACTCAATTCCACTCAAGTCCACTCCACTCCACTCCATGACACTCCAGTCCTCTCCATTCCAATCCATTCCATTGCACTCCACTCCACTCCATTCCATTCCACTCCACTCCATTCCACTCCACTCCATTCCATTTCACTCCACTACATTCCACTACACTCTTTTCCATTCCAATCCAATCCAATCCATTCCAATCCAATCTAATCCATTCCACTCCTCTCCACTCCATTCCACTAAATTCCATTCAACTCCACTCCACTCCATGCTATTCCATTCCACTCCATTCCACTTCATTCCATTCCATTCCAATGCATTCCATTCCAATCCACTCCATTTCATTCCACTCCTTTCCATTCTATACCACTCCATTTCATTCCACTCCACTCCATTCCACTCCACTACATTCCATTCCAATACACTCCACTCCACTCCAATGCATTCCATTTCACTGCATTCCATTCCATTCCTTTCTTTCGAGAGTATCTCACTCTGTCACCCAGCCTGGAGTGCAGTAGCACAATCTCATCTCACATTCCATTCCGTTCCATTCCACTCCACTCCACTCTGCTCCATCCGCTGCATTCCATTCATTTCCATTCCATTTCATTCCACTGAATTCCACTTCGTTCCACTACAATCCATTCCATTCCTTTCCACTCGTTTCTTTCGACAGGATCTCCTTCTGTCACAAAGGCTGTAGCTCGGTGGCAAAATCCCAATGCAGATTTCTCCATTTCGTTTCGGTCAATTCCATTCAATTCTTTTGCGTTCCATTCTGTTCCTCTGCGTTCCACTCCACTCCACTCCACTCACTCCATTCCATAACATCTGATTCCATTTATCTACATTCAACTCCTCTCCACTCCACTGCACTCCACTCCACTCCATTCCACTCTATCCCATTACATTCTGCTCTATTCCACTGCATGCCACTCCGCCCCACTCCACTCCACTTCATTCCATTTCAGGCCATCCAATTCCATAGCATTCCATTCCTCTCCATACCACTCCACTGCACTTCACTCCACTCCACTCCAGTCCACTCCGTTTCATTGCATTCCACTGCATTCCATTCCAAACCTTTCTTTCTAGACTATCTCACTCTGTCACCCAGCCTGGAGTGCAGTGGCACAATTAAAGCTCATATTTCATTATTCCACTCCATTCAGATCCTTTCCACTTCATTCCACTCCACTCCACTCCACTCTACTCCACTCCACTCCATTCCACTCACTCCACTCCATTCCACTCCACTCCACTACACACTTTTCCACTCCATTCCATTCCTCACTACTCAATTCCATTACACTCAACTCCACCCCATGCCACTCCACTACATTCCATTCCACTCCACTCCATTTCATTCCATTCCACTCCATTCCATTCCACTCTTTTCCATTCCATTCCAGTCCACTCCACTCCACTCCATCCCACTCCATTCCATTCCACTCCACTCCACTTCATTCAATTTCACTCCGTCTTCTCCACTCCATTCCAATCCACTCCACTCTTTTCCATTGCATCGCATTCCATTAAATTCCCCTCCACTCCATTGCATTCCACTGCACTCCATTTCATTCCACTACACTCCACTCCACTCCATTCCACTCCATTCCATTCCACTACCTTCCAGTCCATTCCTTCTCACTCCTCTAAAGTCAATTCCACTCCACTCCTTTCCACTCCACCTTACTCCACTCCATTTTATTCCATGTCACTCCATTCCATTCCATGCCACTCCATTCCATTCCTTTCCTTTCTTTTGACAGGATCTCTCTCTGTCACCCATCCTGGTGTGCAGTGGCACAATCTCAGCTCACATTTCATTTCACCATTCCATTCCATTCCATTTCATTCCACTGCACTCCTCTCCACTCCATTCAATTCCACTCCACTCCTCTCCAATCTCTTCCATTCCATTCCATTCCAATCTTTTCCATTCCACTCTTTTCTTTCTACAGGATCTCATTCTGTCACACAGGTGTAAGCGCGGTAGCACAATCTCAGCACACATTTCTTCTTTCAATTCGACTCCATTCCATTTCCTTCCACTTCACTCCACTCCATTCCACTCCACTACACTCCACTCCATTCCAGTCCACTCCAGTCCATTCCACTGAACTCCATTGCACTCCATTCCACTCCATTCCATTCCACTCCACTCCATTCCTTTCCACTCCACCACACAACAAACCATACCGTTCCATTCCATCCCATTACACTTCACTTCACTCTATTCCATTCCTTTCCACTCCGCTCCATTCCACTCCATTAAACTCCACTCCACTCTAATCCACTCCACTGTACTTCAATCCAGTCAATTCCATTCCATTCCATTCTATTCCATTCCATTCCATTAAATTCCTCTTCCCTCCATTCCATTCCATTCCACTCCACTGCATTCCACTCCATTCCACTTCACTCCATTCCCCTCTATTCCACTCCACTCCATTCCATTCCACTCCACTCTATTCCGTTCCACTCCATTCGAATCCATTCCATTTTATTCCACTCCACTCATCTCCACTCCTCTCCACTCCACTCCACTGCATTCCATTCCATTCCATTCCATTCCACTCCACTTCATTCCATTCCACTCCCCTACACCCCATTCCACTCCATTCCACTCAACTCCACTCCATTCCACTCCATTGTATTCCATTCCACTCTGCTCCATTCAATTCCACTCATTTCCAATCCATTACTCTCCATTCCACTCCACTCGATTACATTCCTCTCCACTCCATTCCATTCGACTACACTCCATTCCATTGCAATCCACTGCACTCTTCTCCACTCCACTCCATTCCACTCCTCTCCACTCCATTCCATTCCACTCCATTCCATTCCACTCCACTCCACTCCATTCCACTCCACTCCATTCCATTCCTCACCAATCCATTCAATTCTTCTCCATTCCACTCAATTCTTCTGCACTCCATTCCATTCCACTCCACTCCATTTCAGTCCATTCCACTCCATTCCATTGCACTCCACTCCATTCCACTCCACTCCACTCCATTCCACTCCACTCTATTCCATTCCACACCACTCCTTTGCACTCCACTCTACTCCACTCCACTCCACTCTATTCCACTCCATTCCATACCATTTCACTCCACTCAATTCCATTCCAACCAACTCCACTCCATTCCTCAACACTCCATTACACTCCATTCCATTGCATTGCACTCCACCCTCTCCAGTCCAATCCACTCCACTACATACCGCTCCAGTCCAATGCACTCCACTCCACTTAACTCCATTCCATTCCACTCCACTACATTCCAGTCCACTCCACTCCATTCCATTCCATTGCAGTCCACTCCACTCCACCCCATTCCACTCCACTCCATTCCATTTCATTCCATTCCTCTCCACTCCAATCTACTACATTCTAATCCATTCTATTCCACTCTGTTCCTTTCCACTCCACTCCACTCCATGGCACTCCACTCCACTCCATTCCACTCCACTCCACTCCACTCAATTCCATTCCACTCTACTCCATTGCATTCCTTTCCTTTCCACTCAACTCCATTTCATTCCACTCCATTCCATTCCATTGCACTCCACTCCTCTCCACTCCACTACATGCCATTCTTGTCCAATCCACTCCGCTCTGCGTAACTCCATTCCATTCCACTCCACAGCATTCCAATCCACTCCTCTTCATTCCATTCCATTCCACTACACTCGACTCCATTCTACTCCACTCCATTCCATTCCGTTCCATTCCACTGCACTGCAGTCCATTCCATTCCACTCCACTCCATTCCATGCAACTCCACTTCTTTGCACGCCACTGCACTCCAGTCCACTCCATTTCAATCCATTCCACTCCATTCCATCCCATTCCTTTCTTTAGACGTGGTCTCACTGTGTCACCCATGCTGGTGTGCACTGGCACAATCTCAGTTCACATTCCATTTCACCATACCATTCCATTCCATTCCATTGCACTGCACTCCACTCCAATCCACTGAATTCCATTCCACCCAAATCCATTCCATGCCATTCCATTCCAAATCCCTTCCATTCCACTCCATTCTTTCTACATCATCTCCCTCTGTCACACAGGCTGTAGAGCAGTGGCACAATATCAGCAAACATTTCTTCATTCCATTGCATTCCATTACATTCCATTCCATTCAACTTCACTCCTCTCCACTCCACTCCACTCACTTCCGCTTCACTCCATTCAATTCCACTCCATTTCATTCTAGTCCACTCCACTGCACTCCATTCCATTTCACTATGCTCCATTCCATTCCACTCCACTCCACTCCTTTGCATAAAGCTCCATTCCATTCCATTCCACTCCACTTCATTCCATTCCTTTCCACTGCCCTCCATTCCATTCCCTCCACTGCACTCCATTCCATTCCATTCCAGTCCATTGCAATCCATTCCATTCCAGTCCACTCCATTCCATTCCACTCCATTCCACTCCATTCCATTCCATTCCACTCCACTCCAGCCCACTCCACTCCATTCTACTTCAGTCCAATCCACTCCACTCCACTTCACTCCATTCCATTCCACTCCCCTGCATTTCACTCCACTCCACTCCATTCCATTCCACTACACTCCATTCCATTCCCCTCTGCTCAATTCCATTCCACTCCACTCCAGTCAATTCCATTCCATTCCAATCCACTCCAATCCATTCCAGCCTTTTCCATTTCACTCCATTCCATTCCAATCCAGTCGGCTCCATTCCATTCTACTCTACTCCCTTCCTTCCCACTCCACTCCACTCCTCTCCACTCCACTCCAATCCTTTCCATTCCATTCCACCCCATTCCATTCCATTCCTTTCTTTGCACAGGATCTCATTCTGGCACAAAGGCAGCAGTGCAGTGGCACAAAGGCAGCAGTGCAGTGGCACAATCTCATCCCACATTTCTTTTCACCATTCCATTGCAATCCATTCCATCCCATTCCATTCCATTCTATTTCACTCCACTCCATTCCATTCCACTCCATTCCATTCCGTTCCAATCCATTGAATTCCATTCCACTCCATTCCATTCCATTCCTCTCCACTCCATTACTTTCCACTCCATTCCATTCTACTGCACGCCTTTCCATTCCACTCCACTCCACTCCATTCCACTCTACTCCACTCAATTCCATTCCACTCCACTCCATTCCATTCCATTCCATTCCACTCCACTCCATTCCACTCCATTCCATTCCACTCCACTCCATTCCACTCCACTCCCCTCCATTCCATTCAACTCCACTTCACTCCACTCCATTCTACACCTTTCCATTCCACTCCACTCCAGTCCATTTCATTCCACTGCAGTCCAAACCATGCAACTCCACTCCTTTGCACTCCACTCCACTCCTTTCCATTTCAGTCCATTCCACTCCATTGCGTTCCATTCCTTTCTTTGGAAAGGATCTCACTCTGTAACCAATCCTGGTGTGCAGTGGCAAAATCTCAGCTTACATTTCATTTCACCATTCCATTCCATTCCATTCTATTCGATTCCATTCCACTGCAAACCACTCCACTCAATTCCAATCCACTCCACACTCATCCATTCCATGCCATTCCATTTTAATCCCTTCCATTCGACTCCTTTCTTTCTTTTTTTTCTTTTATTATTATTATTATTATTATTATTATTATTATACTTTAGGTTTTATGGTACATGTGTGCAATGTGCAGGTAAGTTACATATGTATACATGTGCCATGCTGGTGCGCTGCACCCACCAACTCGTCATCTAGCATTAGGTATATCTCCCAATGCTATCCCTCCCCCCTCCCCCCACCCCACAACAGTCCCCGAAGTGTGATGTTCCCCTTCCTGTGTCCATGTGTTCTCATTGTTCAATTCCCACCTATGAGTGAGAATATGCGGTGCTTGGTTTTTTGTTCTTGCGATAGTTTACTGAGAATGATGATTTCCAATTTCATCCATGTCCCTACAAAGGACGTGAACTCATCATTTTTTATGGCTGCATAGTATTCCATGGTGTATATGTGCCACATTTTCTTAATCCAGTCTATCATTGTTGGACATTTGGGTTGGTTCCAAGTCTTTGCTATTGTGAATAATGCCGCAATAAACATACGTGTGCATGTGTCTTTATAGCAGCATGATTTATAGTCCTTTGGGTATATACCCAGTAATGGGATGGCTGGGTCGAATGGAATTTCTAGTTCTAGATCCCTGAGGAATCGCCACACTGATTTCCACAAGGGTTGAACAAGTTTACAGTCCCACCAACAGTGTAAAAGTGTTCCTATTTCTCCACATCCTCTCCAGCACCTGTTGTTTCCTGACTTTTTAATGATTGCCATTCTAACTGGTGTGAGATGGTATCTCATTGTGGTTTTGATTTGCATTTCTCTGATGGCCAGTGATGGTGAGCATTTTTTCATGTGTTTTTTGGCTGCATAAATGTCTTCTTTTGAGAAGTGTCTGTTCATGTCCTTCGCCCACTTTTTGATGGGGTTGTTTGTTTTTTTCTTGTAAATTTGTTGGAGTTCATTGTAGATTCTGGATATTAGCCCTTTGTCAGATGAGTAGGTTGCAAAAATTTTCTCCCATTTTGTAGGTTGCCTGTTCACTCTGATGGTAGTTTCTTTTGCTGTGCAGAAGCTCTTTAGTTTAATTAGATCCCATTTGTCAATTTTGGCTTTTGTTGCCATTGCTTTTGGTGTTTTAGACATGAAGTCCTTGCCCATGCCTATGTCCTGAATGGTAATGCCTAGGTTTTCTTCTAGGGTTTTTATGGTTTTAGGTCTAACATTTAAGTCTTTAATCCATCTTGAATTGATTTTTGTATAAGGTGTAAGGAAGGGATCCAGTTTCAGCTTTCTCCATATGGCTAGCCAGTTTTCCCAGCACCATTTATTAAATAGGGAATCCTTTCCCCATTTCTTGTTTTTCTCAGGTTTGTCAAAGATCAGATACTTGTAGATATGTGGCATTATTTCTGACGGCACTTTTCTGTTCCATTGATCTATATCTCTGTTTTGGTACCAGTACCAAGCTGTTTTGGTTACTGTAGCCTTGTAGTATAGTTTGAAGTCAGGTAGTGTGATGCCTCCAGCTTTGTTCTTTTGGCTTAGGATTGACTTGGCGATGCGGGCTCTTTTTTGGTTCCATATGAACTTTAAAGTAGTTTTTTCCAATTCTGTGAAGAAAGTCATTGGTAGCTTGATGGGGATGGCATTGTATCTGTAAATTACCTTGAGAAGGATGGCCATTTTCATGATATTGATTCTTCCTACCCATGAGCATGGAATATTCTTCCATTTGTTTGTATCCTCTTTTATTTCCTTGAGCAGTGGTTTGTAGTTCTCCTTGAAGAAAGGGTATCAGCCCTGGAAGATGAAATGAATGAAATGAAGCGAGAAGGGAAGTTTAGAGAAAAAATAATAAAAAGAAATGAGCAAAGCCTCCAAGAAATGTGAGACTATGTGAAAAGACCAAATCTACGTCTGATTGGTGTACCTGAAAGTGACGGGGAGAATGGAAACAAGTTGGAAAACACTCTGCAGGATATTATCCAGGAGAACTTCCCCTATCTAGCAAGGCAGGCCAACATTCAGATTCAGGAAATACAGAGAACACCACAAAGATACTCCTCGAGAAGAGCAACTCCAAGACACATAATTGTCAGATTCACCAAAGTTGAAATGAAGGAAAAAATGTTAAGGGCAGCCAGAGAGAAAGGTCGGGTTACCATCAAAGGGAAGCCCATCAGACTAACAGCGGATCTCTCGGCAGAAACCCTACAAGCCAGAAGAGAGTGGGGGCCAATATTCAACATTCTTAAAGAAAAGAATTTTCAACCCAGAATTTCATATCCTGCCAAACTAAGCTTCATAAGTGAAGGAGAAATAAAATACTTTACAGACAAGCAAATGCTGAGAGATTTTGTCACCACCAGGCCTGCCCTAAAAGAGCTTCTGAAAGAAGCGCTAAACATGGAAAGGCACAACCGGTACCAGCCACTGCAAAATCATACCGAAATGTAAAGACCATCGAGACTAGGAAGAGACTGCATCAACTAACGAGCAAAATATCCAGCTAACATCATAATGACAGGATCAAATTCACACATAACAATATTAACTTTAAATGTAAATGGACTAAATGCTCCAATTAAAAGACACAGACTGGCAAACTGGATAAAGACTCAAGACCCATCAGTGTGCTGTATTCAGGAAACCCATCTCACGTGCAGAGACACACATAGGCTCAAAATAAAAGGATGGAAGAAGATCTACCAAGCAAACGGAAAACAAAAAAAGGCAGGGGTTGCAATCCTAGTCTCTGATAAAACAGACTTTAAACCAACAAAGATCAAAAGAGACAAAGAAGGCCATTACATAATGGTAAAGGGATTAATTCAACAAGAAGAGCTAACTATCCTAAATATATGTGCACCCAATACAGGAGCACCCAGATTCATAAAGCAAGTCCTGAGTGACCTACAAAGAGACTTAGACTCCCACACATTAATAATGGGAGACTTTAACACCCCACTATCAACATTAGACAGATCAACGAGACAGAAAGTCAACAAGGATACCCAGGAATTGAACTCAGCTCTGCACCAAGCGGACCTAATAGACATCTACAGAACTCTCCACCCCAAATCAACAGAATATACATTTTTTTCAGCACCACACCACACCTATTCCAAAATTGACCATATACTAGGAAGTAAAGCTCTCCTCAATAAATGTAAAAGAACAGAAATTGTAACAAACTGTCTCTCAGATCCCAGTGCAATCAAGCTAGAACTCAGGATTAAGAATCTCACTCAAAACCGCTCAACTACGTGGAAACTGAACAACCTGCTCCTGAATGACTACTGGGTACATAACGAAATGAAGGCAGAAATAAAGATGTTCTTTGAAACCAATGAGAACCAAGACACAACATACCAGAATCTCTGGGATGCATTCAAAGCGGTGTGTAGAGGGAAATTTATAGCACTAAATGCCCACAAAAGAAAGCAGGAAAGATCCAAAATTGACACCCTAACATCACAATTAAAAGAACTAGAAAAGCAAGAGCAAACACATTCAAAAGCTAGCAGAAGGCAAGAAATAACTAAAATCAGAGCAGAACTGAAGGAAATAGAGACACAAAAAACCCTTCAAAAAATAAATGAATCCAGGAGCTGGTTTTTTGAAAGGATCAACAAAATTGATAGACCGCTAGCAAGATTAATAAAGAAAAAAAGAGAGAAGAATCAAATAGATGCAATAAAAAATGATAAAGGGGATATCACCACTGAGACCACAGAAATACAAACTACCATCAGAGAATATTACAAACACCTCTATGCAAATAAACTAGAAAATCTAGAAGAAATGGATAAATTCCTCAACACATACACCCTCCCAAGACTAAACCAGGAAGAA
This sequence comes from Pongo pygmaeus, assembly GCF_028885625.2. Classification (NCBI taxonomy): domain Eukaryota; kingdom Metazoa; phylum Chordata; class Mammalia; order Primates; family Hominidae; genus Pongo; species Pongo pygmaeus. Next base: position 6,859,664 of record NC_072385.2, read on the forward strand.
GTTGAATCTCTGAATAGACCAATAACAGGAGCTGAAATTGTGGCAATAATCAATAGCTTACCAACCAAAAAAAGTCCAGGTCCAGATGGATTCACAGCCGAATTCTACCAGAGGTACAAGGAGGAGATGGTACCATTCCTTCTGAAACTATTCCAATCAATAGAAAAAGAGGGAATCCTCCCTAACTCATTTTATGAGGCCAGCATCTTCCTGATACCAAAGCCTGGCAGAGACACAACAAAAAAAGAGAATTTTAGACCAATATCCTTGATGAACATTGATGCAAAAATCCTCAATAAAATACTGGCAAACAGAATCCAGCAGCACATCAAAAAGCTTATCCACCATGATCAAGTGGGCTTCATCCCTGGGATGCAAGGCTGGTTCAATATACGCAAATCAATAAATGTAATCCAGCATATAAACAGAACCAAAGACAAAAACCACATGATTATCTCAATAGATGCAGAAAAGGCCTTTGACAAAATTCAACAACCCTTCATGCTAAAAACTCTCAATAAATTAGGAATTGATGGGACGTATCTCAAAATAATAAGAGCATTTATGACAAACCCACAGCCAATATCATACTGAATGGGCAAAAACTGGAAGCATTCCCTTTGAAAACTGGCACAAGACAGGGATGCCCTCTCTCACCACTTCTGTTCAACATAGTGTTGGAAGTTCTGACCAGGGCAATTAGGCAGGAGAAGGAAATCAAGGGTATTCAATTAGGAAAAGAGGAAGTCAAATTGTCCCTGTTTGCAGATGACATGATAGTATATCTAGAAAACCCCATTGTCTCAGCCCAAAATCTCCTTAAGCTGATAAGCAACTTCAGCAAAGTCTCAGGATACAAAATCAATGTGCAAAAATCACAAGCATTCTTATACATCAATAACAGACAAACAGAGAGCCAAATCATGAGTGAACTCCCATTCACAATTGCTTCAAAGAGAATAAAATACCTAGGAATCCAACTTACAAGGGATGTGAACGACTCCTTTCTTTCAACAGGATCTTCCTCTGTCACAAAGGCTGAAAAGCAGTGTCAAAATGGAAGCACACATTTCTTCATTCCATTCCATTCCATTCCGTTCCATTCCATTCCATTGCATTCCATTCTAATCCACTACACTCCACCCAACTCCACACCATTCCATTCCACTCGACTCCATTACACTCCACTTCACTTCATTCCATTTCATTCCATTCCACTCCACTCCACTACATTTCATTCCACTCCACTCCTTTCCATTCCACTCCACTCCGTTCAATTCCACTCCACTCCACTCCATTCAATTCCTTTCAACTCCACTGCATTCCATTCCACTCCACTCCACTCCACTCCATTCCCTTCCACTCCACTCCGTTCCATTCCACTCCACTCCACTCCATTCCATTCCTTTCCACTCCACTGCATTCCATTGCACTCCACTCCTCTCCATTCGATTCCATTCCAGTCCATTCCACTCCATTCCATTCCACTACACTGCATTCCATTCCACTCCACTCCACTCCTTTCCATAAAGCCCCATTCCATTCCGTTACAATCCACTCCATTCCATTCCCTTCCATTGCATTCCTTTCCATTCCCTCCACTCCATTCCATTCCATTCCATTGCAGTCTATTCCACTCCATTCCATTCCACTCCACTCCATTACATTCCACTCCATTCCACTCCTTTCCATTCCATTCCACTCCACTCCAGCCCACTCCACTCCATTCCACTTCAGTCCACTCCACTCCACTCCACTCCATTCCATTGCACTCCACTGCATTTCACTCCACTTCATTGCATTACATTCCACTAAACTCCATTCCATTCCACTCCACTCAATTCCATTCCACTCCACTCCATTCCATTCAACTCCACTCCACTCCATTCCATTCCATACCAATCCATTCCACTCCTTTCCATTCTACTCCACCCCTTCCACTCCACTCCATTCCATTCCATTCCACTCCACTCCACTCGACTCCATTCCACTCAACTTCATTCCTCTCCATTCCATTAAACTCCATTCTATTCCACTCCACTCAACTCCACTCCACTCCAATCCACTCCACTCCTTTTCAATCCACTTCATTCCACTTCACTCCACTCCATTCCAATCCACTCCACTCCGCTCAATTCCATTCCACTCCTCTCCATTCCATTCCATTCCATTCCATTCCACTCCATTCCATTCCATTCCATTCCACTCCTCACCATTTCATTCCACTCCACTAAATTTCACTCCTTTCCATTCCAATCTGCTCCATTCTATTCCACTCCACTCCATTCCATTCCACTCCACTACACTCCATTCCACTCCACTCCATCCCACTGCACCACAATCCACTCCACTCCACTCCATTCCAATCCATTCCACTCCACTCCATTTCATTCCATTCCACTCCATTCCATTACATTCCTTTCTTTCCACAGGGCCTCAGTCTGTCACAAAGGCTGGAGTGCAGTGGCACAGTCTCAGCCCACATTTGTACTCACCATTCTATTGCAATCCATTCCATCCCATTCCATTCCATTCTATTTCTCTCCACTCCATTCCCTTCAAGTTCATTCCATTCCACTCCATTGAATTCCACTCCACTCCATTCCATTCCACTCCACTCCACTCCATTCCATTCCGTGCCACTCCACTCCATTCCATTCCATTCCAGTCTATTCCACTCCATTCCATTCCACTGCACTCCATTCGATTCCATTCCTTTCCACTCCAGTCCAATCCACTCCACTTCACTCCTTTCCATTCCACTCCATGGCATTCCAATCCATTCCACTCTACTCCATTCCATTCCAATCCACTCCACTCCATTCCACTCCACTCCACTCCATTCCATGCCATTCCACTCCTCTCCTCTCCATTCCATTCCATTCCTGTCCAGTCCATTCCACTCCATTCCAATCCACTGCACTCCATTCGATTCCACTCCATTCCACTCCAGTCCAATCCACTCCACTCCACTTCACTCATTTCCATTCCACTCCATGGCATTCCAATCCATTCCACTCCACTCCATTCCATTCCACTCCACTCCACTCCATTCCATTTCAATCCAATCCATTCCACTCCATTCCCTTCCACTCCACTCCATTCCATTCCACTCCTTTCCACTCCATTCCTTTCCATTCCACTCCAGTCCTCTCTAATCCTTTCCACTCCATTCCATTCCATTCAACTCAACTCCACTCCACTCCACTCCTCTCCAATCCTTTCCAGTCCACTCCATTCCACTGCACTCCACTCCACACAATTCCGTTCGTCTCCAATGCATTCCATTCCATTCCATTCCGTTCCACTCCTCTCCATTTCATTCCACTACACTCCATTCCGCTCCATTCCGTTCCAATCCACTCCATTCCCTTCCACTTCACTCCATTCCATTCCACTCCACTACACTCCTTTCCATTCCAATACATTCCACTCCACTCCTCTTCACTCCAGTCCACTCCACTCCACTTCATTCCACTGCACTCCACTCCAGTCCACTCCACTCCATTCCTTTCCATTCCACTGCATTACATTACATTCCTCTCTTTCCACAAGATCTCACTCTGTCAGAATTTCGGAGGTGCAGTGGCACAATCTCAGCCCACATTTCTTTTCCCCATTCCGTTGCATTCCATTCCATCCCATTCCATTACATTCTATTTCACTCAACTCCACTCCACTCCATTCCATTCCACTCCTTTCCAGTCCAAATCGACTCCATTCCACTCCACTCCACTCCACTCCATTCCATTCCATTCTATTCCATTCCACACCGTTGCATTACATTCCTTTCTTTCGACAGGTTGTCACTGTGAAACTCAGGCTGGAGTGCAGTGGTCCAATTTCAGGTCACATTACATGTCAACTTTTCATTGCATTGCATTCTGTTCCATTGCATTCCATTGCATTCCATTCCATTCCATGCCATTACTTTCCATTCCAATCCATTCCATTCCATTCCTCTCCGTTTCACTCCACTCCACTTCACTCCACTACGTTCCATTAAGTTCAATTCTATTCCACTCCAGTCCACTTCTCTCCTCTCCACTGCACTCAACTCCACTCCATTCCACTCCATCCCATTCCATTCCACTCCATTCCACTGCACTCGACTCCACCCCACTCCACTCCAATTCACTCGATTCCATTCCTTCCCATTCCATTCCTCTCTATTCCACTCCACTCCACTTCACTCCACTCCACTCCAGTCCACTCCATTCTATTCCATTCCATTCCTTTCTTTCGAGAGTATCTCACTCTGTCGTCAAGACTGTAGCGCAGTGGCACAATCTCAGTTCACATTCCATTCCGTTCCATTCTGTACCGTTCCGTTCCATTCCATTCCGCTTCTCTCTAATCTGCTCCATTAAATTCCAATCCATTCCATCCCATTCCAATCCATTCCGTTCCATTCCACTCGATTCCACTCTCATCCCCTCTAATACATTCCATTCCATTCCATTCCATTTCATTCCCTTCCACTCCTTTCTTTCAAGAGGTCACCCTCTGTCATAGAAGCTGTAGAGCCGTAGCACAATCAGCACATGATTCTTCATTCCATTCCATTATGTTGCATTCTATTCCATTCCGTTCCGTACCATTCCACTCCACTCCACTACATTCCATTACATCTGATTCCATTCTTCTCTATTCCACTCCTCTCCACTCCACTGTACTCTACTTCCATTCTCTCCCCTTCCATTCCACTCCATTCTTCCGCACTCCACTCCAACCCACTCCACTCCACTTCATTCCACTCCATTCCATCCCTCTGCTTTCCACTCCACCCCACTTCACTCCACTCCAGTCCAGTCCACTCCATTCCATTCCATTCCATTCCACAGAATTTCATTCCATTCCTTACATTCGAGAATATCTCACTCTTTAGCCCAGTCTGGAGTTCAGTGGCACAGGCTCAGCTCACATTTCGTTATTCCATTCAATTCAATTCCATTCCATTCCTTTTCAATCCATTCCATTCCAATCCATTGCATTCCATTCCACTCCTTTCCATTACATTCCACTCCATTCCACTTCATTCCAATCCACTCCACTCCTTTCCACTCCACTCCATTCCTCTCCACTCCACTCCAATGCACTCCACTCCTTTCCACTCCGCTCTACTCCATTCCACTCCACTCCACTCCTTTCCACTCCACTCCACTCTATTCCACTCCACTTCATTCCATTCCACTCCACTCCATTCCATTAAACTCCATTCCACTCCATTCCATTCCACTCCACTCCATTCCATTTCATTCCACTCCACTCCAACCCATTCCATTGCACTGCATTCCATTCCATTTCATTCTTCTCCATTCCATTCCCCTCCACTCCACTCCATTCCATTCCAGTCCATTTAATTCCATTCCATTCCACTCCACTCCATTCCATTCCTTTCCACTCCACTCCATTCCATTCCACTCCACTCCACTCCATTCCATTCCATTCCATTCCACTCCACTCCATTCCATTCCACTCCTCTCCACTCCATTCAATTCCATTCCAGTCCATTCCACTCCATTCCATTCCACTGCACTCTATTTGATTTCACTCCATTCCACTCTGGTCCAATCCACTCCAGTCCACTTCACTCCATTCCATTCCTCTCCACGGCATTCAAATCCACTCCACTCCATTCCATTCCACTCCACTCCATTCCGTTCCATTCCATTCCATTCCATTCCACTCCACTCCATTCCATTTCAATCCAATCCATTCCACTCCATTCCCTTCCACTACACTCCATTTCATTCTGCTTCTTTCCACTGCATTCCATTCCATTCCATTCCACTCCACTCCACTCCATTCCATTCCACTCCATTCCATTCCACTCCACTCCACTCCACTCAAATCCACTCCTCTCCAATGCTTTCCAGTCCACTGCATTCCACTGCACTCCACTACATGACACTCCACTCCACTCCACTCAATTCCATTCCCCTCCACTGCATTCCATTCTGTTCCATTCCATTTCACTTCTCTCCATTTCATTCCACTCTACTCCATTCCGTTCCATTCCATTCCAATACGCTCCATTCCCTTCCACTCCACTCCATTCCATTCCCCTCCATTCCACTACTTTCCATTCCAATACATTCCACTCCACTCCACTCCACTCCGTTCCACTGCACTCCACTCCATTACACTCCACTCCATTCCATTCCATTCCACTCCATTCCATTCCATTCCTTTCTTTCCACAGGATCTCACTCTGTCACACATTTTGGAGTGCAGTGGCACAATCTCAGCCCACATTTCTTTTCCCCATTCCATTGCATTCCGTTCCATCCCATTCCATTCCATTCTATTTCACTCCCCTCCATTCCACTCCATTCTATTCCACTCCATTCCAATCGATTCGACTCCATTCCACTCCACTCTTCTCCACTCCACTCCACTCCACTCCATTCCATTCCATTCTACTCCATTTCACTCCATTACATTCCATTTCTTTCTTTCGATAGGTTATCACTATGAAACTCAGGCTGGAGTGTAGTGGCCCAATTTCAGTCACATTACATGTCAACTTTTCATTGCATTTCATTCTGTTTCATTGCATTCCATTGCATTCTGTTCCATTGCATTCCATTGCATTCCATTCCATTCCATTCCATGCCATTCCTTTCTATTCCAATCCATTCCATTCCATTCCACTCCGTTCAACTCTACTCCACTCCACTACATTCCATTAAATCCGATTCTCTTCCACTCCATTCCACTCCTTTCCACTCCACTGCACTCAACTCCACTCCATTCCACTCCATCCCATTCCATTCCACTCATTCCATTGCACTTCACTCCACCCCACTCCACTCCACTTCATTCAATTCCATTCCTTCCCATTGCATTCCTGTCTATTCCACTCCACTCCACTTCACTCCACTCCACTCCACTCCAGTCCACTCCATTCTATTCCATTCCTTTCCACTTCATTCCATTCCATGCCTTTCTTTCGAGAGTATCTCAGCCTGTCACCAAGCCTGTAGTGCAGTGGCACAATCTCAGCTCACATTCCATTCCGTTCTATTCTGTTCCATTCCGGTCCATTCCATTCTGCTTCTCTCTAGTCTGCTCCATTCCATTCCAATCCATTCCATTCCATTCCATTCCATCCCATCCCATTCCATCCCATCCCATGCCATTCCATTCCATTCCATTCCATTCCAATTGATTCCACTCTGATCCCCTCTAATACATTCCATTCCATTCCATTCCATTCCATTCCATTCCATTCCCATCCACTCCTTTCTTTTGACAGGTCACCCAGTGTCATACAAGCTGTAGCGCAGTGGCACAATCTCAGCATATATTACTCCATTCCGTTTCGTTATGTTGCATTCTATCCATTCCGTTCCATTATGTTCCACTGCATTCCACTGCACTAAATTCCATTACATCCGATTCCATTCTCCTCCATTCCACTCCTCTCCACTCCACTGCACTCTACTCCACTCCGTTCCACTCCAACCCCTTCCATTCCACTCCATTCTTCCTCACTCCACTCTACCCCACTCCACTCCACTTCATTCCACTCCATTCCATCTGATTCCATTCCTCTCCTTTCCACTCCACCCCACTTCACTCCACTCCACTCCAGTCCACTCCATTCCATTCCATTCCATTCCACTCCGCTGAATTTCATTCCATTCCTTAAATTCGGGAACATCTCACTCTGTAATCAAGCCTGGAGTTCAGTTTCACAATCTCAAATCACATTTCGTTATTCCATTCAATTCCATTACATTCCATTCCTTTTCATTCCATTCCATTGCATTCCATTGCATTCCATTCCATTCCATTCCATTCCATTGCATTCCATTGCATTCCATTCCATTCCATTCCATTGCATTCCATTGCATTCCATTGCATTCCATTCCAATCCATTGCATTCCATTCCACTCCTTTCCATTAATTTCCACTCCACTCCACTCCATTCCAATCCACTCCACTCCTATCTACTCCACTCCATTCCTCTTCACTCCACTGCAATCCACTCTACTCCATTCCACTCCACTCTACTCCATTCCACTCCACTCCACTCATTTCCACTCCACTACATTCCATTCCACTACACTCCATTCCATTCCATTCCACTCCACACCATTCCTTTCCACTGCACTCTATTCAATTCCATTCTATTCTATTCCATTCCATTCCATTCCACTCAATCCCACTCCACTCCACACCAATCCATTCCATTCCATTCCTTTGCATTCCATTCCACTCGTTTCTTTCCCCAGTATCTCCCTCTGTCACAGGGCTGTAGCGCGGTGGCACAATAGCAAAACACATTTCTCCATTCCATTCCATTCCGTTCTGTTCCTTTCTCTTCTGTTCCATTCCACTCCATTCCACTCCACTCTACTCCACTGCACTATATTCCATTACATTGGATTCCTTTCCACTACATTCCACTCACCTCCACTCCACTGTACTCCACTCCACTCCATTCCATTCCACTCCACTCCATTCCATTCCACTCCACTCCATTCCATTCCACTCCATTACATTCCACTCCATTCCATTCCATTCCATGCCATTCCACTCCTCTCCATTCCATTCCACTCCATTCCATTCCATTCTATTCCATCCCATTATACTCATCTCCATTCCATTCCGCTCCACTCCAATCCATTCTACTCCACTCCATTCCATTCCACTCCACTCCATTCCTTTCCCCTCCACTCCATTCCACTCCATTCCACGCCACTCCACTCCAATCCACTCCACTCCTTCCCATTCCACTCAAGTCCACTCCATTCCACTCCACTCCATTCCATTCCACTCCAATCCTCTCCATTCGACTCCACTCCAATCCATTCCACTCCACTCCATTCCATTGCACTCAACTCCACTCCATTCCACTCCACTCCATTTGATTCTACTCCATTCCATTGCATTCCACTCCATTCCAGTTCATTACTTTCTTTCCACAGGATCCCACTGTGTCACAAATACTTGAGTGCAGTGATACAGTCTCAGCTCACATTTCTTTTCACCATTCCATTGTATTCCATTCAATCCCATTCCATTCCATTCTATTTCACTCCACTACACTCCACTCCATTCCATTCCACTCCATCCCATTCCATTCGACTCCATTCTACTTTGTTCCAGTTCACTCCAATCCTATCCACTCCAATTCATTCCATTCCATTCCTATCCATTCCACTCCATTCCATTCCACTCTATTGCAATCCATTCCACTCCATTCCATTCCACACTATTCCACTCCTTTCCATTCCATTCCACTCTATTCCACTCCGTTCTATTCCATTCCACTGAACTCTACTCCAATCCACTCCACTCCACTCCATTCCATTGCACTGCATTCCATTCTTCTCAACCCCACTCAACGTCACTCCATTCCACTCCACTCCATTCCATTCCACTAGATTCCATTCCATTCCTTTCCACACCACTCCATTCTACTGAACTCCATTCCAATCCATTTCACTGCACTCCACTCCACTCCATTCCAGTCCACTCCACTCCTTTCTATTCCATCTGATTCCATTCCATTTCACTCCACTGTTTTCCACTCCACTCCACTCAATTCTACTCCACTCCACTCCACTCCTCTCCACTTCATTCCATTCCATTGCACTCAACTCCACTCCATTCCACTCCACTTCATTCGATTCTACTCCATTTCATTGCATTCCTCTCTATTGCTGTTCATTACTTTCTTTCCACAGGATCTCACTCTGTCACAAATGCTGGAATGCAATGAAACAGTCTCAGCTCTCATTTATTTTCACCATTCCATTGCATTCCATTCCATCCCATTCTATTCCATTCTATTGCACTCCACTACACTACACTCCATTCCATTCCACTCCATCCCATTCCATTCGACTCCATTACTGTTCACTCCAATTCCCTCCACTCCAATCCACCCCAATTCATTCAATTCTATTCCTATCCATTTCACTCCATTCCATTCCACTGTACTGCATTCCATTCCACTTCATTCCATTCCACTCTATTCCACTCAGTTCCGTTCCATTCCACTCTGTTACATTCCATTCCACTGCACTCCACTCCAATCCACTCCACTCCACTTCATTCCACTCCATTCCATTGCACTCCATTCCATTCCACTCCACCGCATTCAACTCCACTCCATTCCACTGCACTCCATTCCATTCCACTAGACTCCATTCCATTCCTTTCCACTCCACTCCATTCCATTGAACTCCATTCCAATCCATTTCAGTCTTCTCCACTCCATTCCAGTCCACTCCAATCCTTTCCATTCCATCTCATTCCATTCCATTTCACTCCACTCTTTTCCACTCCACGCCAATCAATTCCACTCCACTCCACTCCACTCCACTCCATTCCCCTCCACTCCGCTCCATTCCACTGCACCCCACTACCCTTCACTCCATTACATTCCATTCCACTCCACTTCATTCTTTTCCATTCCAGTCAATCCCATTCCACTCCACTCCACTCCACTCCATTCCACTCCATTCCATTACACTCCACTCCTGTCCATTCCGTTCCACTCCACTCCATTCTATTCCATTCCACTCTTTTCCACTCCACTCCACTCCACTCCATTTCAATCAATTCCACTACATTCCATTCCATTCCGTACTTTTTACAGGATCTCCCTCTTTCACCCAGGATTGTGTGAAGTGGCAGAATCTCAGGTCACATCTCTTTTCACCATTCCATTCTATTCCATTCCTTTCTATTCCATTCCATTCCATTCCATTTTATTCCACTGCACTCCACTCCACTCCACTCCTATCCATTTTTTGCCATGCTTTTCCAATCCCTTCTATTCCACTCCTTTCTTTCAACAGGATCTCCATCTGTCACACAAGCTGCAGCACAGTGGAAAAATCTAAGCACACATTTCTTCATTCCATTCCATTCAATTCCATTTCACTCCACTCCACTCCACTCCAATCCATTCCACTCAACTCCACTCCACTCTATTCCATTCCACTCCACTCCTTTCCACTCCACTCCACTTCATTTCTTTCTGCTTCAATCCATTCCAGTTCACTCCACTCCACTGCATTCCGTTCCACTCCATTCCATTCCAATCCATTCCACACCACACCATTCCATTCCTTTTCATTCCACTCCATTCCCTTCCACTCCACTCCATTCCATTCTACTCCAGTTCATTTCACTCCATTCCATTCCACTCCACTCCATTCCATTCCTCTTCATTCTACTACATTCCATTCCACTCCACTCCAATCCATTCCACTCCACTCCATTCCAATGAACTCCATTCCACTCCCCTCAACTATATTCCGTTCCATTCCACTCCACTCCATTCCACTAAAATCCACTCCATTCCATTCTACTCCATTCCATACCATTCTACTCCACACCACTCCATTCCATTCCTTTCCACTCCACTGCACTCCACTCCACTCCTCTCCAACCCATTCCTTTCAATTCCAGCCCAATCCATTCCTTTCCACTCCACTCCATTCCCTTCCAGTTCACTCCCATCCATTCCATGCCATACCATTCCATTTCACTCCTCTCCACTCCACTCCACTACACTCCATTCCATTCCACTCCACTCGATTCCACTCCACTTCTCTCTACTCCACTCCACTCCATTCCATTCCACTCCACTCTAGTGCATTCCATACCACTCCACTCTATTCCATTCCATTCCTCTCCATTCCACTCGACTGCACTCCATTCCGTTTCACCCCACTCCACCCCATTTCCTTCCACTCCACTCCACTCCATTCAATTCTGCTCTCTTCCGTTACATTCCATTCCACACCACTCCATTCCATTCCTTTCCTCTCCACTCCATTTCATTGAATTTCACTCCATTCCATTCCACTCCACTATATTCCATTCCATTCTATTCCAGTCTATTGCACTACACTCCATCCCACTCCACTCCATTCCATTCCAATCCATTCCACTCCATTCCATTCCACTCCATTCCATTCCACTCCAATCCATTCCATTCCACTCCACTCCATAGATCTCCACTCCATTCCATTGCACTCAATTCCATTTAACTCCACTCCATTCCATTGCACTCCATTCCATTTAACTCCACTCCATTCCATTGCACTCCATTCCATTTAACTCCACTCCCCTCCATTACACTCCACTCCATTCCATTCCACTCCAACCCATTCCAATCCACTCCACTCCCGTCCATACCTCTCCACACCATTTCATTCCACTCCAACCCATTCCATTCTACTCCACTACAGTCCATTCCACTCCACTCCATTCCATTCCACTCTATTCCATTCCATTCCAATCCGTTCGATTCCACTCCACTCCATTCCATTCCACTCCATTCCATTCCACTCCACTCCTTTCCACTGCACTGCATTCCATTCCACTCAACTCCTTTCCACTCCACTACACGCCACTACACGCCACTCCACTCTATTCCATTCCACTCCATTCCATTCCATTCCACTCTATTCCATTCCATTCCACTCCCTCCACTGCATTTCACTCCACTCCACTGCGTTCCACTTCACTCCATTCCATTCCACTCCATTTCATTCCACTCCACCCCATTCCATTCCACTCCACTTCATTCCACTCCACCCCATTCCATTCCACTCCACTACACTCCATTTCACTCCAATCTACTCCGTTGAACTCCTCAATTCCATTCCACTCCATTCCATTCCACTCCACTCCATTGCATTCCAATCCACTCCATTCCTTTCCATTCCACTCCACTCCATTCCACTCTCCTCAATTCCACTCCACTCACTTCATTCCACTCTACTCCACTCCACTTCTTTCCATTCCATTCCAATCCATTCCTTTCCATTCCTTTTTTGCACAACATCTCACTCTGTAACAATGGCTGGAGTGCAGTGTCACAATCTCAGCTCACAGTTCTTTTCACCATTCCATTGCATTCCATTCCATACCATTCCATTACATTCTATTTCACTCCACTTCACTCCACTCCACTCCATTCCATTCCACCCCATTGCATTCCATTCGACTCCATTCCACTCCATCCCACTCCACTCAACTCTACTCAACTCCACTCCACTCCAATGCAATCCCTTCCATTCCATTCCGTTTCACTCCATTGCGTTCCATTCCTTTCTTTCAACAGGATATCACTGTGTTACCCAGGCTGGAGTTTAGTGGCACAATTTCAGCTAACATTGGATGTCAACTTTCCATTGCATTGCATTGTATTCTTTTGCCAGCGATTGCATTTCATTCCAATAAATTATATTTCATTTCATTCCATTCCACTCTTTTCTATTCCATTATATTTCATTCCATTCCATTCCATTGAAACCCATTCCGTTCCACTCTACTCCCCTCCACTGCACTATATTCCATTACATCCGATTCCACTCCACTCCATTCCACTCCTCCAGACTCCACCGCACTCCACTCCTCTCCATTCAACTCCAACCCATTCCATTACGCTCCATTACATGGCACTCCACTGCACCCCACTCCACTTCACTTCATTCCATTCCGTTCCATCCCATTCCATTCCTTTCCACTCCACTCTACTTCACTCCAGTCCACTCAACACTAGTCCACTCCATTCCATTCCATTCCATTCCACTACATTCCATTCCATTCCTTTCCTTGGAGAGTATCTCCCTTTCTCACACAGCCTGGAGCGCAGTGGCACAATCTTAGCTCACATTCCATTTCGTTCCATTCCATTCTGCTTCACTCCACTCCCCTCCAATCCTCTCCATTCCATTCCTTTCCATTCCATTCCATTCCATTCCATTCCATTCCACTCCTTTCCATTCCATTCCATTCCACTGAATTTCACTTCACTCCACACCAATGCATTCCATTCCAATCCTCTCTTTTCTTTCGACAGGATCTCCTTCTATCACACAGCTTATAGTGCAGTGGCACAACCTGCACACACATTTTGCCATTCCATTCCATTCCGTTCCATTCTGTTCCATTCTGTTCGATTCCGTTCCATTCCGTTGTGCTCCATACCAGTCCACTAAAATGCATTCCATTACATCTGATTCCACTCCACTCCATTCCATTCCTCTAGACTCCACTGAACTCCACTGCACTCAATACAACTCCATACCATTCCATTCTGCTCCATTCCACTGCACTCCACCCCACCCCACTCTACTCGACTTCATTCCCTTCCATTGCATTCCATTCCATTCCTCTCCATTCCACTCCATTCCACTTCACTCCACTCCACTCCACTGCAGTCCACTCCATTCCATTCCATTCCATTCTACTGCATTCCATTCCATTCTTTTCTTTCGAGAGTGTCTCACTCTTTCACCCAGCCTGGAGTACAGTGGCACAATCTCAGCTCATATTTCATTATTCCACTCCATTCCCCTCAATTCCACTTCATTTAACTCCACTCCACTCCACTCCATTCCACTCTATATAATTCCATTCCATTCCATTCCTCTGAATTCCACTCTGCTCCACTCCATTCCACTCCACTCCATTCCATTCCACTCCACATCTTTCCATTCCACTCCACTCCATTCCATTCCATTCCACGCAACTGAATTCCAATCCACTCCACTCCACTCCATTGCACTCCACTCCATTCCACTACTCTCCACTCCATTCCGCTCCACTCCACTCCATTCCGCTCCACTCCACTCCATTCCACTCCACTCTATTCCATTCCACTCCACTCCATTCCATTCCAATCCACTCCACTCCATTCCGCTCCACTCCACTCCATTCCACTCCACTCCATTCCATTCCACTCCACTCCATTCCATTCCTTTCCACTCCATTCCATTCCACTCCACCAGATTGCATTCCATTCCACTCCATTCCATTCCACTACACTCCATTCCATTCCACTGCACTCCATTCCATTTCATTCCACTCTATTCCACTCCACTAAATTCTACTCGACCCCACCCTCTCCATTCCACTCCACTCCATTCCATTCCATAACACCCATTCCATTCCACTCCACTCCATTCCATTCCACTCCACTTCACTCCACTCCAATCCTTTCCATTCCACTCCACAACATTCCATTCCGTTCCACTCCATTCCATTGCCCACCATTCCATTCCTTTCCTATCCACTCCACTCTACTTCATTCCATTCCATTCCATTCCACTCCACTACAATCCACTCCACTCCACTCCAATCAATTCCACTCCCTCTACTCCACTCCATTCCTGTACATGCCACTCCTTTCCATTCAACCCATTCCATTCCATTCCACTCCACTCCATTCCATTCCAATCCACTGCATTCCATTACACTCCACTCAATTCCATTGTAATCCACTCCACTAGACTCCATTCCATCCTTTTCTTTCCACTCCACTCCAGTCCATTCCATTGCACTTCAGTCTATTCTTTTCAACTCCACTTCTTTGCACTCCACTCTACTCCACTCCACTCCATTTCAATCCGTTTGACTCCATTCCATTCCATTCCATTCCTTTATCTGACAGGATCACACTCTGATACCCCTCCTGGTGTGCAGTGGCACAATCTCAGCTCACGTTTCATTTCAACATTCCATTCCACTTCACTCCACTCCATTCCACTCAATTCCACTCCACTCCTCTCCAATCCATTGCATGCTATTCCATTCCAATCCCTTCCATTCAACACCTTTCTTTCAACAGAATCTCCCTCTGTCACACAGGCTCAAGAGAAGTGTCACAATCCCAGCACACACTCCTTTATTCCATTCCATTCCATTCTGTTCCACTCCACTCCACTCCACTCCACACCACACCACTAAATTCCATTTCACTCCACTCCAATCCATTCCATACCGCTCCATTCCATTCCACTCCACTCCTTTCCACTCCATTCCATTCCATTCCACTAAACTCCATTCCATTGCACACCTCTCCACTCCATTCCATTCCACTCCAGTCCATTGAATTCCACTCCATTGCACTGAATTCCACTCCACCGCACTCCACTCCATTCCATTCCACTCTACTGCAATTCATTCCATTCCATTCCACTCCACTCCATTCCATTCCACTTTATTCCATTCCATTCCACTCCATTGCATTCCACTCAACACTATTCCATTCCATTCCACTCCATTCCATTCCACTCCACTCAATTACATTCCACTCCACTCCATTCCACTGCACTCCATTCCACTGCACTCCATTCCATTCCTCTCCACTCCATTCCATTCCATTCCACTAAATTCCTTTCCACTCCATTCCACTCCATTCCACTCCACTCCACTCCACACCATTCCCTTCCATTCTATTCCATTCCACTCCACTCCACTCCAATCAATTCCACTCCCTCAACTCCACTCCATTCCAGTCCACTCCAGTCCTTTCCATTCCATCCCATTGCATTCAATTACACTGCACTCCATTCCATTCCACTCCACTACATTCCATTGCACTCCACTACACTCAACTGCATTCCAATCCTCTCTGTTCCACTCCACTGCAGTTCATTCCATTCCAATCCCCTCTATTCCATTCAACTCCACTCCTTTGCACTCCACTCCACTCCAATCCATATCATTCCATTCCACTCCCTTCTGTTGCATTCCTTTCTTTTGAAAGGATTTCACTCTGTCACCCATCCTGGTGTGAATTGTCACAATCTCAGCTCACTTTTCAATTCACCATTCCATTCCATTCCATTCCATTGCACTCCACTCCAATCCACTCAATTCCATTCCACTCCATTCCTTTCCATTCCTTTCTTTCCACAGGATCTCACTCTGTCACAAAGGCCATACTGCAGTGGCACAAACTCAGCCCACATTTCTTTTCACCATTCTATTGCAACCATTCCATCCCATTCCATTCCATTCTATTTCACTCCACTCCACTCCACTACACTGCATTACATTCCACTCCACCGCAATCAATTCAAATCCATTCCAATCCACTCCACTCCATTGCATTCCATTCCTTTCCACTTCATTCCATTGCATTCCACTCCTTTATTTAAACAAGTTATTACTGTGAGAACTGGGCTGGAGTACAGTGGCCCAATTTCAGCTCAAATTACATGACAACGTTTAATTGCATTCTATCCGTTCCATTGCATTCCATTGCATTCCATTCCATTGTATTCCATTCCATTCCAATCCACTCCGTTCCACTCCACTCCACTCCACTCCACTCCATTACATCCGATTCTGTTCCACTCCACTCCAACCCACTCCAATCCACTTCATTCGATTGCATTCCATCCCATTCCATTCCTCTCCATTCCACTCCATTTCACTCCCCTGCACTCCACTCCACTCCACTATATTCCATTCCATTCCGCATAATATTCCATTGCATGCCATTCCATTCTGCGTTCCATTCCATTCCATTTCAGATACCATTCCACATTCCATTCCACGTTATATTCCACGTTCCATTCCAAGTTCCACTCCACGTTCCATTCCACGTTCCATTCCACATTCCATTACGTTCCATTTCACATTCCATACCTTTCCATTCCATTTCATTCCACATTCCATTCCATTCCATTCCACATTCCGTTGCATTCCATTCCACATTCCACTGCATTCCATTCCACATTCCATTCCATTCCACATTCCATTCCATTCCATTCCACAATCCATTCGTTTCCATTCCACATTCCATTCCAAATTCCTTTCCACATTCCATTCCATTCCATTCCATTCCGTTCCATTCCATTCCATTCCATTCCACCTTTCATTCCACATTCCAATCCACATTCCATTCCATTACATTCCACATTCCATTCCAAGTTCCATTCCTTTCCGTTCCACTTTCCATTCCACGTTCCCTTCCATTCCATTCCACTTTCCGTAACACGTTCCATTCCACATTGCATTCCACATTCCATTCCACGTTCCATTCCAATCCATTCCACATCCCATCCCACATTTCAATCCATTCCATTCCACATTCCATTCTTTTCCATTCCACATTCCATTCTACTTTCCATTCCATTGCATTCCACATTACGTTGCATTCCATTCCACATTCCGTTGCATTCCATTCCACATTCCATTCCATTCCACTCCATTCCATTCCAAATTCCATTCCATTCCATTCCACAATCCATTATTTACCATTCCACAATCCATTCCAAATTCCGTTCCACATTCCATTCCACATTTCATTTAATTCCATTGCATTCCATTCCACATTACATTCCACATTCCAATCCACATTCCATCCCATTCCATTCCACATTCCATTCCATTCCATTCCATTCCACATTTCAATCCATTCCCTTCGACATTCCATTCCGTTCCAATCCACATTCCATTCCATTCCACATTCCATTCCATTCCATTTCATTCCACATTTCATTCCATTACATTCCTCATTTCCATTCCACATTCCATTCCATTCCGTTCCATTCCAAATTCCATTCTATTCCGTTCCACATTCCATTGTACATTACATTCCATTGCATTCCACATTCCATTCCACATTCCATTCCATTGCAATCCACATTCCATTCCATTTCATTCTACGTTCATTTCTAGATTCCATTCCACGTTCCATTTCACGTTCCATTCCACCTTCCATCCCACGTCCCATTTCACGTTCCATTCCACCTTCCATCCCACGTCCCATTTCACGTTCCATTCCACATTCCATTCCACATTCCATTCCATTGCATTCCACATTAAAATCCACATTCCTTTCCATTGCATTTCAAATTTCATTCCACATTCCATTCCATTCTATTCCACATTTCATTCCATTCCATTCCACATTCCATTTCACCTTCCATTCCACGTTCCATTCCATTCCTTTTCACTTTCTATTAAAAGTACCGCCCCACGTTCCATTCCACGTATATTTCCATGTTCCATTCCACGTTCCTTACCACTTGCCATTCCGTTCCACTTGCCGTTCCGTTCCATTCCAAGTTCCATTTCACATTCCATTCCACTCCATTTCACGTTCCATTCCACATTCCATTCCACGTTACATTCCACATTCTATTCCGTTGCATACCACATTCCTTTCCACACTCCATTCCACATTCCTTTGCACAATTCATTCCCTTCCATTATGCGTTCCATTTCACATCCCACTCCATTCCATTCCTCATTGCATTCCACATTCCACTCACTCTGCATTCCATATTCCAATCCAATCCTTTCCACATTCCATTACATTCCACTCAACATCCCATTCAACATAACATTCCACGTTTCATTCCATTCTATTCCACATTCCATTCCATTTCATTCCACATTCCATTCCATTCCATTCCATTCCACATTCCTTTCCATTGCATTCCACATTCCATTCCATTCCATTCCACATTCCATTCCATTCCATTCCACATTCCATTCGATTCCATTCTATTCCACATTCCATTCCATTCCATTCCACATTCCATTCCATTCCATTCCACATTCCAGTCCACATACCATTCCACATTCCATTACACATTCCATTCCACATTCTGTTCCACTTTCCATTCAATTTCATTCAATATGTCATTCCATTCCATTCCACATTCCATTCCTCATTCCTTTTGATTCCATTCAACATTCCATTCCTCATTCCATTCCATTCAATTCCACATTCAGTTCCTTTCCAGTACACATTACGTTCCACATTCCATTCCATTCCATTCCACTTTCCATTCCACATTCCATACCATTCCATTCCACATTGCATTCCACATTACCGTCCTTTACATTCCACATTCGTTTCCACATTCCATTCCATTCCATTGCACATTACATTCCACATTACGTTCAACATTCCATTCCTCATTCCATTCCATTCCATTTCACATTTAATTCCAAATTCCATTGCATTCCATTGCAAATTCCGTTCTTTCCACACTAAGTTACGTTCATTGTACCATTCCATTCCTTTGCACATTGCATTAAACGTTCCATTCCACATTCCACTCCATTCCATACCACATTTCATTCCACTTTCCTTTCCATCCCATTCCACGATCCGTTCCACATTCCATTCAATATTCCATTCCACATTCCATTCCACATTCCATTCCACATTCCATTCCATTCCATTCCACATTCCATTTCATTCCATTCCAGATTCAATTCCAAATTCAATTCCACTTTCGATTCCGTCCCATTCCATTCCACATTCCATTCCATTCCGTTCCACATTTCATTCCATTGCATTCTAAATTCCATTCCGTTCCATTTCATTCCATTTCACATTCAAATCCATTCCATTCCATTCAACATCCCATTCCATTCCATTCCACATTCCATTCCATTCCGTTCCACATTCCATTCCACGTTTCATTCCAGGTCGGATTCCATGATCCACTCCACTTCCCATTCCACGTTCCATTCCTTTCCATTCCACATTCCATTCCATTCCATTCCAAATTGCATTCCATTCAATCCCACATTCCTTTCCATTCCATTGCATTCCACATTCCATTCCATTCCGTTCTGCATTCCATTCCATTCCATTCCATTCTATTCCACATTCCATTACATTCCACTGGACATTCCATTCCACTTTCCATTCCACGTTCTCTTCCACGTTCCATTCCATTCCATTCCGCATTCCCTTCCATTCCATTACATATTACATTCCATTCCATTCCACATTCAATTCCATTCCGTTCCACATTCCATTCCATTCCATTCCATTCTACATTCCATTTCATTCCATTCCACATTCCATTCCATTGCATTCTATTCCATATTCCATTCCATTCTATTCCACATTCCGTTCCATTCCATTCAACATTTCATTCCATTCCATTAAACTTTCCACTCCACATACCATTCCAAATTCCATCACACATTCCACACCACGTTCCATTCCATTGCCTTCCAAATTCCATTAAACTCCATTCCACATTCCATTCCATTCAATTTCACTTTTCATTCCATTCCATTGCAATCGACATTCCATTCCATTCCATTCCGCATTCCATTAAATTTCATTGCATTCCATTCCACTTTCCATTCTATTCCATTTCACATTCCATTCCTTTTCGTTGCACTTTCCTTTCCACATTCCATTCCACATTCTATTCCAAGTTCCATTCCATTACATTCCACATTCCATTACACCCCATTCCACATTCCTTTCCACGTTCTATTCCATTCCATTCCACATTCCATCCAATTGCACTCCACATGCCATTCCACATTCCATTCCACATTCCATTCCATTCCGTTCTATTCCACGTTCTATACCATTCCATTCCATTCCATTCTACATTATATTCCATTCAATTCCAGATTTCATTCCATTCCATTCCACATGCCATTCCAAATTCCATTCCACATTCCATTCAATTCCATTCTATTCCACGTTCTATTCCATTCCATTCCACATTCATTTCCATTGCATTCCACATTCCATTCTATTCCATTCCTCATTTCATTCCATTCCATTGCATTCCACATTCCATTCCATTCCATTCCCATAACATTCCATTCCATTCCATTCTATTCGACATTCCATTACTTTCCATTCCACATTCCATTCCATTTAATTCCACTTTCCATTCCACATTCCGTTCCATTCCATTCCGCATTCCATTCCACATTCCATTCCTTTCCACTCAAAATTACTTTCAACGTACCTTTCCATTCTATTGCACAAGTCATTACACATTCCATTCCACATTCCATTCCATTCCATGCCGCATTTCATTCCACTTTCCATTGCATTCCATTCAATGTTCCATTCGACATTTCACTCCACATTACATTCCACATTCCAATCCGTTCAATTCCACGTTCCTTTCCATTCCAATCCACATTCCATTTCATATTTCATACCATATTCCATTCCACATTCCATTCCACATTCCATTCCACATTACAATCGTTTCCATTCCACATTCCTTTCCACATTTCATTCCACATTCCAATACACAATCCATTCCACATTCCATTACACATTCCATTCCACATTCCATTCCATTCGATTCCACATTCCATTTCATTCCATTCTTCATTCAATTCCAAATTCTGTTTCACTTTCCATTACATTCCATTCCATTCCACATTCCGTTCCTTTCCAATCCACATTACATTCCACACTCCATTCCATTCTATTTCACATTCCATTTCATTCCATTCCACATTTCATTTCATTCAACTCCACATTCAATTCCATTCCATTCCATTCTATTACACAATCCATTCCATTCCATTCCACATTCCATTCTACATTCCATTCCGTTCCATTCCACATTCTACTCCATTCCATTCCACATTCCAATCCATTCAATTCCACGTTCCATTCCATTCCATTCCACATTCCATTGCATTCCATTCCACATTCCATTCCACATTCCCTTCCACATTTCACGCCATTCCATTCTATTCCTCATTCCATTCCATTCCATTCAACATTCCATTCCATTGCATTCCACATTTCATTCCACATACCATTCCACATTCCATTCCACATTCCATTCCAATTTCCATTCCATTCCATTCCACATTGCATTCCAATCCATTCCATATTCCACTCCATTCGATTCCACATTTTATTCCATTCCAATTTCCATTCCATTCCATTCCACATTGCATTCCAATCCATTCCATATTCCACTCCATTCGATTCCACATTTTATTCCATTCCATTGCAATCCACATTCCATTCCATTCCATTCCACATTCCATTCCACAGTCCATTCCATTACATTCCACATTCCATTCCGCGTTCCATTCCATTCCACTTTCCATTCAATATTGCATTCCATTCCATTCTACGTTGCATTTCACGTTCCATTCCACATTCCATTCCACTTTCCATTCCATATTCCATTCAGTTGCATTGCAGATTCCATTCTACATTTCATTCCACAATCCATTCCACATTCCTTTCCACATTCCAACCACATTCCATTCCATTCCATTCCTTTCCACATTCCATTCCATTCCATTCCACATTCCATTGCATATTACTTTCCATTCCATTACAAATTCCATTCCATTCCAATCCACATTCCATTCCATTTCACATTCCTTTCCATTCCATTCCATTCCACATTCTATTCCACGTTCCATTCCATTTCATTCCACATTCCATTCCAGTCCATTCCACATTCCATTCCAAGTTGTATTCCATTCCATTCCACATTCCATTCCACATTGCATTCCATTCAATTACTCATTTCATTCCATTCCTTTGCATTCCACCTTCCATTCCACTCCACTCCACATTCCATTCCATTCAATTCCTCATTTCATTTCATTCCATTTCATTCCACATTCAATTCCATTGCATTCCACATTCCATTCCATTGCATTCCACTTTCCATTACCTTACATTACCATTCCATTGCATTCCGTTCCACATTCCGTTCCATTCCATTCTATTCCTTTACACCTTCCATTACTTTCAATTCCACATTACATTCCACGTTCGATTCCACTTTCCATTCCCTGTTCCTTTCTGCCTGCCTTTCCAGTTTCCATTCCACGTTCCATTGCATTCCATTCCACATTACATTCCTTTCCATTCCACGTTCCATTCAATTCCATTTCACATTCCATTCCAGTACATTCCACATTGTATTCCATTTTCCATTCTCTTCCATTCCATTCCATTACACATGCCATACCACATTCCTTTCCATTCTGTTCCACTTTCCATTCCATTCCATTCCACATTCCATTCCACATTCCATTACTTTCAATTCCACATTATATTCCACGTTCCCTTCCCCTTTCCATTCCATATGCCATTCCACTTTCCATTCCACGTTCCTTTCCATTCCATTGCACATTCCATTCCATTCCATTGCACATTCCATTCCACATTCCATTCCATTCCATTCTACTTTCAATTCCGTTCAATTCCACATTACATTCCACATTCTTTCCACTCCATTCCATATTCCATTCTCTTCCATTACAGATGCCATTCCATTACTTTCTACAGTCCTTTCCGCATTCCATTCCATTCAATTCCATTCCATTCCATTACACTTTCCATTCCACATTCCATTCCATTCCATTCCATGTCCCATTAAACCTTCCATTCCACAACCCATATCATTCCATTCCACATTCCATTCTATTATATTCCACGTTACATTCCACTTTACTTTCCTTTCCATTCCACATTCATTCCATTCAATTCCATTCCATTCCGTTACATTCCATTAAACATTCCATTCCATTCCATTTCACATTCCATTCCACATACCACTCAATGCCATAACACGTTCCATTCAAATCTATTCCATGTTCCATTATACTTTCCATTCCACTTTCCTCTCCACGTTCGATTCCACGATCCATTCCATTCCATTCCACATCCCATTCCACTTCCGATTCTTTTCCATTCCACAATCCATTCCATTCAATTTCACATTCCATTTCACTCCATTCCACATTTCATTCGCTTCCATTCCATTCCGCATTCCATTCCATTCCATTCCAATTTCCATTCCACTTTCCATTCCACGTTCCGTGCCGGTCCATTACACATTTCATTCCACTTTCAAGACCATTCCATTCCACATTCCATTCCACACTCCATTCTATTCCTTTCCATTACAAATTCCATTCTATTCCATTCCATTCCACATTCCAGTCCATTCCATTCCACATTCCATTTCACATTCCATTCTATTCCATTCCGAATTCCATTCTATTCCATTCCACATTCCATTCCACATTGCTTTCCATTCCATTCCACATTCCATTCCACATTTCATTCCATTCCATTCAACATTCCATTCCATACCATTCCACATTCCATTCCTTTCCTTTCCACGTTCCATTCCACTTTCCATTCCTCGTTGCATCCACATTACAATGCACGTTCCATTGCATTCCATATCATTCCACATTCCATTCCACATTCCATTCCATTCCATTCCACATTCCATTCCATTCCATTAAATTCCAAATTCCATTGCATTCCACGTTCCATTCCACGTTCCATTCCACGTTCCATTCCACAATCCATTCCATTACATTCTATATTCCATTCCACTTTCCATTCCATTCCATTCCACCTTCAGTTCCATTCCATTGCATTCCAGTCAAAACTACATTAATTCCACAATTCATTCCATTCCATTCTACATTCCATTCCGCTTTCCATTCCATTCCATTCCACATTCCATTCCACATTCCATTCCCTTCAATTCCACATTATATTCCACGTTCCTTTCCTCTTTCCATTCCGTATGCCATTCCACTTTCCATTCCACGTTCCTTTCCATTCCATTGCACATTCCATTCTATTCCATTACACATTCCATTCCATTCCGTTACACATTCCATTCCACATTCCATTCCATTCCATTCTCCTTTCAATTCCGTTCAATTCCACATTACATTCCACAATCCATTCCATTCCACTCCACATTACTTTCTCTTCCATTACACATGCCATTCCATTACTTTCCACATTCCTTTCCACATTCCATTCCATTACATTACACATTCCATTCCACATTCCATTCCATTCCATTCCAGTTTCCATTAAACGTTCCAATCCACAATCCATGCCATTCCATTCCACATTCCATTCCGTTGCATTCCACGTTACATTCCACATTTCTTACCATTCCACATTCATTCAATTCCATTCCATTCCATTCCATTAAACATTCCATTTCATTCCGTTTCACAATCCATTCCACATACCACTCAATGCCATAACACGTTCCATTCAAATCTATTCCACGTTCCATTACACTTTCCATTCCACTTTCCTTTCCACGTTCGATTCCACGATCCATTCCATTCCATTCCACGTCCCATTCCACTGCCCAATCTTTTCCATTCCACATTCCATTCCATTCCATTTCACATTCCATTGCACTCCATTCCACATTGCATTCCCTTCCTTTCCATTCCACGTTCCATTCCATTCCATTCCAATTTCCATTCCACCTTCCATTCCAAGTTCCATGCCCGTCCATTACACATTCCATTCCACATTCAAGTCCATTCCATTCCACATTCCATTCCATTCCTTTCCATTACAAATTCCTTTCCATTCCATTCCTTTCCGTTCCACATTCCAGTCCACCCCATTCCACATTCCATTCCCCATTCCATTCTGTTCCATTCCAAATTCCATTCTATTCCATTCCACATTCCATTCCATTCCATTCCACATTCCATTCCATTCCATTCCACATTCCATTCCACATTTCATACATTTCCATCCAACATTCCATTCCATACCATTCCACATTCCATTCCTTTCCATTCCACGTTCCATTCCGCTTTCCATTCCTCGTTCCATTCCACATTACACTCCACGTTCCATTGCATTCCATAACATTCCAGATTCCATTCCACATTCCATTCCATTCCATTCCATTACACATTTTATTCCACATTCCATTCCATTCCATTCCAGTTTCCATTAAACGTTCCAATCCACAATCCATACCATTCCATTCCACATTCCATTCCATTACATTCCACGTTACATTCCACATTCATTTCCATTCCACATTCATTCCATTCAATTCCAATCCATTCCATTAAACATTCCATTCCATTCCATTTCACAATCCATTCCACATACCACTCAATGCCATAATACGTTCCATTCAAATCTATTCCACGTTCCATTACACTTTCCATTCCACTTTCCTTTCCACGTTCGATTCCACGATCCATTCCATTCCATTCCACATCCCATTCCACTGCCCAATCTTTTCCATTCCATATTCCATTCCATTCCATTTCACATTCCATTGCACTCCATTTCACATTGCGTTCCCTTCCATTCCATTCCACGTTCCATTCCATTCCATTCCAATTTCCATTCCAAGTTCCATGCCGGTCCATTACACATTCCATTCCACATTCAAGTCCATTCCATTCCACATTCCATTCCATTGCTTTCCATTACAAATTCCATTCCATTACATTCCATTCCATTCCACATTCCAGTCCACTCCATTCCACATTCCATTCCCCATTCCATTCTATTCCATTCCGAATTCCATTCTATTCCATTCCACATTCCATTCCATTCCATTCCACATTCCATTCCACATTTCATACAATTCCATTCAACATTCCATTCCATACCATTCCACATTCCCTTCCTTTCCATTCCACGTTCCATTCCACTTTCCATTCCTCGTTCCATTCCACATTACACTCCACGTTCCATTGCATTCCAAAACATTCCACATTCCATTCCACATTCCATTCCTTTCCATTACACATTTCATTCCACATTCCATTCCATTCCATTCCAGGTTCCATTAAACGCTCCAATCCACAATCCATACCATTCCATTCCACATTCCATTCCATTACATTACATGTTACATTCCACATTACTTTCCTTTCCATTCCACATTCATTCCATTCAATTCCATTCCATTCCATTCCATTCCATTAAACATTCCATTCCATTCCATTTCACATTCCATTCAACATACCACTCAATGCCATAAAACGTTCCATTCAAATCTATTCCACGTTCCATTACACTTTCCATTCCACTTTCCTTTCCAAGTTCGATTCCACAATCCATTCCATTCCATTCCACATCCCATTCCACTTCCCATTCTTTTCCATTCCACAATCCATTCCATTCAATTTCACATTCCATTGCACTCCTTTCCACATTGCATTCGCGTCCATTCCATTCCACATTCCATTCCATTCCATTCCAATTTCCATTCCACCTTCCATTCCACATTCCATGCCGGTCCATTACACATTCCATTCCACTTTCAAGACCATTCCATTCCACATTCCATTCCACATTCCATTCCATTCCTTTCTGTTACAAATTCCATTCCATTCCATTCCATTCCACATTCCAGTCCATTCCATTCCACATTCCATTCTATCCCATTCCGAATTCCATTCTATTCCATTCCACATTCCATTCCACATTCCTTTCCATTCCATTCCACATTCCATTCCACATTTCTTTCCATTCCATTCAACATTCCATTCCATACCATTCCACATTCCTTTCCTTTCCATTTCACGTTCCATTCCACTTTCCATTCCTCGTTCCATTCCACATTACAATGCACGTTCCATTGCATTCCATCACATTCCACATTCCATTCCACATTCCATTCCATTCCATTCCACATTCCATTCCATTCCATTGAATTCCAAATTCCATTCCATGCCACGTTCCATTCTATGTGCCATTCCACGTTCCATTCCACAATCCATTCCATTCCATTCTACATTCCATTCCACTTTCCATTCCATTCCATTCCACATTCAATTCCACTCTATTGCATTCCTGTCCAAACTCCATTCCATTCCACAATCCATTCCATTCCATTCTACATTCCATTCCACTTTCCGTTGCATTTCATTCCACATTCAACTCCATTCCGTTGCATTCCAGTCCACACTCGATTCCATTCCATTCCATTCCATATTCCATTCCACATTTCATTCCATTCCATTACACATTACATTCCACTGCCCAATCTTTTCCATTCCAAATTCCACTCCATTCCTTTCCACATTCCATTCAATAGCATTCCACATTCAATTCTACATTCCATTCCATTCCGTTCCACATTCTATTCCATTCCATTCCTTTCCACATTCCATTCTAATACATTCCACGTTCCATTCTGCATTCCTTTCCACGTTGCATTTCATTCCATTCCACGTTTCATTCCATTCTATTCCTAGTTTCATTTCATTCCAATGTCCATTCCATTCCATTCCACTTTCCATTCTACATTCCATTCCATTCCACTCCACGTTCTGCTCCATTCCATTCCACGTTCCATTAAAAATTCCATTCCATTCAATTCCACTTTCCATTCCGTATTTCATTCCATTAAATTCCACATTCCATTACATTCCATTCCCTTCCATTCCACATTCCATTCCACTCCATTGCATTCCATTCCACATTCCATTCCGTTATATTCCACATTACATTCAATTCCATTCCCTTCCACTCCAAATTCCATTCCATTGTATTCCACATTCCATTCCACTCACTTCCACATTCCCTTCCACATTCCAATCCATTCTATTCAAAATTCCATTCCACATTCCATTGCATTCCATTGCAACTTCCATTCCACATTCCATTCGATTCCATTCCATTCCATTCCGCATTAGATTCAACATTCCATTCCATTTCATTCCACTTTCCATTCAATTCGATTCCATTCCATTCCACGTTCCATTCCACATTGCATTCCATTCCATTCCACATTCGATTCCACATTCCATTCCATTCCATTCCACATTCCATTATATTCAATTCCATTAAATTCCACGTTCAGTTCCACATTCCATTCCTTTCCATTCCATATTCGATTCCGAATTCCATTCCATTCCATTCCACATTCCATTCCACATTCCATTCCATTTCATTCAACATTCCTTTATACCTTCCATTCCACATTCCATTCCATTCCTTTCCACTTTCCGTTCCATTCCATTCCACGTTCCATTCCACGTTACATTCCACTTTCCATTCAACGTTCCATTCCACGATCCATTCCATGATCAATTCCATTCCATTCAACATTGCATTCCACCTTACATTACATTTCATTCCACATTGTATACCACATGCCATTCCTTTCCATTCCACATTCCATTCCATTATACTCCATTCCACTATATTCCATTCCACTTTCCATTCCATAACGTTCCATATTCCAATCCACTTTCCACTCAATTCCAATTCACATTCCATTCCATTCCATTCCATTCCAATTTCCATTCCATTCCATTTGATATTCCATTCCATTTTCCATTCCATTCCATTTCACATTCAATTAAATTCCATTCCATTGCATTGCACATTCCATTCCATTCCATTCCACATTCCATTCCACATTATATTCCACTCCATTCCACATTCCATTCCATTCCATTCTATTCCATTTCACATTCCATTCCACTCCTTTCGACTTTGCATTCCACATTCTTTACATTCCTTTCCACATTCCATTCCATTTCATTCCATATTCCATTCCACATTCTTTTCCATTCCATTCCACATCCGCATTCCATTCCATTGCACGTTTCATTCCACATTCAATTCCACATTACATTCTGTTCCGTTTAACATTACAATACATTCCATTCCACCTTCCATTCCATTCCATTCCACTTTCAACTAAATTCCATTGCATTCCATTCCACATTACTTTCCACATTCCATTCCATTCCATTCCACATTGCACTCAACTTTCCATTCCGCGTTCAATTCCATGTTCCATCCCATGATCCATTCCACTTTCCATTCCATGTTCCATTCCATTTTCCATTCCTCATTCCATTCCACATTCCATTCCACAATCCATAACTCATTCCATTCTATTCCATTACACGTTCCATTCCATTCCATTCCACTTTCCATTCCTTTCCATTCCACGTTCCATTCCACGTTCCAATCCACATTCCATTCCATTCCATTCCACATTCCATTCTACATTCCACATCATTGCATTGCACATTCCATTCCATTCCATTCCACATGCCATTCCATTCCATTCCACCTTCCATAACACATTCCATTCCATTCCATTGCACATTCCATTTCATTCCATTCCGTATTCCATTCCATTCCATTTCTCTTTCCATTCCATTTCATTCTATTCCAAATTCCATTCCATTCCTTTCTATTCCACATTCCATTCCATTCCATTCCGTATTCTATTACATTCCATTCCACATTCCCTTCCACATTCCATTCCACTCCATTCCACATTCCATTCCACATTCCATTCCACTTTCCATTCCACAATCCATTCCACATTCTGTTCCGTTCCACCTTCCATTCCACATTCAATTCTTCATTCCAATCCATTCCACCTTCCATTCCACATTCCATTCCAAGTTCCATTCCACATCCCATTCCTTTCCATTTCGTGTTCCATCCCAGGTTCAATTCCATTCAATTGCACATTCCATTCCACATTCCATTCCACTTTCCATTCCATTCCATATTCCATTCAACATTCCATTCCACACTCCACTCGACATTCCATTCCATTCCATTGCATATACCATTGCACATTCCATTCCACTCCATTCCACATAGCATTCCACTCCATTCCACATTCCATTCCACATTATAATCCAATCCATTCCACATTCCATTCCATTCCATTTCATGTTCCATCCCATGTTCAATTCCATTCAACTGCACATTCCATTCCAAATTCCTTTCCATATTCCATTCCGTTCCACGTTCCATCCCACATTCCATTCCACATTCCATTCGACATTCCATTCCATTCCATTGCAGATTCCATTGCACATTCCATTCCACTGCATTCCACATTGTATTCTACTCCATTCCACATTATATTCCAATCCATTCCAAATTCCGTTCCATTCCATTCCATTCCAAATTCCATTCCATTCCATTTCACTTTCCATTGCACGTTCCATTCCATTGCTTTCCACACTCGATTCCATTCCATTCCATGTTCCATTCTACATTCCATTCAATTCCCTTCCACACTCCATTCCACATCCACATTCCATTCCACATTCCGTTCCGTTACATTCCAAGTTCTATCCCACATTCCATTCCAGATTCCACTCCATTCCATTCCCCGTTGCACTCCACATTCCATTAAACTTTCCATTCCATTCCACATTATATTCCATTGCATTCCACATCATATTCCACATTCCATTCCATTCCATTCCACATTCTATTACATTCCATTCCATATTCCTTTCCACATTCCATTCCACATTCCATTCCGCATTCCATTCCATTCCATTCCATTCCACATTCCATTCCATTCCATTGCACAATCCATTATACATTCCATTCCATTGCATTCCACATTCCATTCCATTCCATTCCAGATTACATTCCACATTACATTCGATATTCCATTCCATTTCATTCTACATTCCATTCCACATTCCGTTCCTTTCCATTCCACATTTCATTCGACATTTCATTCCATTCCAATCCACATTCCATTCCACATTCCATTCCATTCCTTTCCATATTCCATTCCATTCCATTCCACATTCCATTCCACCTTGCATTCCACATTCCATTCCATTCCATTCCACATTTAATTCCGTTCCATTCCACATTCCAATCCACATTCCATTCCCTTCCATTCCACATTTCATTCCACATTTCATTCCATTCCATTCCACATTCCTCTCCACATTCCATGCCAATTCATTCCACATTCCGTTCCATTCCATTACACTTTCCATTCCAAATTCTGTTCCGTTCCAGTCCACATTCCATTCCATTCCATTCAACTTTGCATTCCCTTCCATTCCCCGTTCCATTCCATTCAATTCCATGTTACACTCCGTTGCATTCCACTTTCCATTCCACGTTGCATTCCACGTTCCATTCCACCTTCCTTTCCCCATTCTGTTCCATCACATTCCACTTTCCATTCCACGTTCTTTTCCATTCCATTCCACATTCCATTCCACATTCCACTCCATTCCATTCCACATTCCATTCCACATAGCATTCCATTCCATTCCAACATTACATTCCATTCCACTCCATTCCACATTCTATTCCTTTCCTTTCCAATTTCCATTACACATTCCTTTCCACATTCCATTCCATTCCTTTCCACGTTTCATTATATTTCATTCCACTTTCCATTTCATTCCATTCCACATTCCATTCTGCATTCCATTTCGCATTCCATTCCATTCCATTCCACGTTCCATTCCTTTCCATTCCATGTTCCATTCCACTTTCCACTGCATTTCCTTCCTAGTTCCACTCCATTCCATTCCACGTTCCATTTCAAGTTCCATTCAACATTCCATTCCATACCTCGTTCCATTCGACATTCCATTTCACATACCATTCCACATTCCATTCCATATTCTATTCCATTCCATTCCAAATTCCATTCGTCATTCTATTCCATTCCATATTCCATTCCACATTCCATTCCATTTCATTCCACATTCCATTCCACTTTCCATTCCACAATCCATTCCACATTCTGTTCCATTCCACGTTCCATTCCACATTCCATTCTTCATTCCATTCCATTCCACGCTCCATTACACATTCCATTCCACGTTCCATTCCATATTCCATTCCTTTCCATTTCCCGTTCCATCTCACGTTCCATTCTATTCCATTGCACATTCCATTCCACATTCCATTCCAAATTCCTCTCCTTACACGTACCATTCCACATTCCATACCACATGCCATTAAACATTCCTTTCTATTCCATTGCACATTCCTTTGCACATTCCATTCCACTCCATTACACATTGCTTTCCATTCCATTCCACATTCCATTCCACATTATATTCCACTCCATTCCACATTCCATTCCATTCCATTCCGCTTTCCATTCCACATTCCATTCCATTGCTTTCCACATTTGATTCCATTCCATTCCACGTTCCATTCCCCAATCCATTGCATTCCCTTCCACATTCCATTCCACTTTCACATTCCATTACATATTCCATTCCATTCCATTCCATTCCACATTCCATTCCACATTCTGGTCCACATTACATTCCATTCCTTTCCACATTCCATTCCACATTTCATTACATTCCATTACACATTCCGTTCCACATTCCATTACACATTCCAATCCACATTCCATTCCATGCCATTCCATTCCATTCCACATTCCTTTCCATTCCATTCCACGTTCCAATCCATTCCATTCCACAATCCTCTTTGCAGTTCATTCCATTCCATTCCACATTCCATTCCATTTCATTCCACATTCCATTCCACATTCCATTCCATATTCCATTGCATTCCATTCCACATTGCATTCCACATTCCATTACGCATTCCATGACACATTGCATTCCATTCCATTCTATTCCACATTCCTTTCCAATCCATTTCACATTCCATTCCACATTCCATTCCACATTCCATTCCTTTCCGTTCCATTCCGTTCCACGTTGCATTCCACGTTCTATACCATACCATTCTATATTCCATTCCGTTCCATTCCACATTTCATTGCATTCAATTCCTTATTTCATTCAACTCCTTTGCACTGCACATTCCATTCCATTCCATTTTCATTCCATTCCATTGCATTCATTTATATTCCACCTTCCATTCCAGTCCATGGCACATTGCATTCCATTCCATTGCACATTCCATTGCATATTTCAATCCATTCCATTCCACATTCCATTCCACATACCATTCCAAATTACCGTCCTTAAGATTCCACATTCCTTTCCACATTTCATTCCACGTTACATTCCATTCCATTCCACATTACATTCCACATTCCATTCAACATTCCATTCCATTCCATTCCACAATTAATTCCAAATTCCACTGCATTCCATTACACATTCCATTCCTTTCCATTCCAAATTACATTCCACATTCCATTCCATTCCATTGCACATTCCATTGCACATTCCACTCCACAATCCCTTCCATTCCATGCCACATTTCATTCCACGTTCCATTCCATTCCATTCCACGTTCTATTCGACGTTCCATTCAAGGTTTCATTTCACATTCCATTCCACATTCTTTTCCATTCCATTCCTCATTAGATTGCACATTCAATTCCATTACATTTCACATTCTATTCCATATTCCATTCCACATTCCATTCCACAATCCATTCTGTTCAATTCCACATTCCATTCCACATTTCATTCCATATTCCATTCCGCATTCCTTTCCGCATTCCATTCCACATTTCATTCCACATTCCTTTCCACATTCCTTTCCATTCCACATTCCATTGGTTTCCATTCCACACTCCATTCGTTTCAATTCCACATTCCATTCCATATTTCTTTCCACATTTCATTACACATTCCATTCCTCATTCAAATCCCCATTCCATTCCACATTCCATTCCATACCATTCCACATTCAATTCCGTTCCATTCCACTTTCCATTCCACATTCTAATCCACATTCCATTTCATTCCATTGTTTTCCACATTCCTTTCTAATCCATTTCACATTCCATTCAGCTCCACATTCCATTCCACATTCCATTCCTCTCCGTTCCATTCCATTTCTCGTTGCATTCCATGTTCTATACCATTTCATTCTACATTCCATTCCATTCAATTCCACATTCCATTGCATTCAGTTCCTTATTTCATTCTATTCCTTTGCATTGCAAATTCCATTGCTTTCCATTTTCATTCCATTCCATTCCATTCCCTTCTATTCCACATTCCATTCCAGTCCATTGCATATTGCATTCCATTCCATTACACATTCAATTCCATATTCCGTTCCATTCCATTCCTCATTCCATTCTCCATTACAGTCCTTTAGATTCCCCATTCCATTCCACATTCCATTCCACGTTACATTCTATTCCATTCAGCATTCCATTCAACATTCCATTACACATTCTATTCCATTCTATTTCACAATTAATTCCACATTCCATTGCATTCCATTCGACATTACATTCCTTCCCACTCCAAATTACATTCCACATTCCTTTCCATTCCATTGCACATTCCATTGCACCTTCCACTCCACATTCAATTCCATTCCGTACCACGTTTCATTCCACGTTCAATTACGCTGCATTCCACTTTCCATTCCAGGTTTCATTCCAGGTTTCATTCCACATTCCATTCCACATTCCATTCCGTTCCATTCCACATTCCATTCCACATTTTATTCCATATTCCATTCCGCATTCCATTCCGCATTCCATTCCACATTCCATTCCACATTGCATCCCATTCCATTCCATATTCCATTCCATTCCATTCCACATTCCTCTCCACATTCCATTCCCTTCTGTTCCACATTCCATTCCCTTCCATTCCACATTCTATTCCATGTTCCATTCCACGTTCCACTCCATTCCATTCCAATTCATTCCATTCCATTCTCTTCCATTCTCAATTCCTTTCCATTCCATTCCAAATTTTATGCAACATTCCATTCCATTCCGTGCCACATTCCATTCCATTCCATTCCACACTCCATTCCATTCAATTCCACATTCCATTCCTTTCCATTCCACATTACATTCCACTTTCCATTCCACGTTGCATTCCACATTTCATTCCGCGTTCCATTCTACGTTCCATTGCACGTTCCATTCTACTTTCCTTTCCACGTTCCACTCTACGTTCCATTCCGCGCTCCATTCTACGTTCATTTCCATTCCATTCCACGTTCCATTCCATTCCAATCCACGTTCAATTCTACTTTCTCTCAGACGTTCCACTGCATTCCATTCCACGTTCCATTCTACGTTACATTAGAGGGTCCATTCCACGTTCCATTCCACGTTCCATTCCATTACATTCCAGATTACATTAAATATTCCATTCCGTTCCATTCCACATTCCATTCCATTCCATTCAACATTCCATTCCATTCAATTCCACGTTCAATTCCATGTTACTTTCTGAGTTGGTTCCATTCCGAGTTCCATTGCATTCCATTGCACTTTCCATTCCACGTTCCGTTCCATTGCATTCCACGTTCCGTTCCATTGCATTCCACGTTCAATTCCATTGCATTCCACTTTCCATTTCATTCCATTCCACTTTCCATTCCGCATTCCATTCCACATTCTGTTCCACCTTCCATTCCATTCCATTCCATTCCATATTCCATTACAATCCTTTCCACTTTCCATTCCATTCCATTCCATATTCCGTTCCATTCCATTCTATTCCATTCAACCTTCCATTCCATACCATTCCGCATTCCATTCCAATCCATTCCATTCCACATTCCATTCCATTCCATTCCATTCCATTACACATTCCATACCATTCCATTCCATTCCACGTTCCATTACACATTCCATTCCACATTCCATTCCATTCCATTTCACATTCCATTCTATTCAATTCCATTCTGTTCCATTACACAATCCATTCCACATTCCATTCCCTTCCATTCCACATTCCATTCCATTCCATTTCACATTCCATTCCACATTTCATTCCACGTTCCATTCCACTACATTCCATTCCAATCCATTCTAGGTTCCTTTCCCTTTCATTCAAAATTTTATTCGAACATCCATTAAATTCCATTCCACATTCCATTCCGTTCCACATTCCTTTCCATTCCATTACACATTCGATTCCATTCCATTCCACATTTCATTTCATTCCATTTCACATTCCATTCCTAACATTCCACATTCCCTTACGCTTTCCATTCCAAATTCCATTCCACATTCCATTCCATATTCCATTCCACATTCCATTCCTTTCCATTCCATATTCCGTTCCATTCAGCTCCATTCAATTCCATTCCTTTCCATTCCACATTGTATACCTTTCTATTCCATTCCACATTCCATTCCTTTCTATTCCCCATTCCATTACATTCCATTCCACATTCCTTTCCATTTGATTTCATTCCATTCCACATGCCATTCCATTCTATTCTATTCCATTCCACATTCCATTCCATTCCATTCCACATTCCATTTCATTCCGTTACACATTCCATTCCATTCC
This sequence comes from Pongo pygmaeus, assembly GCF_028885625.2. Taxonomy (NCBI): domain Eukaryota; kingdom Metazoa; phylum Chordata; class Mammalia; order Primates; family Hominidae; genus Pongo; species Pongo pygmaeus. The sequence continues at coordinate 6,896,987 of NC_072385.2, forward strand.
ACATACCATTCCACTTTCCATTCCATTCTACTCCACATTCCATTTCACATTGCATCCCATTCCATTCCATATTCCATTCCACATTCAATTCCATTCCATTCCACATTCCATTTCATAACATAACTTTCCATACCATTCCACTTTCGACTCCATTCCATTGAATCCAACATTCCATTCCATTCCACATTCCATTCCATTTCATTCCATTACATTCCCGTCCAGTCCACAATCCATTCCATTCAATTCAATTCCACATTCCTTTACACATTCCATTCCATATTCCATTCCACTGCATTCCGCATTCCATTCCACGTGGCATCCCATTCCATTCCATATTCCATTCCTCATTCCACTCCATTCCATTTCATTCCATTCCAGATTCCATTTATTTCCATTCCATTGAATTCCACAGTCAATTCCATTCCATTCCACATTCTAATCCATTCCGTTCCATTCCACATTTCATTCCACATTCCATTCCACATTCCATTCCATTGTACATTCCATTCCATTCCATTGCACTGTCCATTCCATTGCATTCTACATTCCATTTCAAATTCCTTCCCACATTCCATAACTTTCCTTTCCACATTCCAATCCACATTCCATTCCATTCCACATTCCACTACATTCCATTCCAAATTCTATTGCATTCCATTCCATATTCCCTTCCATTCCATTCCACATTCCATTTCATTCACTTCCACATATCAGTCCATTCCGTTCAACATTCCGTTCAATTCCATTCCACATTCCATTCCATTCCACTTTCTTTTCAATTCCATTACACATTCAATTCCACCTTCCATTCCATTTAACCTTTCATTCCATTCTATTCCATTCCACATTCCATTCAATTCCATTCCATTCCACATTCCATTCCATTCCATTCCTCATTCCATTCCATTCTTTTCCATTCCATTCAACATTCCATTCCATTCCATTTCACATTCCATTCCATTCCATTCCATTACGCATTCAATTCCATTCCATTGCATTCCATTCCACATTCCATTCCATTCCATTCCAATCCACATTCCATTGCTTTCCATTCCACATTCCACTTAATTCAATTCCATTCCACATTACGTTCCATGTTGCATTCCATTCCATTCAACTTTCCATTTCGTTCCGTTCCACTTTGCATTGCATTCCATTCCAATCTACATGGAATTTCACGCCATTCCGCATTCTATTCCATTCCAATCCACATTCCATTCCATTCCATTCCACATTTCATATTCCATTTCACGTTCCATTCCACTTTCCATTCTATGTTCCATTCCACGTTCCATTCCATTTCATTCCACGTTCCATTCCACATTGCATACCACATTCCATTCCATTCCATTACACATTTCATTCGATTCAACTGCATATTCCATTCCATTCCATTCCTTTCCACATTCCATTCCATTCCTTTCCACATTCCATTCCATTCCATTCTATTCCACATCCCCTTCCATTCCATTTCACATTCCATTCCATTCCATTCCACATTCCATTTCATTCCATTCCACATTCCATTCCACTCCACGTTCCATTCCATTCCATTCCAATCCACTCCATTCCATTTCACATTTCATTCCACTTTCTATTGCATTCCACTTTCAATTCCATTCCATTGCTTTCCACGTTCAATTCCATTCCATTCCATTCCACTCCGCATTCCATTCCATTCTATTCCACATTCCATTCCATTCCATTCCACATTCCATTCCATTCCATTCCACAGTCCATTGCATTAAATTCCACACTCCATTCCATTCCATGACCCATTCCACTCCATTCCATTCCACATTCCATTCCAATCCAGGCCACATACCATTCCTTTCCATTCCACATTCCATTCCATTCCACATTCAATTCCATTCCACTCCACATTCAATTCCATTCCACATTCCAATATGCTCCATTTCACATTACTTTCCATTCCATTACACATTCAATTCCATTCCATCCATTACATATTCCATTCGACATTCCATTCGATTCCACTTTCCATTCCATTCCACCTTCCCTTCTATTCCATTCCATTCCACATTCCATTCCATTTCACATTCCTTTCCCTTCCATTCCACATTCTTTCCCATTCCAATTCATTCCGTTACACATTCCATTCCTCTTTCCATTCAATTTCACATTCCATTCCATTCCATTCCATTCCATTACACATTCCGTTCCATTGAATTCCATTCCATCCCTCATTTCATTCTGTTCCATTCCACATTCCATTCCATTCCTTTCTATTCCATTCCATATTCCTTTCCATTCCATTTCATTCCGATACACATTCCATTCCTCTTTCCATTCAATTTTACATTCCATTCCATTCCATTCCACATTCCATTCTATTCCATTCCATTCCACATTCCATTCCCTTCCATTACATTCCATTCCACGTTGCCTTCCTTTCCATTCCACTCCACATTCCGTTCAATTCTATTCGGCAGTGCATTCCATTCCATTCCACATTCCATTCCACATTCCATTCCATTGCATTCCACATTCCCTTCCATTCCATTCCACATTAAATTCCACATTCCTTTCCACATTCCATTCCACTTTCCATCCCACGTTCCATTCCAGAATCCATTCCACATTCCAATCCACGTTCCATTCCACATTCCATTCCATGTTTCATTACACGTTCCATTCCACATTCCCTTCCACATTCCATTCCATTCCACATTCCAATCCACGTTCCATTCCATTCCATTGCACATTGCATTCCACATTCCATTCCATTTCATTCCACATTGCGTACCACTTTCAATTCGATTACATTTCACATATTGTTCCACATTCCATTCCATTCCATTCCATTCCACTCCTCTTTCGATTCCACATACCATTCCATTCCATTCCAAATTCTTTTCCACATTCCCTTACATTCCATTCCACATTCCATTCCATTCCATTCAATTCCACATTCCACTCCACATTCCATTCCATTCCATGCCACTTACCATTCCACATTCCATTCCAATTACACATTCCATTCCACATTCCATTCCATTCCATTCCACATTCCATTGCGTTCCATTCCACATTCCATTCCATCCCATTCCACATTGCGTTCCATTACTTTCCACGTTACATTCCACGTTCCATTGCATGTTCCATGCCACGTTGCATTGCATTCCATTCCATGATGCATTCCACGTTCCATTAGGCGTTATATTCCACGTTCCTTTTTACATTCCACATTCCATTCCAAATTGAGTTAAATTCCAAGTGAGTCCATATGCATTCCATTCCATTCCATTCCCTTTCCATTCCTTTCGATTGTATGTCCCATTCCATTCCATTCCAAATTGCATTCTTTTCGATTCTACATTCCATTCCATAGCACTTTCCTTTCCATTCCATCCCATACCACGTTCCATTGCATTCCACATTCCATTCCACATTCTATTCCATTACATTCCACATTCCATTCCATTCTATTCCGTTCCATTCCACATTCCATTCCATTCCATTCCATTCCATTCCATTCCATTCCGCATTCCATTAGATTCCATTCAATTCCATTCCGCATTACATTACATTCCATTCAACATTCCATTGTACATTCCATTCCACTTTCCATTCCACATTACATTCCTCATTCCATTCTATTCCATTCCATTGCACATTGCAGTCCACATTGCAGTCCATTGCCTTCCACATTCCATTCCTTTCCATTACACATTCCATTCCATCCCATTACATATTCTTTTCCATTCCATTCCACATTACGTTCCATTCCATTCCACATTGCATTCCATTACATTCCACTTTCCATTCCATTCCATTCCATTCCATTTCATATTGCATTCCATTCCACATTCCATTGCATTCCATTCCATTCCATTCCGCGTTCCATTCCATTCCATTCCGCATTACATTCCATTCCACTCAACATTCCATTGTACATTCCATTCCACTTTCCATTCCACATTCCATTCCACATTCCATTCCTCATTCCATTCCATTCCATTCCGTTGCACATTGGGGTCCACATTGCAGTCCATTGCATTCCACATTCCATTCCATTCCATTCCACATTCCATTCCATCGCATTCCATATTCTTTTCTATTCCATTGCACATTCCATTCCATTCCATTCCACATTGCATTCCATTCCATTTCTTTCCACTTTCCACTGCAAATTCCATTCAACATTCCATTCTATTCCATTCCACATTCCATTACATTCCATTCCCTTCCACATTCCATTCCTCATTGCACTCCATTCTATTACACGTTCAATTCCACATTCCTTTCCATTGCATTCCACATTCCATTCCATATTGCATTCCATTCCATTCCACATTCCATTCCATTCCACTCCAAAGTCCATTCATTTCCACATTCCATTTCACATTGAACTCCATTTTATTCCACTTTCCATTCCACATTCCTTTCCAGATTGCCTCCCGCTTTCAATTCTGTTCCATAACACATTCCATGCCGTTCCATTCCACATTCCTTTCCATTTCTTTCCACAATCCACGTTCCATTCCACTTTCCATTCCACGTTCGATTCCACATTCCTTTCCACATTCCATTCCACTCCACATTCCATTCCACATTGTATTCCATTCCGTTCCGCATTCCTTTCCACATTCCATTCGAAATCCCATTCCACATTCCATTCCATTCCATTCCACATTCCATTCCATTCCATTCCATTCCACATTCCACATTAAATTCCACTTTACATTCCACGTTACATTCCCCATTCCATTCCACGTTCCATTGCATCCCATTCTACGTTCCATTACACGTTCCATTCCATTACATTCCACTTTCCATTCCACGTTCCATTCCATTCCATTCCACGTTCCACTCCACATTTTATTCCATTCCATTCCATTCCACATTCCATTACATTCCACATGCCATTCCACGTTGCTTTCCATTCCATTCTACATTCCGTCCAACATTCCATTCAATTCCATTCCACATTCCATTCCACATTCCACTCCACAATCCATTATATGCCATTTCAGTTTTTATTCCACATTCCATTCCATTCAAATCCAAATTTCAGTCCATTCAATTCCATTCCAGTCACATTCCATTCCGTTCAATTCCATTCCACATTCCATTCTATTCCATTCCACATTCCAATCCATTCTTTTCCACGTTCCATTCCATTCCATTCCATAACACTCCAAATTCCATTCCATTCCATTCTATTACAAATTCCATCCCATTCCATCCCACATTCCATTCCATTCCATTCCACGTTACATTCCATTCCATTCCGCGTTCCATTCCACGTTCGATTCCATTTTCCGTTCCACTTTCCATTCCATTACTTTCCACATTCAATTCCACGTTCCATTGCACCTTCCATTCCACGTTCCATTCCACGTCCCATTCCACGTTCCATTCCATTGCAATCCACTTTCCATGCCACGTTCTATTCCAAATTCCATTCCAGATTCCATTCCATGCCATTCCACATTCCATTCCACATTCCATTCCACTCCATTCTACACTCCATTCCACATTCCATTCCCTGCCATTCAGGTTTACATTCCACATTCCATTCCATTCCAATCCACATTCCATTCCTTTCCATTCCATTCCAGTCCACAATCCATTACATTCAATTCCATTCCACATTCTATTCCATTCCGTTTCACATTCCATTTCATACCTTTCCACATTCCATTCCATTCCTTTCCACACGCGTTTCCATTCCATTCCATACCAGTTCACCTTCCATTCCATTCCATTCCATTCCAAATTCGATTCCATTCCACGCCATTCCACATTCTATTCCGTTCCATGCCGATTTCCATTTCACATTCCATTCCATTGCATTCCATGATCCATTCCACATTCCATGGAACGTTCCATTCCATTCCATTCCACATTCCATTCCACATTCGATTGCATTTCATTCCACATTCCATTCCATATTCAATTCCTTTCCATTCCACATTCCATTCGAAGTTGCATTCCATTGCACATTCCATACACGTTATTTTCCATTCCATTCTACAATACATTGCATTCCATTCCACATTCCATTGCATTCCATTTCACAATCCATTCTGCATTGCGTTCCACTTTCCATTCCACTCCCTTCCATATTGCTTTCATGCATTCCATTCCATTCTACATTCTATTCCATTAATTCCACATCCCATTCCATTGCATTCCATATTCCATTCCATTGCATTCCATACTGCATTCCATTCCTCTTCATTCCACATTCCATTCCCAATTCCATTCAAAATTCCATTCGGTTTCATTCCACATTCTATTCAATTCTATTCCACATTCCTTTCCACTTTGCATTCCATTCTATTCCACATTCGATTACACATTCCATTCTATTCCATACCACATTCCATTCCATTCCATTCAACATTCTACATTCCATTCCACTTTCCATTCCACGTTCGATTGTACATTCCATTCAACGTACCATTCCACGTTCCATTCCATTCCATTACACGTTCTATTCCACGTTCCATTCCATTCCATTCCACGTTCCATTCCCCGTTCCATTCCATTCCATTCCAAGTTGCATTCCACGTTCCATTCCATCCCATTCCAATCCATTCAGCATACCATTCCATTCCACTTTCCATCTCATTCCATTCCACATTCCATTCCATTCCATTTCAAATTGCATTCCATTTCATTCCACATTCCTTTGCATTCCAATCCACATTCCATTCTATTCCAATCCATTCCGCATTCCATTCCTTTCCATTCCACGTTCCATCCCACGTTCCATTCCTCTTCCCATTCCATTGCATTCCACATTCCATTCCACATAGAATTCCATTCCGTTCTACATTCCATTCCACTTTCCATTCTATTCCATTGCATATTCCATTCCACAATGCTTTCCATTCCATTCAATTCCGTTGCACATTCCGTTCCATTCCATTACACATTCCACATTTCATTTCGCTATCCATTCCACGTTCGATTCCACATTCCTTTCCAAGTTCCATTCCACGTTCCATTCCATTCCATTCCATGTTCCTTGCCACGTTCCATTCCATTCCATTCCACTTTCCATTCCACATTCCATTCCATTCCATTCCACATTCCTTTCCATTCCATTCCACATTCCATTCTATTCCATTCCACTTTCCATTCCATTCCATTACACAATCCATTCCTCACTGCATTCCATTCTATTACACTTTCAATTCCACTTTCCATTCCATTCCATTCCACATTCCATTCCATTCTATTCCACATTCCACTCCATATTCCATTCCATTCCATTCCACATTCCATTCCATTCCACTCCTCAGTCCATTCCATTCCACATTCCATTTCACATTGCATTCTATTTCATTCCACATGCCATTCCACATTCCACTCCAAAATCCATTCCAGTTTCAATTCCATTCCATAACACATTCCATGCCATTCCATTCCACCTTCCTTTACATTCCTTTCCGCATTCCGTTCCACTTTCTATTCCACGTTCGATTCCACATTCCATTCCAACTTCCATTCCATTCCACATTCCATTAAACATTGCATTCCATTCCGTTCCGCATTCCTTTCCACATCCCATTCTTAATTCCATTCCATATTCAATTCCATTCCATAACACATTCCCTTCCATTCCATTCCACATTCCATTTCATTCCATTCTACATTCCACATTCCATCCCACGTTCCATTCCTTTCAATTCTATGTTCCATTACACGTTCGATTCCATTACATTCTACTTTCCATTTCACGTTCCATTCCATTCCCTTCCACATTCCATTCCACATTCTATTCCTTTCCATTCCACATTCCATTCTGTTCCATTCCACATTCCATTCCATTCCACAAGCCATTCCACATTGCTGTCCATTCCATTCTGCATTCCATTCCACATTCCATTCAATTCTTTTCCACATTCCGTTCCATTCCATTCTACATTACATTCCTCAATCCATTCTCTGCCATTCCAGTTTCTATTCCCCATTCCATTCCATTCAAATCCATATTCCATTCCATTCAATTCAATTCCAGTCCACATTCCATTCCATTCAATTCCATACCACTTTCCATTCCATTCCATTCCACACTCCATTCCATTCCATAACACATTCCATTCTCTTCCTTTACAGATTCCATTCCATTCCATTCCACATTCCATTCCATTCTATTCCAAATCACTCCAATTCCATTCCATTCCATTCCGTTACTAATTCCATCCCGTTCCATTCCACATTACACTCCATTCCATTCCACGTTCCATTCCACTTTCCATTCCAGTTTTCTTTCCACTTTCCATTCCATTACATTCCACGTTCAATTCCACGTTCCATTCAACGTTCCATTCCAGATTCCATTCCGTTCCATTCCACATTCCATTCCACATTTTATTCCACTCCATTCCATATTCCATTCCATTCCCTGACATTCCGTTCCCTGCCATTCATGTTTACATTCCACATTCCATTCCATTCCATTCCAAATTCCATTCCTTTCCATTCCATTCCAAATTCCATTTTTTCCATTCCATTCCAGTCCACATTTCATTCCATTCAATTCCATTCCACATTCTATACCAATCCATTTCACATTCCATTGCTTGCCATTCCACATTCCATTCAATTCCTTTCCACTTTCCTTCCCATTCCATTCCATACCAGACCACATTCCATTCCATTCCATTCCATTCCACATTCCATTCCATTTCATTCCATTCCACATTCCATTCCATTCCATTCCATTCTATTCCATTCTACATTCCATTCCATTCCATTCCAATTTCCATTCCACGTTCCATTCCATGTTCCATTCTACATTCCACTTCACGTTTCATTCCATTACATTCTACGTTCCATTCCACGTTCCATTCCATTACATTGCACGTTCCCTTCCATTTTCCATTGAACGTTCCACTACATTCCATTCCACATTCAATTCCACATTATGTTGCATTTTATTCCACATTCCATTCCATAGTCTATTCCATTCCGTTCCACATTCCATTTGACGTTGCTTTCCATTCCACATTCCTTCCACTTTCCTTTCCATTCCAATTCACAATACATTGCATTCCATTCCACATTCCTTTCCACAATCCATTGCATTCCATTCCGCATTCCATTCCACATTCCGTTCGATTCCATTCTGCTTTCCATTCCATATTCCATTCCATTCCATTCCACGTTCCATTCCATTCCATGTTCCATTCTATTCCATTCCACATTAGATTCCACATTCCCTTACTTTCCATTCGACATTTCATTCCACATTCCATTCCATTCCAATCCACATTCTATTCCTCCTTCCTTTCCATTCCACATTCCATTCCACGTATCATACCGTTCCATTCCTCATTTCATTCCATTCCATTCGACATTCCGTTCCGTTCCATTCCACATTCCATTCGATTCCTTTCCACATTTTATTCCATTTCATTCCACCTTCCATTTCACATTGTGTTCCATTGCATTCCATATTCCATTCAACATTCCGTTCAACATTCCATTATAGTACCTTCCACATTGCTTTCCACATAGCATTCCATTCCATTCTACATTCTATTACATTTCATTTCACGTTCCATTCAATTCCATTCCACATCCCATTCCATTGCATTCCACATTCCATCCCAAATTCCATTCCAAATTCCATTCGATTTCATTCCACATTCCATTCAATTCCATTCCACATTCCTTTCCACATTGCCTTCTATACCATTCCACATTCGACTGCACATTGCATTCCATTCCATACCACATTATATTCCATTCCATTCCACATTCCACATTCCGTTCCACTTTCCATTCCACCTTCTATTCTATATTCCATTTTACGTCCCGTTCCACGTTCCATTCCATTCCATTACACGTTCTATTCCACATTCCATTCCAATCCATTCCACGTTCTATTCCACGTTCCGTTCCATTTCATTCCATGTTCCATTCCACGTTCCATTCAATTCCATCCCATTCCGTTCTATTCTCCATACCATTCCATTTCACTTTCCATTCCATTCCATTCCACATTGCATTCCTTTCCAATCCATTCCACTTTCTATCCGATTCCACTCCATTCCATTCCACTTTCCATTCCATTCCATTTCAAAGTCCATTCCATTCCATTCCATTCCATTCCTCATTCCATTGCATACCAATCCACATTCCATTCAATTCCAATCCATTCGACAATCTTTTCCATTCCATTCCACATTCCATTCCATGTTCCAATCCATTCCATTCCACATTCCATTCCACAATTGATTACATTCCTTTCCACATTCCATTCCGTTCCATTCCACATTCCATTCCACTTTCTATTCCACATTCCATTCCATGTTCCCTTCCACGTTCCATTCCACATTCCATTCCAAGATAATTTCCACGTTACATTCAATGTTCCATTCTACTTTCCATTCCTCATTCCATTCCACATTCCATTCCACATTCCATTCCATTACATTGCACATTCCATTGTCTTCCATTCCAAATTCGTTTCCATTCACTCCACATTCCATTCCGCATTCTGTTACTTTCCATTCCAAATTCCATTCCCCTCCATTCCACATTTCATTCTACATTCCATTCCATTCAGTTCCACATTCCATTGCATTCCATTACACATTCCATTCCATTCCACATTCCATTCCATTCCATTCCATTTCAAATTCCATTCTATTCCTTTCCACATTCCATTCCTTTCCATTCCACATTTCAGTCAATTCTATATTCAATTCCATTTCAGTTTCCGTTCCTCAATCCATTCCACATTCCATTCCGCATTCCATTCAATTCCATTCCTCGTTCCATTCTACATTCCATTCCATTCCATTCCACGTTCAATTCCATGTTCCATTCCACGTTCCATTCAATTCCATTCCACCTTCCATACCATTCCTTACCATTCTATTCCGGATTCCATTCCATTCCATTGCACAGTCTATTCCGCATTCTATTCCATGACATTCCACATTCCATTCCACATTCCATTCCACTTTCCATTCCACATTCCATTTCACATTCCATTCCACGATCCATTCCACTTTCCATTACATGTTCCATTCCAATCCATTCCATTCCATGTTCCATTCCATATTCCATTCCATTCCATTCCACATTCCATTTCATTCCATTCCACATTCCTTTCCATTTCGTTCCATGTTCCCTTCCATTTCATTCCACGTTCCATTCCATGTTCCATTCCCCGTTCCATTCCACATTCCATTCCATGCCATTCCATGTTGAATTCCATTCCGTGCAACGTTCCATTTCATTCCATTTCACTTTCCATTCCACATTCCATTTCACGTTCAAATCCACCTACCATTAATTTCATTCCCTTCCATTCCACATTCTATTCCATTCCATTTCACTTCCCAATCCATTCAATTCCACACTACATTCGATTCCATTCCATTCCATTCCACATTTCGTTATATAACATTCCGCATTCCATTCCATTCTATTCCATTCCACATTCCATTCCATTCCATTCCACATTCAATTCTATTCTATTCCACATTCCATAACATTCCATTCCATTCCACATTGCATTCCTTTCCATTCCACATTCCATTACGTTCCATTCCATTGCATTCCACATTCGATTCCACATTCCATTCCACAATCCATTACCTTCCATTCCACATTCCATTCCCTTCCGTTACACCATCCATTCCACATTCCATTCCGCATTCCATTCCCTTCCATTCCACATTTCACTCCCTTCCATTACACTTTCCATTCCACGTTCCTTTTCACCTTCCATTCCACGTTCCATTCCATTCCATTTCACATTCCATACAATTCAATTCCATTCCATTCTGGATTCCATTCCATTGCATTCCACAATCTATTCCACCTTTCATTCCAATCAATTCCGCTTTCCATTCCACATTCCCTTCTATTCCATTCCAAATTCCATTCCATGCCATTCCACATTCGATTCCTTTCAATTCTACATTTCATTCCAAATTCCATTCCACATTCCATTCCACATTGCCTTCCACAGTCCATTCCACAATCCCTTCCACTTTCGATTCCACATTCTTTTCCACATTCCATTCCATTGCATTGCACATTCCGTACCACATTCCATTCCATTCCTTTCGACATTAAACCCATTATATTCCACATTCATTTCCACATTCCATTCCACTTTTCATTCCATCCTATTCCACGTTCGTTTCCACATTCCATTATATGTTCCATTCCACATTCCATTCCACATTCCATTCCATTCCATTCCATATTCCATTCCATATTACATTCCATTCCAATCCACATTCCATTCCTTTCCACTCCACGTTCCAGTCCACTTTCCATTCCACGTTCCATTCCACATTAAATTCCATTCCATTCCACATTCCATTCTACGTTCAATTCCAAGATCCGTTCCACGTTCCACTCCACTTTCCATTCCATTGGATTCCACGATCCATCCCAAGTTCCATTCCACATTGCGCTCCATTCTGTTCCACCTACTATTTCACATTCCATTCCAATCCATTACATGTTCCATTCCATTCCATTCCAGGTTCCATTCCACGTTCCATTTCACATTCCATTCAACCTTCCTTTACATTCCACTCCTTTCCATTCCACATTCCATTTCACGCTATTCCACTCCACATTCCATTCCACATTCTATTCCACATTCCATTTCGTTGCATAATAAATTCCATTCCACATTCCATTCCATTCCATTCCCTATTCCATTCCCCAATCCATTCCATTCCATCCCACATTCCAATCCACATTCCATTCCATTCCACTACACATTCCATTCCACATTTTATTGCGTTCCATTCCACCTTCCTTTCCACATTCCATTCCATTCCACTCCACTTTCCTTTCCACATTCCATTCGAAATTCCTTTCCACATTCCATTCCGTACCTTGATCATACCATTCCACATTCCATTCCTCCTTCTATTCCACATTCCCTTCCATTCCATTCCATTCCACATTCCATTCCACATTCCATTCCAAATTCCATTCCACATTCCATTCCATTCTATTCCACATTGCATTCCACATTCCATTCCACGTTTCATTCCATTTCATTCCACATTCCATTCCACATTCCATTCCATTCCATTCCACATTTCATTCCATTCCATTCCACATTTCATTGCACTTTCCATTCCACGTTCCATTCCATTCCATTCCAGACTCCATTCCACATTCCATGGTGTGTTCCATTCTACATGGCATTCCACAATCCATTCCACTCCATTCCACTTTCCATTCCATTCGATTCCATATTACATTACATTCCATTCCACGTTCCATTCCACGTTCCATTCCAAGTTCCATTCCATTCCATTACACGTTCCATTCTGTTCCATTCCACTTTCCATTTCACTGCATTCCACATTTCCTTCTACATTCCATTTCACATTCCATACCAAATGTCATTTCACATTTCATTCCGCTCCTTTCCATTCCATTCCACATTCTGCATTCCATTCCACATTCCATTCCACTTTCCCTTCCACATTCCATTCCATTCCACATTCCATTGCACATTCCAGGCCATTCCATTCCACATTCCATACCACATTCTATTCCATACCATTCCAAGCTCCTTTCCACCTAACATTCCACTTTCCATTCGTCGTTCCATTTCATATTCAACTCCACATTCCATTCCATATAACATTCCATTCCATTGCACATTCCATTCCACATTCCCTTCCTTATTCCCTTCCACATTCCATTCGATTCCATTCCACAATCCATTCAAAATTTCATTGCTTTCCATTGCACATTCCATTCCACATTCCATTCCACATGCCGTTCCACATTCCATTCCATTCCATTCCACATTCCATTCGATTCCATTCCACAATCCATTCAAAATTTCATTGCTTTCCATTCCACATTCCGTTCCACATTCCATTCCACATGCCGTTCCACATTCCATTCCATTCTATTCCACATTCCTTTGCACTTTCCATTCCACGTTCCATTGCATTCCATTCCACATTCCATTCCACATCGCATATCACATTCCATTCCACATCCAATACCACATTCCATTCCACATTCCATTCCATTCCATTCCACATTCCATACCACATTCCAATACATTCCACGTTCCATTCCATTACATTCCATATTCCATTCCATATTCTATTCCACGTTTCATTCCATTCCACTCCACCTTCCATTCTACTTTCCATTAGACGGTCCATTCCTTTCCATTCCACTTTCCATTCTACATTCTATTAGAGGTTCCATTCCGCGTTACATTCCACGTTCCATTTCCTTCCATTCCACATTACATTCCACGTTCCGTTCGATTCGATTCAACATTCCATTCCATTCCATTCCAAGTTCCATTCCACGTTCCATGCCACATTCCAATCCAAGTTCCATTCCTCGTTCCATTCCATTCAATTCCTCTTTCCATTCCAAGTTCCATTGCATTCCACACAACGTTCCATTCCATTCCATTCCACTTTCCATTCCACATTTCATTTCACATTCCATTCCACCTTCCATTCCATTCCACTCCATTTCTCATTCCATTCCCATCGATTCCACTTTCCATTCCAATCTATTCCATATTACATTCCACATTCCTTTCCATATTCCATTCCATATTCTATTCCACATTCCAGTCCACATTCCATTCCATTCCATATTCTTTTCCACATTCCATTCCGTTCCACATTCTATTCCACAAAGCATTCCACATTGCATTCCACGTTCCATTCCATTCCAATCTACATTCCATTTAAAATTCTGTTCTATTGAATTCCACATTCTTTTCCACATTGCATTCCACATTCCATTCCATTCCATACCACATTCCATTAGACATTCCGTTACATTACATTCCATTCCATTCCACATTCCATTCCTCATCCCATTCTATTCGATTCCACATTACATTCCACATTACATTCCACTTTCCCTTCGTCATTCCATTGCATTCCTTTCCACATTCCATTCCACATTCCATTTTATTCCATTTCACATTCCATTGCACGTTCCATTGCATTCCGTTCCAATCCACATTCCTTTCCACTTTCCATTCCTTTCCATTCCACATTCCATTCCACATTCCATTACACATTCCCTTCCACATTCCATTGCATTACATTCCACATTCCATTCCACATTCCATCCCATTCCATTCCACATTCAATTCCGGATTGCATTACACCTTCCCTTCCACATTCCATTCCATTACATTCCACATTGCATTCCACATTGCATTCCATTCCATTCCACATAGCATTCCACAGTCCATTCCACATTCCCTTCCACAATCCATTCCATTCCATTTCACATTCCATTCCACATTCCAATCCATTCCATTCCACATTACATTCCACATTCGATACCATTCCTTTCCACATTCCATTCTGTTCCATTCCACATTCCATTCCAATTTCTATTCCATTATATTCCACATTCCCTTCCACGTTCCATTTCACATTCCGTTCCAAGATAATTTCTACATTACATTCAACGTTCCATTCCACTTTCCAATCCTCATTCCATTCCACATTCCATTCCACATTCCATTCCATTACATTGCACATTCTATTGTCTTACATTCCAAATTTTTTTCCATTCATTCCACATTCCATTCCACATTCTATTACTTTCCATTCCAAATTCCATTCCCTTCCATTCCACATTTCATTCCACATTCCATTCCATTATGTTCCACATTCCATTGCATTCCATTCCACAGTCCATTACATTTCACATTCCATTCCATCCCATTCAATTCCAAATTCCATTCTATTCCTTTCCACATTCCATTCCTTTCCATTCCAAATTTCATTCAATTCTACATTCAATTCCATTTCAATTTCCTTTCCTCAATCCATTCCACATTCCATTCAACATTCCTTTCAATTCCATTCCTCGTTCCATTCTACATTCCATTCCATTCCATTACCCATTCTATTCCACATTCCATTCCACATTCCATTCCACATTCCATTCCATTCCATTCCTCGTCCCATTCCACAATCCATTCCATGTTCCATTAAACATTCCATTCCATTCCATTCCACATTCCATTCCACAATCAATTCCATTTGACTCCACATTCGGTTCCATTTCCATTCGCTTTCCATTGCACATTCCGTTCCATTCCATTTGACTCTACATTCCATTCCATTCCATCCAACATTCCATTCCATTTTCCACTCCATGTTTCAATCCGCATTCCATTCCACATTCTATTCCATTCCATTCCACATTCCATTCCATTCCATTCCACATTCCATTCAATTCCATTACACATTCCATTCCATTTCCATTCCACGGTCCATTCCATTCCATTCCACGGTCCATTTCATTTTCCATTCCATGTTACTTTCCATATTGCATTCCACATTGTATTACACATTCCATTCCATTCCATTCCACATTCCATTACACATTCCATTCCATTCCATTCCACATTCCATTCCATTCCATTAAACATTCCAGTCCATTCCACGTTCCATTGCATTCCATTAGTCATTCCCTTCCACATTCCATTCCGTCCATACCACATTCCATCCCACGTTCCATTCCATTCCTTTCCACGTTCCATACCATGTCCCATTCCACGTTCCATTCTACATTCCATTCCAATTTCCATTCCATTCCATTCCAAATTCCATTCCATTCCATTCCATTCCACATTCCATTCCATTGCATTCCACTTTCAATTCCTTTACATTCCAAATTCCATTCAATTCCATTTCACATTCCATTCCGTTCCATTCTATTTCCATTGCATTCCATTCCACGTTCCATTTCACATTCCATTAAATTCCATTCCACGTTCCATTCTATTCTATTCCAACTTCCATTCCACATTCCATTCTATTCCCTTCCAATTTCCAATCCGTTCCATTCCATTTCACATTCCATTCCGCGTTCCATTCCATTCCATTCCACATTCCATTCCGTATTCCATTCCATTACATTACATATTCCTTTCCATTCCTTTCCATATTCCATTCCAGATTCCATTCCATTCCATTCCATGTTGCATCCCATTCCAATCCCTTCCATTCCACATTCCATTCCCTTCCATTCCACTTTCCATTCCATTCCATTCCACTTTCCATTTCACTCCATTCAACATTCCATTCCATTGCATCCCATTCCACATTACAAACCATTACACATTCCATTCTTTTCCATTCCACATTCCATTCCATTCCATTCCACTTTGGATTCCACACTCAATTTCATTCCATTCCAATTTCCATTGCACATTCCATTCCACATTCCATTCCACATTCCATCGCCTTCCATTCCACATTCCTTTACATTCATTCCACATTCCATTCCATATTCTATTCCTTTCCATTCCAAATTCCACTACCTTCTATTCCACATTTCATTCCACATTCCATTCCATTCATTTCCACATTCCATTCCATTCCATTCTACATTCCATTCCATTCCACATTCCATTCCATTCTGTTCAATTCCAAATTAAATTCTTTTCCTTTCCACATTGCATTCCTTTCCATTCCACATTACATTCCATTCTACATTCAATTCCATTTCACTTTCCATTCGTCATTCCATTCCACATTCCATTGAATTCCATTCCACGTTCCATTCTACTTTCGATTCCATTCCATTACCCGTTGCATTCCACATTCCATTGCGCATTCCATTCCATTCCACGTCCCATTCCACATTCCATTGCATGTTCCATTCCACATTCCATTCCATCCATTCCACTTTCCATTCCACAATCAATTCCATTTGATTCCACATTGCATTCCATTTCCTTTTGCTTTCCATTGCACATTCCGTTCCATTCCATTCAATTCTACATTCCATTCCCTTCCATTCCACATTCCAGTCCATGTTCCACTCCACGATCCAATCCTCGTTCCATTCCATGTTCTATTCCATTCCATTCCACATTCCATTTCATTCCATTACACATTCCATTCAATTTCCATTACACATTCCATTCCACGTTCCATTCCACGTTCCATTCCATTCCATTCCACGTTCCATTCCATTTTCCATTCCATGTTACATTCCAAATTCCATTCCACATTGCATTACACATTCCATTCAATTGCATTCCATATTCCATTGCAAATTCCATTTCACATTCCATTTAACATTTCATTGCATTCCATTCCACATTCCATTCAATTAAACATTCTATTCCATTCCATTAATCATTCCATTCCACATTCCATTCCATTAACCATTCCATTCCACATTCCATTCCATTAACCATTCCATTCCACATTCCATTCCGTCCACACCACATTGAATTCCACGTTCCATTCCATTCCATTCCCCTTTCCATACCATGTCCTTTTCCACGTTCTATTCCACTTTCCATTCCACTTTCCATTCCATTCCTTTCCAGATTCCATTCCATTCCATTACATTCCACAGTACTTTCCACTGCATTCCACTTTCAATTCCATTCCATTCCAAATTCCATTCAATTCCACTTCACGTCCCATTCCATTCCATTGCACATTCCATTCAATTCCATTCCACGTTAAATTTCACATTTTGTTCCATCCCATTCCATGTTCCACTCTATTCCATTCTCAGTTCCATTCCACATACCATTCTATTCCATTCCAGTTTATATTCCATTCCATTCCATTCCACATTCCATTCCACTTTCCATTCCATTCCATTTCACATACCATTCCATAATCCATTCCATTCCATTACACATTCCTTTCCATTCCTTTCCGTATTCCATTCCAGATTCCATTCCATTCCACATTGCATCCCATTCCATTCCCTTCCATTGCACATTCCATTCCCCTGCAAACCACATTCCATTCCATTCTTCATTCCATTCCACATTCAATTCCACGTTCTCTTCCACGATTCATTCCACTTTCCATTCCACTTTCTATTCTAAGTTCCATTCCACGTTCCATTCCAAATTTCATTCCATTTCATTTCAAATTCCTTTCCATTTAATTCCATTCCGCATTTCATTATATTCCATTCGATTCGACATTCCTTTCCATTGCATTCCATTCCACATTCCAATCCATTCCACATTCCATTATTTTCCATTCCACATTCCATTCAATTCCATTCCACATTCCTTTCCGTTTCACATTCCATTCAACATTCCGTTCCACATTAAATTTAATTCTATTCCATTCCATTCCATTCCATTCCACATTCCATTCCATTCTATTCCACATTACCTTCCATTCCATTCCATTTTCCATTCCCTTGCATTTCACATTCCGTTCCACATTCCATTCCACGTATCATTCCACTCCATTCCACCTTTCATTCCATACCGTGTTCCATTCCATTCCATTCCACGTTCAATTCCACGTTCCACTCCACGTTCCATTCAACGTTCCATTCCATGTTCAATTCCATTACATTCCACGTTCCATTCCACATTCCATTCCATTCCGTTCCACATTCCTTTCCACAATCCATTCCACATTCAATTCCATTCAATTCCACATTCCATTTTATTACATTCCACATTCCACTGCATTCTATTCCATTCCATTCGTCATTCCATTACACATTCCATTCCATTCCACTTTCCATTCCTTTCCATTCCATTCCATTCCACATTCTATTGCACTCAACATTCAATTACACATTCCATTCTTTTCCATTCCACATTCCATTCCACATTCCATTCCATTGCATTCCACATTCCATTCCACTTTCCATTCCATTCCATTCCACATTCCATTCCACATTCCATTCCATTCCACCCCACGTTGCATTCCACATTCTATTCCATTCCATTGCACATTAAACAACATTCCATTCCTCATTCCATGCCATTTCTTTTGGCATTCCTTCCACTCCTTTCCACTTTCCATTCCACTCCTTTCCACATTTCATTCCAATGTCCGTTCCATTCCATTCCACATTCAATTCCATTCCATTCCACATTGCATTCCATTCCATTCCATTCCCCTTTCCATTCCATTCCTTTCGGCATTCCTTTCCATTCCATTCCACATTGCATTCCAATCCATTCCACAATCTTTCCATTCCATTCCATTCCACAATCCATTCCACATTCAATTCCATTCCACTTTTCATTCCACTTTCCATTCCACATTCCTTTCCATTCCGCGTTCCAGTCCACTTTCCTTTCCACATTGCATTCAACATTCCATTCCATTCCATTCCACATTACATTGCCCATTCCATTTCATTCCCTTAAACATTCCATTCCATTCCCTGTATTCCATATTCCATTCCATTCCTTTCCATATTCCATTTCATTCCATTTTACATTCCATTCCATTCCATTCCACATGCCATTCCACTACATTTCACATTCCATTCTATTCCATTGCATTCCTTACCAAATTCTCTTCCCATTCCATTCCACTTTCCTTTCCACGTTCCATTCAACGTTCCATTCCACTTTCCATTCTAGGTTCCATTCCACATTTCATTTCATTCCATTTCATATTCCATTCCACATTCCATTCCATTGCATTCCACATTCCATTCCGATTTCCTTTCAATTCCATTCCATTCCATTCTACATTACATTTTATTCCATTCTACTTTCTATTCCATTCCATTCCACATTCCATTCCATTTGATTCCACATTCCATTCCATTTGATTCCACATTCCATTCCATTCCGTTCCACTTTCCTTTCCACATTCCATTACTTTCCATTCCACATTCCATACCACATTCCATTGCATTCCACATTCCATTGCATTCCATTCCACATTCCATTCCACAATCCATTCAACATTCCATTCCATTCCACTCCATTCCATTCCACATTCCATTCCACAGTCCATTCCATTCCACATTCCATTCCACAATCCATTCCATTCCATTCCTCTTTCCATTCAACATTCCATTCCACCTTCCGTTCCATACCATTCCAGTGTCCATTCAATTCAATTCCACATTCTATTCAATTCCTTTACACATTTTATTCCATTCTACATACCATTCCATTCCTTTTGTCATTCCATTCCTTTCCATTCCACCTCCCATTCCATTCCATTCCATTTGTCATTCCATTCCTTTCCATTCCACCTTCCATTCCATTCCATTCCATTTCACATTCCTTTCCATTCCATTCCACATTCCATTCCATTCCATTCCACATTCCATTCCATTCTTTTGCAGGTTCCATTCCACATTCCATTCCATTCAAGTTTCCATTCCACATTCCATTCCACATTCCATTCCACATTTCTTTCTATTCTATTCCACATTACATTCCATTCCATTCCACATTCCATTCCACATTCCCATTCAACATTCCATTCCACATCCCATTCCGTTGCATTCCACATCACATTCCACATTCCATTCCATTCCACATTCCGTTCCATTCTACACTGCATGCCATTCCACTACATTCCATTCCACATTCCATTCCACATTCGATTTCATTCTATTCCACTCCATTCCATTCCACATTTCATTCCTTTCCACTCCATTCCATTGCGTTTTCCATTCCACATTCCATTCCATTCCATTCCACATTATATTCCATTGCATTCCACATTCCATACCACATTCCATTCCATTCCACATTCCATTCCATTCTATTTCATATTCCATTACTTTCCACATTATATTCCATTCCATTCCATCCCCATTTCCACTCCACATTCTATTTCACATTCCATTCCATACCACGTTCCATTCCACATTCTATTCCGCATTCCATTCCACTTTCCATTCCACATTCCATACCATATTCCTTTCCATTCCAATACACATTCCATTCCACATTCCTTTCTAGCCTATTCCATATTGTGTTCCATTCCATTTCACATTCAACTTTGCATTCCATTCCTTTCCATTCTGCATTCCATTTCACATTGCATTCCATTCCGTTCCACCTTCCATTCCATTCCATTCCACATTCCATTCCACATCGCATTGTTTTCCATTCCACATTCTATTCCACATTCCAATACACTTTCCCTTCCTCATTCCATTCCATTCCATTCCTCATTCCATTCCATTCCTTTCCACATTCTATTGCACTGCATTCCACATTTCATTCCCTTCCATTAAATTCCAAATTCCATTCCATTCCCTTCCATTAAATATTCAACTCCTTTCCACATTCCATTCATTTCCATTCCACATTCCTCTCCAAATTCCATTCCATTCTGTTCCACATTCCATTATATTCTGTTCCACATTCCATTCCATACAAGTTCTCATTCCATTCCATTCCATTCCACATTGCAATCCATTCCATTCCATGTTCCATTCCACATTCCTTTGCATTCCACATTCCCTTCCATTCCATTACATACTACATTCCGTTCCATTCCACATTGCATTACATTCCATTCCATATTCCATTCCACATTCCATTGCATTCGATTCCACATACCACACCATATTCCATTCCATTCCATTACACATTCCATTCCACATTCCATTCTAGCCCATTCCATATTGCATTCCATTCCATTCCACATTCCATTTCACATTCCATTCCTTTCCATTATACATTCCACTCCACATTGCTTTCCATTCCATTCCACATTCCATTCCATTCCATTCCACATTCCGTTGCATTCCATTCCACATTCCATTCCGTTCCATTCCACATTCCATTCCACATCGAATTCCTTTCCATTCTACATTCCATTCCATTCCATTCCACATTCCTTTGTATGTCGCATTCCTTTCCATTCCACATTCCATTCCACATTCCATTACACTTTCCTTTCCTCATTCCATTCCATTCCATTATACATTCCACTCCATTGCATTCCACATTGCTTTTAATTTCATTCCACATTCCATTCCACATTGCATTCCTTTCCACATTCCGTTCCATCCCGTTCCCATTCTATTCCCTTCCAGTTAACATTCCATTACATTCTTTTCCATATTCCATTCCATTCCATTGCACTTTCCATTCCATTCTGTTCCTCATTCCATTCCACATTCCATTCCCTTCCATTCCATTCCAAATTCCATTCCATTCCATTCCATTCTAAATTCCTTTCCATTCCAGTTTCCAATCCATTCCATTCTACATTCCATTAAACATTGCAACCCATTCCATTCCAAATCCCTTTCATTTCCATTGCACCATCCATTCCATTCCACATTGTATTCCTTTCCGTTCCACATTCCATTACATACCACTTTCCATTCCACATTCCATTCCACGTTCCATTCTACATTCCGTTCCATTCCATTCCACATACCATTCCACATTCCATTCAATTCTATTCCACATTCCATTCCACGTTCCATTCCACATTGGAATACATTCCATTCCACATCCCATTCCATTCCACTCCAGGTTCCATTCCATTCCACATTACAATCCACATTCCGTTCAATTCCATTCCACATTCCAATCCATTCTATTCCACATTCCACACTACTTTCCATTCCATTCCTTTCCACATTCCATTCCACATTCCTTTCCATTCCACATTCTTTCCATTCCATTCCACATTCCATATTCCATTCCATTCCTCACCACATTCCATTCCATTCCATTCCACCTTCCATTCCACATTCCATTCCATTCCATTCCACATTCCATTCCACATCATACTCCATTCAATTCCACATTCTATTCCACTTTCCATTTCACATTCCATTAAGCATTCCATTCCATTCCATTCCGTTCCACATTGCATTCCATTACAGTTAACATTCCATTCCATTCCATTCCACTTTCCATTCCACATTCCATTCCATTTCATTCTACTATCCATTCCACGTTCCATTACGTTCCATTCAACCTTCCATTCCACATTCCATTCCATTCCATTCCAATCCGTATTCCATTCCATTCCATTCCGAATTCCATTCCATTCCATTCCACAATATATTTCACTTTCCATTCCATATTCCATTCCACTGTCCATTCCACTTTCCACTCCACGTACCATTCCATTCCATTCCACATTCCTTTCCATTCCATTCCATATTCCTTTCCATTCCGTACCATATTCCATTCCTTTCCATTCCACTCCTTTCCATTCCACATCAAATTCCAAATCCATTCCACGTTCCTTTCCACATTCCATTCCTTTCCACTACTTCCCACATTCTATTCCACATTCCTTTCCATTATATTCCACTTTCCTTTGCACTACATTCCACTTTCCATTCCACATTCCATTCCGTTCCATTCCACCTTCCATTACACATTCCATTCCATTCCACATTCTCTTCCATTCCGTCCCACATTCCCTTCCATTCCATTCCACCTTCCTTTTCATTCCATTCCAGTCTGCATTCCATTGTTTTCCATATTCCATTGCATTCCATTACACATTGCATTCCATTCCACATTCCATTCCATTACATTAAACGTTCCATTCAATTCTTCGTTCTGTTGCATTCCATTCGACTTTCCATTCCATACCATTACACATTCCTTTCCATTTCATTCCACTTTCCATTCCATTCCAGATTCCGTTCCATTCCATTCCACATTGCATTCCATTCCATTCCACATTCCATTCCATTCCATTCCACATTCCATTCCATTCCACGTACCACTGCACATTTCATTCCACTTTCTGTTCCACATTCCATTCCACATTCCATTCCCTTCCATTCCACCTTCCATTCCACTCCAAATTCCATTCCACATTCCATTCGATTCAATTAAACATTCCATTCCATTCCATTCCACATTCTATTCGGCATTCCATTCCACATTCCATCCCATTACATTCCACTTTCCATTCCATTCCTCCATTCCACACTCCATTCCATTACTCCATTCCACCTTCCTTTCCATTCCATTCACATTCCATTCCACATTCCATTTGATTCCATTCCTTATTCCAATCCATATTCTATTTTATTCCACATTCTATTCCATTCCATTCCATTCATTTCCACAATCCATTCCACTGCATTCAACATTCAATTAAACATTCCCATCCATTCCATTCCACATTCCATTCCATGCCTCATTCTATTCCAAATTACTTTTGATTGCATTTGACATTCCATTCCACATCGCATACCTTTCAATTCCTCATTCAATTCCACAATCCATTCCATTCAGTTCCACACTGCTTTTCTTATTCCATTTCAAATTCCATTCCACATTCCATTCCATTCCACTGCATTCCACATTCCATTCCATTCCTTTCCACAATCAATTGTAATACATTCAAAATTCTATGCCCTTCCATTCCAATCCACATTCCATTCCATTCCATTGCACATTCCATTTCACATTCCATTCCATTCACATTCCATTCCACATTGCATTCCATTCCATTCCATATTCCATTCCATTCCATTGCACATGCCATTCCATTCCATTCTACATTTCATTCCCTTCCATTCCATTCCACATACCATTCCATTCCTTTAGATATTCCGTTACATTCTATTCTACTTTCAATTCCATTCCATTCCATTCACTTCCTATTTCCATTGCATTCCTTTCCAAATTCCATTCCATTCAATTCCACACTGCATTCCATTCCATTCCAAATTACATACCATTCTATTCCACATTCCATTCCATTCCATTCCACATTCCAGTACATTCCATTCCACATTCCTTTCCATTCCATTCCGTGTTCAATTCAACATTCAATTCCATAGTCCATTCCATTCCATTCCACATTCCATTCCATTCCACTCCACATTCTTTTTCATTCCATTCCACATTCCATTACATTGCATTCCATTCCATGCCACATTCCATAACATACCACGTTCCATTCCACATTTCATTCCACATTACATTCCATGTTCCATTCTACATTACATTCCATTCCATTACACATTCCATTCCGTTCCATATTCCATTCCACATTCCATTCCATTCCATTCCACATTCCATTCCATTCCGTTCCATATTCCATTCCATTTTACATTCCTTTCCATTCCACTTTCCATTCCACATTCTTTCAATGGCTTTCCACATTCCATATTCCATTCTATTTCATTCCACATTCCATTACATTCAATTCCACACTCCATTCTATTACATTCCAATTTCCATTCCACTTTCCATTCCACTCCGTTCCTCATTCCATTCCATTATATTCCATTCCAAATTCCATTCCATTCCATTCCACATTCCATTCCATTCCATTCCACATTGCATTTCATTCCATTCCATTCCATTCCATTCCATTTTGCATTCCACATTCGATTCTATTCCATTCCATCATCCTTTCCACATTCCTTTCCATTCCATTCTACTTTCCATTCCACGTTCCATTCCATTGCAATGCACATTCCATTCCACATTCCATTCCATTCTATTCCATTCCATATTCCATTCCATTCCATGGAATGGAATGTGGAAAGGAATAAGAAATGTAATGGAATCCATTCCACATTGGATTTCATTCCATATTCCATTCCATTCCATTACACATACCATTCTATTCCATTCCTCATTATATTCCACTCTCCATTCCATGGAAAGGAATCAAATGGAATATGGAAAATATTGTGGAATTCAATGGAATGGAACTTGGTATGGAACGTAGAATGGAACTTCTAATGTAACATAGAATGGAGCATGGAATGGAATGAAATGTGACGTGTAATTGAATGTGTAATGGAATGTGAAATGTAATGGAATGGAACGTGAAATGGAATGGAATGGAATGTGGTATGGAATGTGGAATGGAATGGACTGGAATATGGAACGCAATGTGGTATGGGATGAGGAATGGAATGGAATGGAATGTGGAATGGAAACTGGAATGGAACGGAATGGAATGTGAAAGGGAATGTGGATTGCAATATGGAATGGAAAGTGGAAGAGAATGTGGAATGGAATCTGGAATGGAATGCGGAATGGAATGTGGAATGAAACGTAGAATGGATCTTGGAACGGAATGGAATACAAAGTGGAAGCAACGTCTAATGGAATGGAATCGAACATGGAATGGAACGTGGAATGGAACGTGGAATGGAACGCTGAACGGAATGTGCAATGGAATGTGGAATGGAACGTGGAATGGAATGTGGAATGCAATGTGGGAAGGAACGTGGAATGGAATGGAATTGAATGTGGAATGGAACTTGGAATGGAATGGAATGGAAATTGGAATGGAACGTGGAAATTAATGTGGAATGCAACTTGGAATGTAAACTACAATGGAATGTGGAATGGAACGTGGAAAGCAATGAATAGAATGTGGAATGGAATGTGCAATGGAATGTCGAAAATAACGTTTAATGGAATGGAATGGAAAGTGGAATGGAAAGTGGAATGTAACATGGAATTGAGCGTGGAATAGAATTGAATGGATAGTGGAATGGAAACTGGAAAGGAATGAACTGGAATGTGGCCTGGAATGTAAAATGAAACGTGTAATGGAATTGAATGGAATGTGGAAAGGAATGTGGAAAAGAATGTGTAATGGAATGGAATGGAAAGTAGAATGGAATGTGGAATGGAATGTGGAATGGAATGGAATGGAGTGGAATGTGGAAAGGAATGTGTAATGGAACATAGAATGGAATGGAATGGAATGTGGAATGGAATGTGAAATGGAACATGGAATGGAATAGAATGCAACGGAATGCATTGTGGATTGGAATTTGGAATGGGATGTGGAGTAGAACGAGGTATGGAATGGAACGGAACGTGCAATGGGATGGAATGGAATGTTGAATGTAACGTGGAACGGAATGGAAAGGAACTTCGAATGGTACATGGAATGGAATGTGGAATGGAAAGTTGAATGGAACTTGGAATGGAATGTGGAATGGAACAGAATGGAATATTGAATGGAATGTGGAATGGAATGTGGAGTGGCATTTGGAATGGAATGGAGTGTAATGTGGAATGGAATGTGAAATGGTACGTGGAATGGAATGCAAAATGAAATGGAACATGGAAAGGAAAGGAATGGAAGGTGCAATGGAACGTGGAATGGAAAGTTGAATGCAATGGAATGGAACGTGGAATGGAATTGAATGAAACGTGGTATGGATTGCGGAATGGAACGTGGAATTGAATGTGCAGTGGAATGTGGAAAGGCACGTGGAATGGAATGGAATGGAAAGTAGAATGGACCGTGGAATGGAATGGAATGCAATGTGGAATGGAATGTGGAATGGAATGTGGAATGGAATGGACTTTGGAAAGGAATATGGAATGGAATGTGGAATGCAAAGGAACGGAACGTGGAAAGGAATGTGGAATGGAAAGTGGAATGGAAAATGGATATGGAATGGAATGGAATGTGGAAAAGAATGTGGAATGAAATCGAATGGAAAGTGGAAATGAATGTGGAATAGAATGGAAAGGAAAGTGGAATGGAATGTGGAATGGAATGGAATGAGGAGGAGAATGTGGAATGGAATGTGGATTGCAATGTGGAATGAAATGGAATGCAATGGAATGTAGAATGGAATATGGAATTGAATGGAATGGAATGTCTAATGAAATGTGCAATGGAATGGAATGGAATGTGGAATGAAAAGTGGAATAGAATGTGGAATTGAATGGAATGGAGTTTTGAATGGAATGTGGAATGGAATTGAACGGAATGTGGAAGGGAATGTGGAATGGAATGTGGAATGGAATCTGGTATGTAATGTGGAATAGAATGTGGAATGGAATGGAATGGAATCTGGAATGGACTGTGGAATGGTATGGAATGGAATGTGGACTGGAATGTGGAGAGGAATGTGGAAAAGAACGGAATGGAATGTGGAAAGGAATGTGGAATGGAACGCTTTACGGAACGGAATGGAGTGTGGTATGCAATGTGCTGTGGAATGTGGAATGGACCGTGGAATATAAGGGAATGGAATATGGAATGGAATGTGGAATGGAATGCCGAGTAATGTGGACCGGATTGTGGAGTGGCATGTGGAATAGATCGGAATGGAATGTGGAATGGAATGTGGAATGGAACGTGTTATGTAACGGAATGGAATGTGGAATGCAATCTGCAAAGGAATATGGAATGCATCATAGAAAGGAATGGAATGGAATGTGGAATGGAAAGTGGAATATAATTGAATGGAATGTGCAATGGAATGGAATGGAATGGAATGTGGAATAGATTTGAATGGAATGTGTAAAGGAATGGAATGGAAAGTGAAATAGAATGTGGAAAAATATGTGAAATTGAAAGTGGAATGGAATGTGGAACTGAATGAAATGGAAAGTGGAAAGGAATGTAATGGAAGGTGGAACGGAATGGAATGGAACTTGCAATGGAACGTGTAATGGATCATGGAATGGAAAGTGGAATGGAACGTGGAATAGAATGTAGGGTGAAATGGAATGGAATGTGGTATGAATCCTTGAATGCAATGGAATGGAATGTGGAAAGGAATGTGGAATGGAATGAGATTGCAATGTGGAATGGAATGGAATGGTATGTGGAATGGAATGGAATGGAATAGAATAGAATGTGGAATGGATTGGAATGTGGAACTGAATGGAATGTAATGTGGAATGGAATGTAATGGAGTGGAATGTGGAATTGAATGGAATGCAATGTGGAATGGATTGGATTTGAATGTGGAATGGAATCAGGAATGGATTGTGTAATGGAATGGAATGGAATGTGGAATTGAATGGAATGCAATGTGGAATGGATTGGATTTGAATGTGGAATGGAATTGAATGTAATGTGGAATGGAATGTGGAACGGAATCAGGAATAGATTGTGTAATGGAATGGAATGGAATGTGGAAGTGAATGGAATGGAATGTGGAATGAAATGCAGTGGAATTTGGAATGTTATGTGGAATGGAATGGAGAGGAATGTGGAATGGAAAGTTGAATGGAATGGAATGGAAAGTGAAATGGAACGGAATGGAATGCGGAATGGAATGTGGAATGGCATGGAATGGAAGGTGAAATAGAATGGAAAGGAATGTGGAATGGAATTTGGAATGGAAAGTGAAATTGAATGGACTGGAATGTGTAATGGAGTAGAATGGAAAGTGAAATAGAATGTGGAACAGAATGTGGAATGCAAAGTGAAATGGAATGGAAAGTGGAATGGAATGGAATAGAATGGAATGGAATTGAACGGAATGTGGAATGGAAAGAAATGGAATGGAATATGGAATGGAATGGAATATGGAATGGAATGGAATGTGGAATGGAATGAAATGTAATGGAAAGGAATGTGGCATGGAATGGAAAAGAAGCTGGAATGGAATTGAATTTAATGTGGAATGGAATGGAGTGGAATGGAATGGAATTCGGAATGGAATGGAATGTGTAATGCAATTTGGAATGGAATGGAATGGAATATGGAAAGGAATGGAATGGAATATGGAATGGAATGGAGTGGAACGGAATGTGGAAAGGAATGGAATGGAATGGAATGAAATGGAAAGTGGAATGGAATGGAATTGAATGAAATGGAAAGTGGAATTGAATGGAATGGAATGTGGAAAGTAATGCAATGGAATGTGGAATGGAATGGACTGTAATGTGGTATGGAATTGAATGAAATGTGTAATGGAATGGAATGGAATGTGGAATGTAATGGAATGGAATGTGGAATGTAATGGAATGGAATGTGGAATGGGATGTTCAATGGAATGGAATGGAAAGGAATGGAATGTGGAATGGAATCGAATGGAATATGGAATGGAATGCAATGTGGAACTCAATGTGGAAAGGAATGGAATGGAATCGAACGGAAGGTGGAATGGAATGTAATGCAATGTTGAATGAAACTGAATGTGGAATGGAATGTGGGATGGAATGGAAAGGAACGGAATCGGGAATTGAATGGAACAGAATGGAATGTGGAATGGAATGGAATGTGGAATGGAATGGAACGGAAAATGGAATGGAAAGGATAGGAATGGAATGGAATGTGGAATGGAATGGAATGGAAAGGAATGGAATGTGTAAAGTAATGCAATGAAATGTCGAATGGAATGGATGGAATGTGGAATGGAATGTGGAATGGAACTCAGAATAGAATGGAATGGAACACGTAATGGAACATGGAGTGGAACATGGAATGGAACGTGGAATGTGGAACGGAAAGGAATGGAATGCGGAATGGAATGGGACTTAATGTGGAATGGAATAGAATGGAACGCGGAATGGAATGGAATGAAATGTGGAATGGAATGGAAAGGAAAGTGGAATGGAATGGAATGCAATGTGGAATGGAATGGAAATGAAAGTGGAATGGAATGGAATGCAATGTGGAATGGAATGTGGAATGGAATTGAATGGAACGAAATGTGGAATGGAATGGCATTGAAGGTGGAATTGATTGGAATGTAATTTCGAATGGAATGGATAGTGGAGTGTAATGGGAATGAACATGCAATAGAAAGTAGAAAGGAACATCGACGGGAATGGGGAATGGAATGAGGAATGAAATGGAATTGAATGTGGAATGGAATTTGAAATGAAGTGGAATGGAATGTGGAATGGAATGCGGAACTTAATAGAAAGGTGTGGAATGGAATGTGTAATGGTATGTGGAATGGAATATTGAGAGGAAAGGAATGTGGAATGGAATGTGGAAAGGAAAGGAATGGAATGTGGAATGGAATGTGGAATGGAATGGAATCTGCAATGGAATGGAATGGAATTTGGAACGGAATGGAATGGAATGAGCAATGGAATGAAATGGAATGTGGAATATAATGGAATTCAATGGAAAGTGGAATGGCATGCAACAAAATGGAATGTGAAATGGAATGGAATGTGGAATGGAATTTGTAATGGAATGGAATAGGATGGAATGTGGAATGGAATGAAATGTGGAATGGATTGGAATGGAATGTGGAATGGAATGGAATGGAATGTAACGGAAAGTGGAATGGAATGGAATGGAATGTAAAATCGAATGGAATGGAATGGAATGCAATCTAGAAAGGAATGGAATTGAATGAGGAAATTAATGTAATGCTATGGAATGGAATTAAGTGGAAAGTGGGATGAAATGAATGTGAAATGGAATTGAATGGAATGAGGAATGGAATGTAAACGAATGTGTAATCGAATGGAATGGAATGTGGAATGGAATGTGGAATGGAATAGAATGCAATGTTGAATGGAATGTGTAATGGAATAGAATGGAATGTGGAATGGAATGGAATGCAATGTGAAATGGAATGTAGAATGAAATGGTACATGTAATGTAATGGAATCAAAAGTGATATGGAAATGAATTTAACGTGGAATTGAATGGAATGGAATGGAATGTGGAACGGAATTGAACGTGGTATGGAATGGAATGGAATGGAATGTGGAATGGAATGGTATGGAACGTGGAATGGAATGGAATGTAATGAGGAATGGAAAGTTTAATGGAATCTGATTGAATGTGGAATGGAATGTGAAATGGAATGGAATGGAATATGGAATGGAATGTGGAATGGAATGGAAAGGAATATGGAATTGAAAGGAATGAAATGAGGAATGAAATGTGGATTGAAGTGGAAAGGAATGTGGAATAGAAGGTAGTAGAATGTGGAATGCAACGTGGAAAGGAACGTGGAGTAGAACGTGGAATGTGTAATGGAATGGAATGTAAAGGAACGTGGGATTGAATGGAATGGAATGTGGAATGGAATGCAATGTGGAATGCAGTGCAATGGAATAGAACGTAATTAAATAGGACGTCGAATGGAATGGAATCTGAGAGAGAACAGAATGGAATAAGGAATGGAATCTGGTATGGAATGCAATGGAATCTGGAATGGATTGTGGAATGGAATGGAATGGGCTGTGGAATAGAATGGAAAGCTATGTGGAATGGAATGTGGAATGGAATCTGGAAAGGAACGTATATTAGTATGGAAGGGAATGTGTAATGGAACGTGGAATGGAATGGAAAGGGATGTGGAATGGAAAGTGGAGTTGAACGTGGAATGGAATGGAATTGAAGGTGGAATGCAATGAAATGGAATGAAGAATGAAATTGAATAGAACGTGGAATGTAAAGGGATGGAATGCGAAATACAAAGTTGAAAGGAACGAAAAAATGGAACGTGGAATGGAATGAGGAATGCATTGTGTCATGGAATGGAATGAAATGTGGAATGGAATATGAAATGGAGTGGAATGGAATGTGAAATGGAATGTGGAATGAAATAGAAAGGAATGGAATGGAATGTGGAATGGTATGTGGAATGGAATGTGGAATGGAAAGGAATGTGGAATTGAATGTGGAATGGTATGGAACGGAATGTGAAATGGAATGGAATGGGACTTGGAATGGAATGTGTAATGGAATCTGCAATGGAACGTGAAATGGAATGAAATGGATTGTGTAATGGAACGTGGAATGGATGGTGGAGTGAATTGTTTATTGGAATGGAACTGAAGGTGGAATGGAATGGAATGGAAGGTACAATGAAATGGATTGGAATGCTGAATGTAAAGTGATGGAACGTGCAATAGAAAGTTGATAGGAACGCGGAATGGAATGTGGAATGAACTGTGGAAAGGAATGGAATGGAATGTGGAATGGAATGTGGAATGGAGTGGAATGGAATGTGGAATGGAATGTGGAATGGAATAGAATGGAAGGTGGAAAGGAACCTGGAATTGAAAGTGCAATAGAATGTGGAATGCAACGGTATCGGAAGTGGAATGGGACATGGAATTGAATGTGAAATGGAACATGGCAGGAAAGTGCAATTTAAAGTGTTATGGACCGTGGAATGGAAAGTGGAGTGAAATGGAATGGAATCTGGAATGGAACGTGGAATGGAAAGTGGAAAGGAACGTGAAATGCAACGTGGAATGGAATGTGGAGTGGAATGGAATGGAATGTGGAATTCAAAGGAATAGAATGTAATGGAATGTGGAAGAGAATGTAGAAATGAATGTGGAAAGCAAAGGAATGGAATGTGGAAGGGAATGCAATGGAATGTGGAATGGAAGGTGGAATTGAATGTGGAATGGAAAGTGGAATGCAAAGGAAGGGAATGTGGAATGGAAAGTGGAAAAGAATTGAACGGAAGGTGAAATGGAATATGGAATGGAATGGAATGGAATGTCAAATGGAATGTGGAATGGAATGTGGAATGGAACGTGGAATGAATTGGAATGGAACGTGGAATGTAATGTGGAAAGGAATGTGGAATTGAACGTGGAATGGAAAGTGGAAAGGAAAGTGGAATGGAATGGAAAGGAATGTGGAATGGAATGGAATGTAACATGGAATGGAACATGGAATGTAATGTGGAACGGAATGGAGTGGAATGTGGAATGGAACATGGAATGTAATGTGGAACGGAATGGAGTGGAATGTGGAATGTAATGTGGAATGGAATTGAATGGAATATGCAAAGGAATGGAATTGAATGTGGAATGGAATGTGGAATGGAATGTGGAATGTACTGTGGAATGGAATGGAATGGAAAGGGGAAAGGAATGAGGAATGGAACGTGGAATGGAACTTGGAATGAAATGGAGTGGAATTGGAATGAAATTCAAAGGAATGTTGAATGGAATTGAATGGAATGTGGAATGGAATGTGGAATGGAATGTGGAATGGAAAGCAATGGAATGTGGAATGGAATTGAATGGAGAGTGAAATGGAATGGAATGGAATGTGGAATGGAATGTGGAATGGAAAGCAATGGAATGTGGAATGGAATTGAATGGAGAGTGAAATGGAACGGAATGGAATGTGGAATGGAATGGAATGGAATGTGGAATGGAATGGAATGGAAAGTGGAACGATATGTGGAATGCAATGTGGAATGGAAAGGAATGGAATGTGGAACGGAAGGAAATGGAATGGAATGTGGAACGGAATGGAATGAAATGGAATGTGGAATGGAATGGAATGGAATGTGGAATGGAATGGAATGGAATGTGGAATGCAATGTGGAATGGCATGTGGAATGGAATGGAATGGAGAGTGGAATGGAATGGAATGGAAATTGGAATGGAATGGAATAGAAACTGGAATGATATGTGGAACGGAATGTGGAATGGAAAGGAATGGAAAGTGGAATGGAATAGAATGGAATGGAATGTGGAACGGAATGGAATGGAATGCAATGTGGAATGGAATGGAATGCAATGTGGAATGGAATGGAATGGAATGGTATGTTATGTGGAATTGAAGGGAATGGAATATGGAATGGAATGGAATGGAATATGGAATGGAATGGAAAGGAATGTGGAATGACTTGTGGAAATGAATGGAAAGGAATGGAATCCAATAGGGAATGGAATGTAATGGAATGAAATGAAATGTGGAATGGAATGCAATGGACTAGAATATGCAACGGAATGGAATGGAATGTGGAATGGAAAGGATTGGAATGTGGGATGGAATGGAAAGAATGGAATGTGGACTGGAAAGGAATGGAATTTAATGGATTGTGAAATTGAATGTAAAGTGGAATGGAATGTGTCATGGAATGAAATGGAATGGAATGTGGAATGGAATCCAATGTGGAAAGGAATGTGAAATAGATTGGAATGGAATGAAGTGGAATTGAAAGTGGAGTATAATGGAATGGAAAGTGGAAAGGAAATGAATGGAACGTGGAATGGAATGTGGAATGGAGTAGAATGGATTGTAGAATGGAAAGTGAAATGGAATGTGGAATGGAATGTTGAATGGAAAGTGGAATGGAATGGAATGGATTGTGGAATGGAATGGAACGGAATGTGAAATGGAATTTAGATTCGAAGGTGGAACGGAATGTGGAATGGAACGTAGAGTGGAGCGTCGAATGAAATGGAAAAGAACGTGTAATGGAATGTGGAAACGAATGAAATGGAAAGTGCAATGGTATGTGTAATGGAAAGTGGAATGCAATGGAATGGAATCTGGAATGTAATGTATAATGGAATGGAATGGAAAATGGAATGGAACATCGAATGGAATGGAATGGAATGTGTAATGGAATGTGGAATGGAATGGAATGGAATTTGGAATGGATTGTGGAATGGAATGTGGAATGGAATGGAATGGAATGTGGAATGTAGAATACAAGGTGGAATGGAATGGAATAGAATGTGGAATGGAATGTGGAATGGACTGGAATGAAATGTGGAATGGAATTTTGAGCGGAAGGTGGAGCGGAATGTGGAATGGAATGGAATGGAATGTGGAATGGAAAGGAATTGAATGTTGAATGGAATGTTTAATGGAATGTGCTATCGAATGGAATGGATTCTGGAATGGAATGGAAAAAAATGGTATGGATTATGACATGGAATGTGGATTGGAATGGAATGGAATGGTATGGAATATGGAATGGAATGGAATGGAATGTGGAATGGAACATGGAAAGGAACGAGGAATGGAACGTGTAACAGAACACTGAATGGAAGGTGGAATGGAATGTAAAGGAACGTGGAAAGCAATGTGGAATGGAATGGAATGGAAAGTATAGTGTAACGTGGGATGGAATGGAATGGAATGTGGAATGGAATGTGGAATGGAAAGTGGAATAGAATTTGGAATGTAACGTGGAATGGAATGTTGAATGAAATTGAATGGAATGTGGAATGGACTGGAAAGGAATGTGGAATAGAATCGAATGATCTGGAAAGTAATGTGGAATAGAATTGAATGTTCTGGAAAGTGGAATAGAATGGAATGGAAAGCAGAATGGAATGGAATGGAATGGAATGTGGAAAGTAATGAAAGGGAATGGAATGTGAAATTGATTGAAATAGAATGTGGAATGCATTGGAATGGGGAAAGGAATGGAATGGAATGTGGAATGGAACGCAATGGAAATTGGAATGGAATGTGGAATGGAATGTGCAATGTAATGGAAGGCAGTGTGGAATAGAATTGAATGGAATGTCGAATGTAATAGAATGGAATGGAATGTGGAATGTAATGGAACGGAATGTGGAATGGAATGGAATAGAATGTGGAACAGAATGGAGCGTGGAATGGAATGACAAGGAATTGAATGTGAATTGGAATGGAATGGAATATGTAATGGAATGGAATGGAAAGGGAAATGGAATGTTTAACTGAATGAGAAATGGAAGGTGCAATGGAATGTGGAATGGAATGTGGAAAGGAACGAATAGAATGTGGAATGGGATGGAATGGAATGAGGAAAGGAAGGGGTATGAACGCAATGGAATGTGAAATGGAATGTGGAATGGAATGCTAAATGGAAATGAATAGAATGTGGAATAGAATGGAAACAAAAATAGAATGGAATGGAATGTGGAATAGAATGAGAAATGGAATGGAATGTGGATTCGAACGGAAAGGAATGTGTAATGGAATGGAATAGAGTGGAATGGAAAGTGAAATGGAATGTGGAATGGAATGTGAAATGTAATGTGGAATTGAATGTGGGATGGAAAGTTGAATGGAATGGAATGGTAAGTGGAAAGGAATGGAATGGAATGGAAAGTGGAATGGAATGGAATGTGGAATTGAATGGAATGCAATGTGGAATAGAATGGAATGGAAAGGAATGTGGAATGGAATGGAATGGAATGTGGAATTGAATGGAATTGAATGTGGAATGGAATGGAATGGAATGCAATGTGGAGTTGAATGTGGAATGGAATGGAATGGAATGTGGAATGGAATATGAAATTAAATGTGGAGTGGAATTGAATAGAAGTGTATGGAAAGGAATGTTTAGTGGAAGGGTTGGAATGTGGAATGGAAGGTGGAATGGAATGTGGAATTTAATGGAATGTGTAATGGAACGTAAAGTTATGTGTAATGGAACGGAATGGAATGTGTAATTGAAAAGAATGGAATGTGGAATCGAAAGGAGTGGAATGTGGAATGGAATTGAATGGAATACAATGTGGAATGGAATGTGGAATGGAATGTTAAATGGAATGTGGAATGGAATGGAATGGAATGGAATGGAATGGAATGTGGAATGAAATGGAAAGGAATGTGGAATTCACTTGAGATGAATGGGATGTGGAATGGAATGGAATGGGACGGAACTTGGAATGGAATGGAAAGGATTGTGGAATGGAACATGGAATTGAATGGGATGCATTGTGGAATGGAATGTGGAATAGTATGGAATGGAATTTGGAATGGAATGTGGAATGGAATGGAAAGTGGAATGGAATGGAACGGAATGCAATGTGTTACGGAATGGAATTGAATGGAATGGAATTTGGAATGGAATGTGGTATGGTATGGAGGGGAGTGTGTAATGGATTGTGGAATGGAATGGAATGGAATGTGGAATGGAATGGAATTGAGTGTGGAATGGAATGCAGAATGGAAAGAGGACCATGCCGTGGAATGGAATATGGAATGGAATGGAATGGAAGGGAATGTGTAATGGAAAGTGGAATGGAATGGAGTGGAATCAGAAATGGAATGTGGAATGCAATGGAATGTGGAATAGAATGGAAAGCAATGGAATGTGGAAAGGAATAAAATATGGAATGGAATGCGGAATGGAATGTAAAGGAAAGAGGAATGGAATGAGGAATGGAATGGAAATGAATGTGGAAAGGAATGTGGAATGGAATAGAAAGGAATGTGGAATGGAATTGAATGGAATGTGGAATGGAATAGAATGGGATGTGAAATTCAATGGAATTGAATGGAATGTGGAATGGAATGGAATGGAATGTGGAATGGAATGGAATGGAATTTGAAATGGAATGGACTGGAATGTGGAATGGAATGGAATGGAATGTCGAATGGAAAGGAATGGAATGTGGAGTGGAATAGAATTGTATGGAAGGTGGAATGGAACGGAATGTAAAGTGGAATAGAATGGAATTGTATGTAATGTGGAATGGAATGGAATGGAATGAGGAATGTATTGGCATGAAGTGAGGAATGGTATGGAATGGAATGGAATATGGAATTTAATGGAATGGAATGCAATGTGGAATGGAATGGAATGGAATTTGCAATGGAAGGGAAAGGAATGGAAAGGAATGTGTAATTGAATGGAATGGCATGTGGAGTGGAATGGAATGGGAAGTGGAATGGAATGTGGAATGGAATGCAATGTGCAATGGAATGTGGAATGGAATGGAAAGAAATGTGGAAAGGAATGGAACGAAATGGAGAATGGAAAGGAATGGAATTTGGAATGGAATGGAATGGTATGGAATGTGGAATGGAAAGGAACGGAATGGAATGGAAGGTGGAATGGAAAGGAATGGAATTTGGAATGGCAAGGAATGTAATCTGGAATGTAATGGAATGGAATGGAATGTGGAATGCCTTGGAATGGAATGGAATACGGAACGGAATTGAAAGGAATGTGCAATGGAATGGAATGGAATGAAATTCTATGTGATGAGGAATGGAATGGATTGGAATGTGGAAAGGAAGGGAATGGAATATGGAATTTAATGGAATGGAATGGAATGTGGAAGGGAATGGAATGGAATGCGGAAAGGAATCGAATGGAATCTGCAAGGGAATGGAATTGAATGTGGAAATTAATGGAATGGAAGGGAATGGAATTGAATGTGGAAATTAATGGAATGGAATGGAATGTGCAATGGAATGGGAAGGAATGGAATGCAGAATGGCATGGAATGGAATGTGGAGTGGAAAGGAATTGAATGGAATGGAATGGAATGTGGAATGGAATGTGGAATGGATAGGAATGGAATGTGGAATGGAATGTGGAATGGAATGTGGAATGGAATGTGGAATTGAAAGGAATGGAATGGAATGGATTGTGGAATGGAATGTGGAATGGAATGTGGAATTGAAAGGAATGGTACGGACTGGATTGTGGAATAGAAAATGGAATAGATTGTGGAATGGAACATGGAATGGAAAGGATTGGAATGTGTAATGTAACATGCAATGCAACCTGGAATGGGATGCAGACTGGAACGTGGAATGGAATGTGCAATGGAATGTGGAATGGAACGTGGAATTGAAAGGAATGGAAAGTAGAATAGAACGTGGAATGGAACGGAATAGAACGTGGAATGGAATGTGGAATGAAATCCAGAATGGAACGTGAAATGGAACGTGGAATGGATTGGAATGGAATGCTAGGCAATGTGGAATGAAATTTGGTATGTAATATAATGGAATGTGGAATGGAATGTCGAATGGAATGTAATGGAATGTGGAACGGAATGTAATGGGATGTGGAATGGAAAGGAATGGAATATGGAATGCAACGTGGAATGGAATGTGGAATAGAAAGAGGAATGGAATGGAATGGATTGTGCAATGGAACGTGGAATGGAATGGAATGCAACATGGAATGGAACGTGGAATGCAACGTTCAATGGAACGTGGAATGGAATGTGGAATGCAGCGTGGAATGGAATGTGGAAGGGAATGTGGAATGGAACGTGGAATGGAATGGAATGGAATGTGAAATGGAATCTCGAATGGAATGTGGAATGGAATGGAATGGAACGTGAAATGGAATCTCGAATGGAATGTGGAATGGAATGGAATGGAATGTGGAATTGAATGGATTGGAATGTGGAGTGGAATGTGGAAAGGAATGGAATGGAATGGGAATGGAAAGTAGAATGGAATGCAGAATGGAATTTGGACTGGAATGGAATGGAATGTGGAATGGAATGGAATGTGGAGTGGAAAGTGGAATGGAATGTGGTGTGGCACGTGGAATGGAACGTAGTGCAAT
This sequence comes from Pongo pygmaeus, assembly GCF_028885625.2. Taxonomy (NCBI): domain Eukaryota; kingdom Metazoa; phylum Chordata; class Mammalia; order Primates; family Hominidae; genus Pongo; species Pongo pygmaeus. Next base: position 6,937,442 of record NC_072385.2, read on the forward strand.
GTGGAATGGAATGTGGAATAAAATGTGAAATGGAAAATGGAATGGAATGCAATGTGGAATCGAACGTGGAATGAAATGAAGTGGAGCGGGGAATGCATCGTGGAATGGAATGTTGAAAGGAAAGTGGAATGGAATGGAATGCAATGTGGAATGGAAAGCGGAAAGGAATGGAATGGAACGTGGAATGGAATGTGCAATGGAATGTGGAATGCAACGTGGAATGGAATGTAATGGAAAGTGGAATGAAATCTGGAATGCAATGGAATGGAATGTGGAATCTAATGTGGAATGGATTGTGCAATGGAATGTGGAATGCAACGTGGAATGGAATGTAATGGAAAGTGGAATGAAATCTGGAATGCAATGGAATGGAATGTGGAATCTAATGTGGAATGGAACGAGGAATGGAATGGAATGGAACGTGGAATAGAACGTGGAATGGAAAGGAATGGAATGTGGAATGGAATGTGGAATGGAAAGTGGAATGGATTGGAAAGGAAAGTGGAATGTAACATGGAAAGGAACGGAATGGAAAGTGGAAAGGAATGAGGAAAGGAAAGTGGAAATTAATGTGGAAAGGAATGTGGAATGGAACGGAATGGAATGTGGAATTTAATGTGGAATATAATGTGTAATATAATGGAATGCATTGTGGAATGGAATGTGGATTAGAATGGAATGGAATGTGGAATGGAATGGAATGGAATGTGGAATTGAAGGGAATGGAATGGAATGGAATGTGGAATTGAATGGAATGGGAAGAGGAATGGAATGGAATGGGAAGAGGAATGGAATTTGGCATGGAACGGAATGTGAAATGGAATGAGTAATGCATTGGAAAGAATATGGAATTGAAGGGAATGTAAGGTGGAATGGCATGGAATGGAATGGATTGGAATGTGGAATGGAATTGTATGGAATGTAGAATGGAAAGGAATGGAATGTGGAATGGAATGGAATGGTATGGAAAGGCATGGAATGGAATGGAATGTGGAATGGAATGTGGAATTCAGTGGAATGGAATTTGGTTTGGAATGGAATGGAATGTGGAATGGAAGGTCAAATGGAATGTCGAATGTAAAGTGGAATGGAAAGCAATGGAATGTGCAAGGCAATGGAGTGGAATGTGGAATGGAATAGAATGCAATGTGGAATGGAATGCGGAATAGAATGTGGAATGGAAAGCAATGGTATCTGGAAGGGAATGGAATGGAATGGAGTGGAATGGAACGTGAAATGCAACATAAAATGGAAGGTGGAACGGAATGAGGAATGAAATGGAAATGAATGTGGAATGGAAGGTAATGGAATGTGGAATTGAATGTGGAATGGAATGCAAAGGAATGTGGAATGGAATGGAAAGGATGTGGAATTGAAAGTAATGAAAAGTGGAATGGAATGGAATGGAATGGAACGGAATGTGGAATGTTATGGAAAGAAAACTGTAATGGAACATGGAACGGAATGGAATGGAACGTGGAATGGAAAGTGGAAAGGAACGTGGAAGGGAATGGAAAGGAACGTGGAATGGAACGTGGAATTGAATGTGGAATGTAAGGTGGAATGGAACGTGGAATGGAATGGAATCGAATGTGGAATGGAATGGAATGCAATGTGCAATAGAATGGAAAGGAATGTTGAATATAATGTGGAATGGAATGGAAAGGAATAAAGAATGGAGTTGAATGGAATGGAATGGAATAGAATGCAATGGAAAGTGGAATGGAACGTGGAAGGCAACGTGGAATGGAATGTGGAATGGAAAGGAATCGAATGTGGAATGGAAGGGAATGGAATGTGTAATGGAATGTGTAATGGAATGGAATGGAATGGAATGGAATGTGGAATGGAATGTGGAATGGAATGTGGAATGGAATGTGGAATGGAATGGAATGGTATGGAAAGTGGAATGGAATGGTATGGAAAGTGGAAAGGAATGGAATGGAATAGAATGCAATATGGAACGGAATGCAATGGAATGTGGAATGGAATGGAATCGAATGTGTAATGGAATGGAATAAAATGGAATGCAGAGTGGTATGGAATGGAATGCGCAACGGTATGGAATTGAATGTGGAATAGAATGGAATGCAAAGTGGAGTTGAATGAAATGGAAAGTGGAATGGAATGGAATGGAATGTGGAATGTAATGGAATGGAATGGTATGGAATGGAAGGTGGAAAGGAATGTGAATTAGTTTGTGGAATGGAACGAGGAATGGAATAAAATGGAACGTGGAATGGAATGGAATGAAACGTGGAATGGAATGGAATGGAACGTGGAATGGAATATGGAATGGAATGTGGAATGAAACGTTGACTGGAATGTGGCAGGGAATGGAATTTTAAATGCAATGGAATGGAATGTGGAATGGAATGGAATGGAATATGGAATGCAACGTGTAATGGAAAGAAATGAAAGGTGGAATGGAACGTGGAATGGAACCAATAATGGAACATAGAATGGAACGAGGAATTGAAAGGAATGGAACGTCAAATGGAAAGCAGAATGTAACGTGGAATGGAATAGAATGGAAAGTGGAATGGAATGTGGAATGTAATGGAAATGAATGTGGAATGGAATGGAATGGAATGTGGTAAGGAATGTGGAAAGGAATAGAATGGAATGTCGAATGGAATCTGGTATCGGATGTGGAATGGAATGGACTACGGAATGGAATGTTGAATGGAATGTTCAATGGAATGTGGAATGGAATGGAACGGAACGGATTGGAATGGAATGTGGAATGGCATGTGAATTGGAATGCAATGGAAAGTGGACGGGAAAGTGGAGGAAATGCAATGAAATGAGAATGGAATGTGGAATTGAATGTGTAATGCAATTTGGAATGGACTGTGGAATGGAATGTGGAACGGAATTTGGAATGGAATGTGGAATACAATGGAATGGAATGGAATGTGAATTGGAATGCAATGGAATGTGGAATGGAATGTGGAATGAAATGCAAAGGAATGAGAATGGAATGCGGAATGGAATGTGGAACGGAATGTGGAATGCAAAGTGGAATGGAATGGAATGGAATGTGCAATGGAATGAAGAATGGAATGTGGAATGGAACGGAATATAACGTGGAATGTAATGTGGAATGGAATGTGGAAGGGAAAATGGAATGGAATGTGGAATAGAACATGGAATGGAACATGGAATGGAACGTCGAATGGGATGTTCAATGAAATATGGAATGGAAAGTTGAATGGAATGGAATGGAACACGGAATTGAACGTGGAAAGGAATGGAATGGAATGTGGAATGGAAAGTAGAATGGAACGTGGAAAGTAATGTGGAAGGGAAAATGGAGTGGAATGGAATGGAATTTGGAATGGAAAGTAGAATGGAAAGTGGAAAGTAATGTGGAATGGAATGTGGAAGGGAAAGTGGAGTGGAATGGAATGGAATGGAATGGAATGTGAAATGGAACGTGCAATGTATCGTGGAATTGAATGTGAAATGGATTGTGGAATGGAAGGTGAAATGCAATGTCGAATGCAAAGTGGAATGGAATATGGAATGGAACGAGAAATTGAATGGAATGGAATATTGAATGGAACGTGGAATGGAATGGAATGGAATGTGGAATGGAATGCGGAATGTAGTGGAATGCAATGTGGAATGGAATCTTAATAGGAAAGTGGAATGGAATGGAATGGAATGTGGAATGGAACGTTGAATGGATTGTGCAACTTAATGTGGAATGGAATGGAATGAAATGTGGAATGGAATGTGGAATGGAACGGAATGTAACGTGGAATGAAATGTGGAATGGAAAGTGGAGTGTAATGGAATGGAATATGGACTGAAACCAGGAAAGGAATGGAATGGACGGTGGAATGCAACGTGGAAAGGAACGTGGAATGGAACGTGTAATGGAATGTGGAACGGTATGTGGAATGGAGTGGAATGGAATCTGTTAAGGAATGTGGAATGGAATGTGGAAAGGAAAGTGTAATGTAATGGAATGGAATGTGGACTCAAAGGAGGAATTGAATGGAATGGAAGGCGGAATGGAAGGTGGAATGGAATGTGGAAGGGAACGTGTAAAGTAATGTAGAATGGAACGTGGAATGGAATGGAATGGAATGTGGAATGGAATGTGGAATGTAGTGGAATGCAATGTGGAATGGAATCTTAATAGGAAAGTGGAATGGAATGGAATGGAATGTGGAATGGAACGTTGAATGGATTGTGCAACTTAATGTGTAATGGAATGGAATGAAATGTGGAATGGAACGGAATGTAACGTGGAATGAAATGTGGAATGGAAAGTGGAGTGTAATGGAATGGAATATGGACTGAAACCAGGAAAGGAATGGAATGGAAGGAGGAATGCAGCGTGGAAAGGAACGTGGAATGGAATGTGTAATGGAATGTGGAACGGTATGTGGAATGGAGTGGAATGGAATCTGTTAAGGAATGTGGAATGGAATGTGGAAAGGAAAGTGTAATGTAATGGAATGGATTGTGGACTCAAACGAGGAATTGAATGGAATGGAAGGCAGAATGGAAGGTGGAATGGAATGTGGAAGGGAACGTGTAAAGTAATGTAGAATGGAATGTGGACTGGAATGGAATGGAATGTGGAATGGAATATGTAATGGAATGTGGAATGGAATGTGGAATGGAAGGGAATGGGATGTAGAATGAAATGTGGAATGGAATGTGAAATGGAATGTTGAGTTGCGTGTGGAATGGAAAGTGGAATGGAACATGGAATGGAAAGTGGAATGTGATGTTCAGTGGAATATGGAATGAAAAGTTGAATGGAATGGAATGGAACGTGGAATTGAATGTGGAAAGGAATGGAATGGAACGTTGCATGGAACGTATAATGGAACGTGGAAAAGGAATGTGGAATGGAACGTGGAATGGAATGTGGAAGGGAATGTAGAGTGGAATGGAATGGAATGTGGAATGGAACTTGAAATGTATCGTGGAATAGAATATGAAATGGAACGTGGAATGGAACGTGAAATGGAATGTGAAATGTAATGTGGAATGCAATATGGTATGGAACGTGAAATTGAATGAAATGGAATGTTGAATGGAACGTGGAATGCAAAGGAATGGCATGTGGAATGGAAAGTGGAATATAATGGAATGGAATGTGGAATGGAATCTGGAAAGGAAAGTGGAATGAAACAGAAGGGAATGTGGAATGGAACGTGGAATGGAATCTGCAAAGGAATATGGAATGGAATGGAATGGAATGTGGAATGGAATGTGGAATGAAACGGAATGTAATTTGCAATGGAATGTTGAATGGAATATCAAAAGGATAGTGGAATGTAATGCAGTGGAATGTGGAGAGAAACGATAAATGGAATGGAAGGTAATGTGGAATGGAATGTGGAATGGAACGTGGAATGGAACGTGGAATGGAATGTGGAATGGAATGTGGAATGAAATGGAATGTGAAATGGAAAGTGGAATGGAATGTGAAATGGAATGTGGAATGGAATGTGGAATGGAATGAAATGGAACGTGGAATGGAATGCAATGGAAAGTGGAATGGAATGTAATGGAATGCGGAATGTAATGGAATGGAATGTGGAATGGAATGGACGGTGGCATGCAATGGAATGGAACCTGGAATGGAATGCAATGTAACGTGGAATGGAACCTGGAATGGAATGCAATGTAACGTGGAATGGAAAGAAATGCAACGTGGATTGGAATGGAATGGAATGTGGAAAGGAATGGAATAGAATGTGAAATGGAATGAAAAGGAATGTGCAATGGAATGTGGAATGGAAATGAATGGAATGAGGATAAGAATGTGGAATGGAATGGAATGTAGAATGCAGTGGAATGGAATGCAATGTGTGATGGAATGGAGTTGAATTGAATGGAATTTGGAGTGGAGTTTGGAATGGAATTTGGAGTGGAGTTTGGAATGGAATGGAGTGGATTATGTAATGGAATGAGGAATGGAATGGAATGGATTGTGGAATGGAATCTGAAATGGAATGGAATGGAGTGTGAAAGGCAACGAGGAATGGAAAGTGGCCTAGAACGTGGAATGGAACCTGGAATGGAATGGAATCGAAGGGAATGCGGAATGGAAAGTGGAATGGAATGGAGTGTAATGATAAAAGGAATGTGGAATAGAATGGAATGTGGAATGGAATGGAAAGGAATGGAAAGAGGAATGGAATGGAAGGGAATGTGGAACAGAATATGCAATGGAATGAAAATGAATGTGGAATGGAATTGAATGGAATGTGGAATGGAATGGAATGGATCGTGGAATGGAAAGTGGAATGGAATGTAAAGGAATGTGGAATGGAATGTGGAATGGAATTGAATGAAATGTGGAATGCAAAGTGGAATGGAATGGAATGGAATGTGGAATGGAATGTGGAATGGAACGTAGAATGGATTGGAATGGAATGTGGCATGGAATTTGGAATGGAATATGGAATAGAATGTGGAATGGAATGTAATCTGGAGTGGTATGTGGAATTGAATATCGAATGGAATGGAATGGAATATGGAATGGAATGGATTGGAAATGAATGGATTGGAATGGAATGGGATATGGAATGGAACGGAATACGGAATGGAGGGGAATGGAAAGTGGAATGGAAGGGAATGGAATCTGGAATGAAATGGAATATAATGTGGAATAGAATGGAATACAATGGAATAGAATGTGGAATGGAAGGGAATGGAATGAGGAAAGGAATGGAATGGAATAGAATGTGGAATGGAATGGAATAGAATGTGTAATGGAATGGTATGGAATGTGGAATTGAATGGAATGGAATGTGGAAAGGAATGGAATGGAATGGAATGGAATGTGGAATGGAATGGTATGGAATGTGGAAAGGAATGGAATGGAATGCGGAATGGAATGGAATGGAATGTGGAATGGAATGGAATGGAATGTGGAATGAAATGGAATGGAATGTGGAATGGAATGGAGTGGAATGTGTAATGGAATGGAATGAGGATTGGGATGTGCAATGGACTGGAATGAAATGGAATGGAATGTGGAATGGAATGGAATAAAATTTGCAATGGAATGGTATGTGGAATTGAATATGGAGTGGAATGGAATGTGGAATGGAATGTGGAATGGAATGGAATGGAATGAAATGTGGAATGGAAAGGAAAGGAATGTGAAATGGAATGTAATGTAATGTGGAATCGAATGGAATTGAATGGAATGTGGAATAGAATTGAATAAAGTGGAATATGAAATGGAATGAAATGTGGAATGGAATGTGTAATGGATTCGAATGAAATGGAATGTGGAAAGGAAAGGAATGTTTAATGGAATGGAATGGATTGTGGAATGGAATGGAGTGGAATGGAATGGAATGTGGAATGCAATGGAATGGAATGCAATGTGTGATGGAATGGAGTTGAATTGAATGGAATTTGGAGTGGAGTTTGGAATGGAATTTGGAGTGGAGTTTGGAATGGAATGGAGTGGATTATGTAATGGAATGAGGAATGGAATGGAATGGATTGTGGAATGGAATCTGAAATGGAATGGAATGGAGTGTGAAAGGCAACGAGGAATGGAAAGTGGCCTAGAACGTGGAATGGAACCTGGAATGGAATGGAATCGAAGGGAATGCGGAATGGAAAGTGGAATGGAATGGAGTGTAATGATAAAAGGAATGTGGAATAGAATGGAATGTGGAATGGAATGGAAAGGAATGGAAAGAGGAATGGAATGGAAGGGAATGTGGAACAGAAAATGCAATGGAATGAAAATGAATGTGGAATGGAATTGAATGGAATGTGGAATGGAATGGAATGGATCGTGGAATGGAAAGTGGAATGGAATGTAAAGGAATGTGGAATGGAATGTGGAATGGAATTGAATGAAATGTGGAATGCAAAGTGGAATGGAATGGAATGGAATGTGGAATGGAATGTGGAATGGAACGTAGAATGGATTGGAATGGAATGTGGCATGGAATTTGGAATGGAATATGGAATAGAATGTGGAATGGAATGTAATCTGGAGTGGTATGTGGAATTGAATATCGAATGGAATGGAATGGAATATGGAATGGAATGGATTGGAAATGAATGGATTGGAATGGAATGGGATATGGAATGGAACGGAATACGGAATGGAGTGGAATGGAAAGTGGAATGGAAGGGAATGGAATCTGGAATGAAATGGAATATAATGTGTTATAGAATGGAATTCAATGGAATAGAATGTGGAATGGAAGGGAATGGAATGAGGAAAGGAATGGAATGGAATAGAATGTGGAATGGAATGGAATAGAATGTGTAATGGAATGGTATGGAATGTGGAATGGAATGGAATGGAATGTGGAAAGGAATGGAATGGAATGTGGAATGGAATGGTATGGAATGTGGAAAGGAATGGAATGGAATGCGGAATGGAATGGAATGGAATGGAATGGAATGTGGAATGAAATGGAATGGAATGTGGAATGGAATGGAGTGGAATGTGTAATGGAATGGAATGAGGATTGGGATGTGCAATGGACTGGAATGAAATGGAATGGAATGTGGAATGGAATGGAATAAAATTTGCAATGGAATGGTATGTGGAATTGAATATGGAGTGGAATGGAATGTGGAATGGAATGTGGAATGGAATGGAATGGAATGAAATGTGGAATGGAAAGGAAAGGAATGTGAAATGGAATGTAATGTAATGTGGAATCGAATGGAATTGAATGGAATGTGGAATAGAATTGAATAAAGTGGAATATGAAATGGAATGAAATGTGGAATGGAATGTGTAATGGATTCGAATGAAATGGAATGTGGAAAGGAAAGGAATGTTTAATGGAATGGAATGGATTGTGGAATGGAATGGAGTGGAATGGAATGGAATGTGGAATGCAATGGAATGGAATGTAGAATGGAATGCAATGGAATGGAATGGAATGGAATGGAATCTGGAATGGAATAGTATTGAATGAGGAAATAAAGTAATGTAATGAAACGGAATTAAATGGAACGTCGAATGAAATGGAAGGTGAAATTGAATGGAATGGAATTTTGAATGGAATGTGGAATGGAATATAATGAAATGTGGAATGGAATGTGGAACGGAATGGAATGCAATGTTCAATGGAATGTAGAATGAAGTGGAACGTGTAATGGAATGGAATCAAACGTGGAATGGAATTGAATGGAACGTGGAATGGAATGGAATGGAATGCAATGGAATGGAATGTGGAAAAGAATGGAACATGGCACAGAATGGAACGGAACGTATTGTGGAATGGAATGGTATGGAACGTGGAATGGAATGGAATGGAATGAGGAATGGAATTTGCAATTGAAAGGATAGTGGAATGAAATTGAATGGAATGGAATGTGGAATGGAATGTTAAATGGAATCTGATGGAATGTGGAATGGAATGTGGAATGGAATGGAATGGAATGGAATGTGGAATGGAATGAAATGGAATGTGGGATGGAATGTGGATTGGAAGGGAATGCAAAGTGGAATTGAATGGAATAGAATGAGGAATGGAATGTGGAATGGAGTGGAATAGAAAGTGGAATAGAATGTAGAAGAATGTGGAATGGAATGTGAAATGGAACGTGGAGTAGAACGTCGAATGGAAAGTGGAATGGAACGTGGAACGGAATGGAAATGAATGTGGAATGGAATGTAATAGAATGGAACGTAATTAAATAGGACGTGGAATGGAATGGAATGTGAAATTGAATGGAATAGAATAAGGAATGGAATGTAATGGAATGTGGTATGGTATTCAATGGAATGGGGAATGGAATGTGGAATGGAATGGAATGGAGTGTGGAATGGAATCTGGAATGGAATGGAATGGAATGTGGAATGGAATGGGGAAAGGAATGTGGAAAGGAAAGTCGAATGGAACGGAAAGGAAGATGGAATGCAATATGGAATGGAGTGTGAAATGTAATGCGGAATGGAACACAATGGAATGTGGAATGGTATGTGGAATGGACTGTGGAAAGTAATGTGGAATTGAACGGAAAGGAAGTTGGAATGGAATGTGGAATGGATTGTAGAATGGAAAGTGAAATGTATTGGAATTGAATATGGAATTGAACGTGGAATGGAATGGAATGGGACGTGGAATGGAACGTGGATCAGAACGTGGAATGGAATGGAAGAGAACGAGGAATGGTATGTGGGATGGAATGTGGAAAGTAATGGAATGGAATGTGGAATGGAATGTGGAACGGAATGGAATGTGATGCGGAATGGAATGGAATGGAAAGTGAAAGGGAATGTGGAAAGGAATGTGAAATGGAATGTGGAATGGAATGTGAAATTGCATAGAATGGAATGTGAAATGGAATCTCAAATGTAATGGTGAATGGAATATGGAATTGCATGGAAGGGAATGCGGAATGGAATGAAATGAAAGGTGGAATGGAACGTGTAATGGAAAAGTGAGAGTAACGTGGAACTTAACGTGGAATGGGGTGGAATGGAATGTGGAATGGAATGGAATGGAATGTGGAAAGGAATGAGGAATCGAATGTGGAATGGAATGGAACGGAATGTGGAATGGAATGTGGAACGGAATGTGGAATGGAATGTGGAATGGAATGTGGAAAGAAATGTGAAACGGAACAGAATGGAATGTGAAATTAAATGGAATGCAAAGTGGAATGGAATGGAATGAGGAATGGAATACAATGTGGAATAGAATGTGGAATGGATTACGGAACGAAATCTTCATAGGAAAGTGGAATGGAATGTGGAAAGGAATGTTGAATGTAACGGAAAGCAATGTGAAATTGAATGGAATGAAATGTGGAAATAAATGTGGAATGGAATGGAATGGAACGTGGAATGGAATGGAATGGAATGTGGAATGGAATGGAATGGAACGTGGAATGGAATGTGGAATGGAATATGGAATGGATTGTGGAATGAAATGTGGAATGGAATGGACTGCAATTTGGATTGAAATGTGGAATGGAGTGTAGAATGAAACGTAGAGTGGAAGGGAATGGAATGTGGAACGGAATGTGGAGTAGAGTGTGGAATGGAATGTGGAACGGAACGGGATGGGAAGTGGAATGGAATGTGGAATGGAATGTGGAATGCACCGTAAAATGGAATGGAAAGCAATCTGGAATGGAACGTGGAATGGAATGAGCAAAGAATTGGAAAGTGGAAAGTAATGGAATGGAATGGGGAACAGAATGGAATGGAATGTGCAATGGAATGTGGAAAGGAATGGAAAGGAATGTGCAATGGAATGTGGAAAGGAATGGAAAGGAATGTAGAATGGAACGTGGAATGGAATGGACTGGATGTGGATTGGGATGTGGAATGGAACGTGGATTGGAGCGACAAATGGAATGGAATGGAATGTGGAATGGAATGGAATGGAGTGTGGATTGGAATGTGGAATGGAATGGAAAGCGGAATGGAATGGAACGGAATGTGGAATGGAATGGGATGGAATGTGGAAGAGAATGGAATGGAATGTGGTTTGGAATGGAATGGAAATTGGAAAAGAATGTGGAAAGGAATGTGGAATAGAATCCGGAATGTAAATGAATGGAATGTGGAAGGGTATGGATTCGAATGTGGAATAGAGTGGAATGGAATGTGGAAGAGAATGGAAAGGAATGGAAAGTGGAATAAAATGGAATTGAAAGGAACGGAATGTGGAATGGAATGGAATGGAATCTGGAATGCAATGTAGTGGAATTGAATGTGAAATTGAGTGGAATGTTATGTGGAAAGGAATGGAATGGAATGTGCAATGGAATGGAAAGCAATGTGGAATGGAATGGATTTGAACGTGGAATGGAATGTAGAATGGAATGTGGAACGGAATAAAATGGAATGGAATGGAATGTGGAATGGAACAGAAAGGAATGTGGAACAGAATGGAATGGAATTCAATCAGGAATGGAATGTTGTATGTAATCGAATGGAATGTGGAATGGAATGGAATGGAATGTGAAATGGAATGGAATGGAATGGAATAGAATGGGAAACAGAATGTGGAACGAAATGTGAAATGGAATGGAATGGAATATGTAATGGAACGTGGAATGGAATTGAATGGAATGTGGAATGGAACGTGCAACAGATTGTGGAATGGAATGGAATGTGAACTGGAATATGGAATAGAATGGAATGGAAAGTTTAAATGGAATGGAATGGAATGTGGAAGAAAATGTAGAATGGAAGAGAATGGAATGTGGAATGGAACGTGGAATAGGATGTGGAATGGAATGGGATGTGGAATGGAATGTTTAATGGAATGGAATGGAAAGTTTAAATTGAAAGGAATGGAATGTGGAGTGGAATGGAATGCAATGTGGAATGGAATGTCGAAAGGAGCGGAATGGAAAGTGAAATGGAATGGAATCCAACGTGGAATGGAATGGAATGGAATGGAATGTGGAATGGAATGGAATGGAATGTGGAATGGTACGCAAAGCAATGTAGAATGGACTGTGGAATGGCAATGTAGAATGGACTGTGGAATGGAATGTGGAATGGAAAGCAGTGGAATGTGCAATGGAATGTGGAATGGAATGTGGAATGGAAAGCGAAATGAAATGGAATGGAATATGGAATGGAAGGTATAGTGGAATGGAATGGAACGTGGAATGGAACTTGGAATGAAACCTTGAATGGAACGTGCAATGGAAAGTGGAATGTAATGTGGAATGGAAAGGAATGGAATGTGGAATGGAATGGAATAGAATGTGGAATGGAATGGATTGGAATGTGGAATTGATTGTGGAATGCCATGGAATGGAATGAGAATAGAATATGGAATGGAATGTAACGGAATGCGGAATGGAACGGAAGGGAAAGTTACGGAATGTGGAATGGAGTGGAACGCAAAGTGCACTGGAATGGAATGGAAAGTGGAATGTAACGTGGAATGGAATGAGGAATGGAATGGAAAGGAATGTGGAATGGAAGGGAATAGAAAGTGGAATGGTATAGAATGGAATTGATTGGAATCTGGAATGGAATGGAATGGAAAGTAGAATGGAAAGTAATGGAATGTGGAATGGAATGGAATTGTATGGAAAGTGGAATCAAAAATAATGGAATGTGGAAGAGAATGGAATGGTAATTAACGTGGAATGGAATGGAATGGAATGGAATGTGGAATGGAATATAGAATGGAATGTGGAATGGAATGCAAAGGAATGTGGAATGGAATGGAAAGGATGTGGAACGGAAGGTAAAGGAAAGTGGCATGGAATGTGGAATGGAATAAAATGGAATGGAATGGAATGTGGAATGGAACGTGGATTGGAATGGAATGGAATGTGGAATGGAAAGTGGAAAGGAACGTGGAAGGGAATGGAAAGGAACCTGGAATGGAAAGTGGAAAGAAACGTGGAAGGGAATGGAATGGAACCTGGAATGGAATGTGGAATATAACGTGGAATGGAACTTGGAATGGAATGGAATGGATCATAGAATGCAATGTGGAATGGAACATGGAATGGAACGTGGAATGGAAAGTGGAATGGAATGTGGAAAGCAAAGGAATGGAATGTGGAATGGAATGGAATGGAATGTGGAATTGAGTGGAATGCAATTTGCAATAGAATGGAAGTGAATGTCGAATATAATGTGGAATGGAATGGAAAGGAATCCAGAATGGACTGGAATGGAATGGAATGGAAAGTGGAATGGAACGTGGAATGCAAAATGGAATGGAATGTGGAATGGAAAGGAATCGAACGTGGAATGGAAGGGAATGGAATGTGCATTGGAAAGTGTAATGGAATGGAATGGAATGCAATGGAATGTGGAATGGAATGTAATGGAATGTCGAATGGAATTTGGAATGGAATGTAATGGTATGGAATGTGGAACGGAATGGAATGGAATAGAATGCAATGTGGAATGGAATGGAATGAAATGTGCAATGGAATGGAATCGAATGTGTAATGGAATGGAGAGAAATGGAATGCCGAAATTTATGGAATGGTATGCTGTATGGTATGGAATGGAATGTGGAATGGAATGTGGAATGGAATGGAATGCAATGGAGTGGAATGGAATGTGGAATTGAATTTAATGGAAAGTGGAATGGAATGGAATAGAATGTGTAGTGGAATGGAATGGAATGGAATGGAAAGTGCAATGGAATGTGAAGTGGAATGTGGAATGGAACGTGGAATGGAATGAAATGGAACGTGGAATGGAATGGAATAGAACGTGGAGTGGAATGCGAAATGGAACATGGAATGAAATGTTGACTGGAACGTGGATTGGAATGGAATGTTGAATGGAATGGAATGGAATGTGGAATGGAATGGAATGGAATATGGAATGTAATGTGGAATGGAAAGAAACAGAAGGTGGAATGGAACTTGGAAGGGAACCACTAATGGAAAGTACAATGGAACGTGGAGTGCAATGGAATGGAACATCAAATGGAAAGTAGAAGGAACGTTGAATGGAATGTAATGGAAAGTGTAATGGAATGTGGAATGTAATGGAACTGAACGTGGAATGGAATGGAATGCAATGTGGTAAGGAATGTGGAAAGGAATGGAATGGAATTTGGAATGGAAGGTGTTATCGGATGTGGAACGGAATTTGATCGAATGTGGAATGGAATGGAATGGAATGTGAAAAGGAATGTGGAATGAAATCTGGAATGGAATGTGGAAAGAAATGTGGAATGAAATGGAATGGAATGTGAAATGGAACATGGAATGGAAAGTGGAATGGAATGTGCAATGTAATGTGGAAGGGAACGTGCAATGGAAAGGAATGGAAAGTGGACTGGAAAGTGGAATGGAATGGAATGGAACGTGGAATTGAATGTGGAATGGGCTGTGGAATGGAAAGTGAAATGGAACGTCGAAAGCACTGGATTGGAATGTGGAATGTAATGTGGAATGTAATGCCAGGCAATGTGGATTGGAAAGTGGAATGGAATGGAAAGGAATTTGGAATGGAATGTGAAATGGAATGGAACAGAATGTGGAATGGAATGTGGAATGCAATGTAATGGAACGTGGAATGGAACGGAATGGAATGTGGAATGGAATGTGGAATAGAAAATGGAATGGAATGGAATGGAATGTGCAACTGAACGTGGAATGGAATGGAGTGGAACGTGGAATGGAAATTTGAATGGAAATTGGAATGCAACGTGGAATGGAATGTGGAACGCAACCTGGAATGAAAAGAGGAATGGAAGGTGGAATGGAATGGACTGGAATGCGGAATGGAATGAAATTGAATACGGAATGGAATGTGGAATGGAATGGAATGGAATGTGAAATAGAATGTGTAATGGAACGGAATGGAATGGAGTGGATTGTGGAATGGAATGTGGAATAGAACTTGGAATGGAATGTGGAATGGAAGGTGGAATGGAATGTGGAATGTAACGTGGAATGGAAAGGAATGGTATGTTTAATGGAATGTAGTGGAATGTGGAAAGGAATGGAAAGGAATGTGAAATGGAACCTGGAATGGAAGGTGGAATGGAATGTGGAATGGAATGGAATGGAATGTGGAATGCAAGGAAATGGAAAGTGGAATGGAAGGAAATGGAATTTGGAGTGGAATGTGTAATGGAATGCAATGGAATGTAATGGAATGGAATGTAGAATGAAATGGAATGGAATGTGGAATAGAATGGAATGCACTGTGGAATGGAATGGAAATGTCAGAAATGTGGAATGGAATGCAATGGAATAGAATGGAATGGAATGGAATGGAACGTGGAATAGAATGTGGAGTGGAACGTGGAATGGAACGTGGTATGGAACTTGGAAGGTAGAATGGAATGTGGTATGGAATGTGGAATGGAATGGACTGGTATGTGGAATGTAAAGGAATAGAACATGGAATGGAAGATGTAATGGAAAGGAATGGAATGGAATGGAATGGAAAGGGTTGGAATGGACCGTGGAATGGGATGGAATGGAATGTGGAATGGAATGGAATGCAATTTGGAATAGAATGGAATGTGGAATGGTATGTGGAATGCATTGTGGAATGGAATGGAACGGTCTGAATGTGGAATGGAATGAAAAGGAATGGAATGGAACATGGAATGGATTGGAAAGGAATTTGGGATGGAATGGAATGGAATGGAATGGAATGCGGAATGGTAAGGTATGGAATGTGGAATGGAATGGAATGGAATGGAATTTTATGGAATGGAACGTGGAATAGAATGTGGAGTGGAACGTGGAATGGAACGTGGTATGGAACTTGAAATGGAGTGGAATGGAATGTTGAATGGAATGCAATGGAATGTGGAATGGAGTGGAATATTTAACGTAACGTGCAATGGAATGGAATGGAACGTGGAATGGAACGTGGAATGGAACCTCTAATGTAATGAAGACTGGAACGTGGAATGGAATGGAATGGAATGTCTAAGGAAACATAGAATGGAACGTGGAATGCGATGGAATGGGAAGTGTAATTGAATGTGGAATGAAATGTGAAAATAATGGGATGGAATGTGGAATGGAAAGGAATGTAATGTGGTATGGGATGTGGAATGGAATGGAATGGAATGAGGAAAGGAATGTGAATGGAACAGAATGGAATGTGAAAGGGAATGTGGAATGCAATATGGAGTGGAAATTGGAAGAGAATGTGGAATGGAATCTGGAATGGAATGTGGAATGGAATGTGGAATGGAATGTAGAATGGATCTTGGGATGGAATGGAATAGAATGTGGAATGGAGCGTGTAATGGAATGGAATGGAACATGGAATGCACCGTGGAACGGAATATGGAATGGAATGTGGAATGGAACGTGGAATGGAATGTGCAATGGAAAGTGGAATGGAACTTGGAATGGAATGTGTAATGCATTGTGGAATGGAACGTGGAATGGAATGGAAAGGAATGTGGAATGGAACTTAGAATGGAATGGAATGGAAATTGGAATGGAACGTGGAAAGTAATGTGGAATGGAACTTGGAATGAAAAGTACAATGGAATGTGGAATGGAAGGTGGAATGCAATGGAATGGAATTTGGAATGCAAAGTGCAATGGAATGTCGAATGGAACGTTTAATGGAATGGAATAGAAAGGGGAATGGAAAGAGGAATGGAACGTAGTGTGGAACGTGGAATCAAATGGAATGTAAATTGGAATGGAAACTGGAATGGAATGAAATGGAATGTGGCATGGAATGTGAAATGAAACGTGGAATGTAATGGAATGGAATATGTAATGGAATTGAATGGAATGTGGAATGCAATGCAATGTAATGGAACGTGGAATTGAATAGAATGAAATGGAATGTTGAATGCACTGGAATGGAATGGAACGAGGAAATGAATGGAATTGAATAGGGAAAGGAATGTGGAATGGAAAGTGGAATGGAATGTGGAATGGAATGGAATGGAATTTGGAATGGAATGGAATGGAATGTGGAATGGAATGGAATGGAATGTGGAATAGAATGGAATGGAATGGAATGTGAAATGGAATCTGCAATGGAATGTGGGATGCAATGGAATGGAACGTTGAAAGGAATTGAATGTGAAATGGAAAGGAATGGAATGGAATGGGGAATCGTATGGAATGGAATTGAATGGAATGTAGAGAGGAATGGAATGGAATGTGCGAAGGAATAGAAAATGAAATGCAACGAAGTGGAATGGAATGCGGAATGGAATGGAATGGAAGGGAATGTGGAATGGAAGGGAATGGAATTGAATGGAATGTGGAATGGAATGCAGTGTAATAAGGAATGGAAGAGAATGTGTAATGGAATGAAATGGAATTGATTGTGGAATGGAATAGAATGTGGAATGGAATGAAGTGGAATGGAAAGTTTAACGGAATGGAATGGAATGGAATGGAATATGGAATGTAATGGAATGGAACTGAATGTAATGTGGAATGGAATGGAGTGGAAAGTGGAATGGAATTTTTAATGGAATGGAATGGAATGTGGAATTCAAACGAATGGAACTGAATGGGATGTGGAATGGAATGGAGTGGAATGTGGAATGGAATAGAATGTGGAATGGGAAGACATGAAATGGAATGTGGAACGGAATGGAATGGAATGTGGAATGGAATGGAATGGAATGTGGAATGGAATGGAATGGAATGTGGAATGGAATGGAATGGAATGTGGAATGGAATCGAATGGAATATGGAATGGAATGGAATATGGAATGGAATGGAAAGGAATAGAAGCTGGAATGGAATGTGGAATGGAATGGGATGGAATGGAATGGAAAGGGAATGGAATGGAATGGAATGGAATGGAATGTGGAATGGAATGGAATGTGGAATGGAATGGAATGGAATGTAGAATGGAATGGAATGGAATATGGAATGGAATGGAAAGGAATAGAAGCTGGAATGGAATGTGGAATGGAATGGGATGGAATGGAATGGAAAGTGGAATGGAATGGAATCTAATCTGGACTGGAATGTGGAATGGAATGTGCACTTCAATATGGAATGGAATGGAATGGAATGTGGAATGGAAATTGGAATGGAATGGAATGGCATGTGAAATGGCATGTGGAATTGAACGCTGAATGGAACGTGGAAAGGAAAGTCGAATGGATTAGAATGGAACGTGAAATGCAATGGAAAGGAATGTGGAATGGAATGGAATGTACAATGGAATGTGGAATGGAATGGAATTGCATGCAGCATGCAATGTGCAATGGAATGGAAAGAATGTGAAAAGGAAGGAAATGGAATGTGGAATGGAATGTGGAGTGGAATGGAATGGAATTGAATATGAAATGGAATGGAATGGAATGTGGAATGGAATGTGCAAAGGAATGGGACAGAGCGGAATGTGGATTGGAATGTGGAATGGAATGGAATGGAATGGAATGGGGAATTGAATGGGTTGCAATATGGAATGAAATGTGGAATGGAACGGAATGGAATGGAATGGAATAGAATGGAATGGAATGGAATGGAATGTGGATTGGAAACGGGATGGAATGGAATGGAATTTGGAATGGACTGGATTGGAATGTGGAATGGAATGGAATAGAATGTGGAATGGAATTGACTGGAACGTGGAATTGAATGGAATGGAATGGACTGGAACGTGAAATTGAATGGAATTGAATGGGGAATGGAATATGAATAGAATGGAAAGGAATGGAATGTGCAATGCAATGTGGAATGGAATGTGGAATGCAATGGAATGCAATGTGGAATGTAATTGAACTTGGAATGCAATGGAATGGAACATCGAATGGAATGGAATGGAATGGAATGTGGAATGGAATGCAATGGATTGGAAAGTGAAACGGAATTTGGAATAGAATGTGTAATGGAATGTGGAATGGAATGTGGAATGGAATATGGAAAGTAATGTAGTTTGGAATGTGGAAAGGAAAGGAATGGAATGTTCAATGGAATATGGAATGGAATGGAATTTAATGCGGAATGGAATGTGGAATGGAATGGAAAGGAATATCAAATGGAAAAAAATGGAATGTGGAATGGAATATGGAATGGAATTGAATGGAACTGAAAGTGAAATGAAATGGAATGGAATGTGGAATGGAATATGCAAAGGAATGGAATGGAGTGGAATGTGGATTGCAATGTGGAATGGAATGGAATGGATTGTGGAATGGAAAGGAATGGAATATGGAGTGCAATGGTTTGCAATGTGGAATGGAATGTGGAATGCAATGGAATTGAAAGTGGAATGTAATGAAATGGGTTGTGGAATTCAGTGGGAATGGAATGGAGTGCATAGTGGAATGGAATGGAATGGAATTGAATGTGGAATGGAATTGAATGGAACGTGGAATTGAATGGAATGGAATGGAAAGGAACATGGAATTGAATGGAATGGAAGGTGGAATGGAATGGAATTGAATGTGGAATGGAATTGAATGCAACGTGGAATTGAATGGAATGGAATGGAAAGGAACGTGGAATTGAATGGAATGGAAGGTGGAATGGAAAGTGGAATGCAATGTGGAATGGAAAGTGGAATGAATTGTGAAATGGAATTTGGAATGGAACGTGGAATGGAATGGAATGGAACCTGGAATGGAAGGTGGAATTGAATGTGGAATGGAACGTGGAATGGAAACTGGAATGGAATGGAATGGAATGTGGAATGGAACGTGGAAAACAACGAGGAATGGAATAGAATATATTGTGGAATGGAATGTGCAATGGAATGGAATGGAATCTGGAAAAGAGGGTGGAATAGAATGTGGAATAGAATGGAATGGAATGTGGAATGGGAAGTTGATTGGAATGGAATGGAATATGGAATCGAATGGAGTGGAATGTGGAATCAAATGTGGACTGGAATGCAATGGGATGTGGAATGGAATGTGGACTGAAATGGAATGGAATGTGCAATGGAATGTGGAATGGAATGTGGAATGTAATGGAATATAATGTGGAATGGAATGTGGAATGGAATGGAATGGAATGTTGAATGGATTGTGGAATGGTAGGTGGAATGGAATGTGGAATGGAACATAATGTAATGCAGAATGGAATGTAGAATGGAACGTGGAATGGAAAGTGGAATGGAATGGAACGGAACGTGAAATGGAAAGCGGAGTGCAACGTGGAATGGAACATGGAATGTAACGTGGAAAAGAATGTAAAATGGAATGAGCAAAGGAATGTGGAATGTATCGCGGAATGGAATGTGCAATGCAATGTGAAATGGAAAGTGGAATAGAATGGAATGGAATTTGGAATGGAAAGTGGAATGGAATGGAATGCAACGTGGAATTGAATGTGGAATGGAACGTGGAATGGAACGGAACATGAAATGGAATGGAAAGTAACGTGGGATGGAAAGTGGAATGAAATGTGAAATGCAACATGGAATTGAATGTGGAATGGAATGTTGAATGGAAAGTTGTGCAATATGGAAAGGAATGTAATGGAATGTGGAATGGAATTTAATGGAGTGCAGAATGGAAAGTAGAATGGAATGGAACGGAACGTGTAATGGAATGTGGAATGGACTGGAATGTGGAAAGGAATGGAATTTAATGGTATGGAATGTGAAATGGAATGGAATGGAATGTACAGTGGAATCTGGAATGAAATGGAATGAAACGTGTAATGGAACGTGGAATTGAATGTGGAATGGAACGCGGAATGTATCGTGGAATGCAACGTGGAATGAAATGTGGAATGGAATGTATTGGAAAGTGGAATGGAAGGGAATGTAATGTGTAACAGAACGTGAAATGGAATGGAATGAAATGGAATGGAATGTGGAATGGGATTTAATGTATTGTGTAATGGAAAAGACTGGAATGCAGAATGGAATGGAATGTTATGGAAGGTGGAATGGAATTGAATAGAGTGGAATGGAAAGTGGAACGGAATGAAATGGAATGCAGAACAGAATGGAATGAAATCTGGAATCGAATGTGAAATGAAATGTGGAATAGAACGTGGAATGGAAAGTGGAATGGGATGTGGAAAGGAATGGAATGGAATATGGAATGGAATGTGGAATTGAATGTGGAACAGTACTGGAATCGAATGTGGAATGGAACATAATGAAACGTGGAATGCAATGTGGAATGGAATGTGGAATGGAATGGAAAGGAACGTGGAATGGAATGCCGAATGCAAAGTGGAATGGAACGTGTAATCGAACGTGGAATGGAATATACAATGTAACATGGAATGGATCGTGGAATGCAATGTGCAATGCTATGTGAAATGGAACGTGGAATAGAATGAAATGGAATGTGGAATGGAACGTGGAATAAAACGGAATTGAACACGGAATTGAAAGTGGAATGGAACGAGGAATGCAATATAATGGATCGTGGAATGGAATGTGGAATGGAATGGAAAGGAACGTGGAATGGAATGTGGAATGGAATTTGGAATGGAACATGGAATGGAACGTGGAATGGAATGGAATGGAACGTAGACTGGAATGTGGAATGGAATGTGGAATGCAACGTGGAATTGAATGTGGAATGGAATGTGGAATGGAAAGTTATGGAAGGTGGAATGGAATGGAATGGAATATGGAATGGAATTTAATGGAATGCCGAATGGATTGAGGAATGGAATGGAATGGAATCTGGAATTGAATGTGGAATGGAATGGAATGTGGAACACAATGGAATTTAATGGTATGGAATATGGAATGGAATGGAATGTAGTTTGCAGTGGAATCTGGAATGGATTCTGTAATGGAATGGAAAGGAACGTGGAATGGAACGTGGAATTCGATGTGGAATGGAACACGGAATGGAAAGTGGAATGGAACGTGGAATGAAATGTGGAAGGTAATGTAATGGAATGTGGAATGGAAGGGAATGTAAAGTGTAATGCAACGTGGAATGGATTGGAATGAAATGGAATGCAGTGTGGAATGGAATGGAATTGAATGTGTAATGGAAAGGAATGGAATGTGGAATGGAATGGAATGAAATGGAATGTGGAATGGAATTGAATGGAATGTAATGGAATGTGGAATAGAATGGAATGAAACGTGCAATGACATGTGAAATGGAATGAGGAATGGAAAGTGGACTGGAAAGTGGAATGGAATGTGGATAGGAATGGAATGGAATGGGGAATGGAATGTGGAATGGAATGGGGAATGGAATGTGAAATGGAATGGAATGGAATGTGGAATCGAAAGGAATGTAATGTTGAATGGAATGTGGATTGGAAAGGAATAGACTGTGGAATTGATTTTGGAATGGACTGCGGAATGGAATGGAATGGATTGCGGAATGGAATGTGGAAAGGAATGTGGAATGGAATGGAATGGAATGTGGAAAGCTATGTGGAATGGAGTGTGGAATGGATTGTGGAAAGGAATGGAATGGAATGTAGAACGGAATGTGGAATGGAATGTGGAATTTAAGGGAATGGAAAGTGGAAAGGAATGGAATTGAAAGTGGAATAGTAAGGAATGGAATGGAATGTGGAATGGAATGGAATGGAAACTGGAACGGGATGAAATGGAACGTGGAATGGAAGGGAATGGAACGTGTAATGGAATAGAAAGAAACGCGGAAAGGAATGTGGAATGCAACGTAGAGTGCAATGTGTAATGGAATGAGGAATGGTATGGAATGGAATGTGGAATGCAATGTGGAATGGAAAGGAAAGGAATGTGCAAAAGAATATGGAACGGAATATGGAATGGAACTCAATGGAATGTGGAATGGAATGTGGAATGGAACGTGGAATTGAAAGTGGAATGGAATGGAATGGAAAGTGGAATGGAATGTGGAATGGAACGTGGAATGGAAAGTGGAATGGAATGGAATGGAATGGAACGTGGGATGGAATGTGGAACGGAACGGAAAGGAATGTGGAATGGAATGTAGAATGGAATGTGGAATGCAATGGAATGGAATGGAATGTGAAATGGAATGTGGAATGGAATGTGAAATGGAACGTGGAATGGAATGTGAAATGGAATGTGGAATGGAACATGGAATGGAATGCAGAATGTAATGGAATGGAATGAGGAAGGGAATGTGGAATGGATTGGAATGGAATGTAATTTGGGGTGGAGTATACAATGGAATGGAAGGGAATGTGCAAAGGAATGTGGAATGGAATGTGGAAGGGAATGCAATGTTATGTCAAATGGAATGTGGAATGGAATGTGAAATGGAATGTCGAAAGGAATGTCGAAGGGAATGGAATGGAACGTGGAATGGAATGTGGAAAGGAACGTGGAATGGAATGGAATAAAATGTGGAATGGAATGTGGAATGTAATGTAGAATGGAATGCAGTGGAACGTGGAATGGATCGTGGAACAGAACGTGGAAAGATACATGGAATGGAATGAAGAATGGAATGAGGAAAGTAATGGAAAGAAATGTGGAATAGAATGTGGAATGGAATGTGAAATGCAATGTAGAATGGAATGGAATTGAATGTGGAACGGAACGTGGAATTGAAGGTAATGGATCGTGGAATGGAATGTGGAAAGGAATGGAATGAAACGTGGAATGGAACGTGGAATGGAATGTGGAATTGAATGGAATGGAATGTGGAATGGGATGTGGAAAGGAATGTGGACTTGAGTGAGGAATGGAATGTGGAAAGGAATGTGGAATGGAATGGAATGTGGAAGGGAATGTAGTGGGTTGTGTAATGGAATGTGTAATGGAATGCAATGGAATCTGGAATGGAATGTGGAATGGAATGTGAAATGGAATGTTGAAAGAAATGTCGAATAGAATGGAATGGAAAGTGGAATGGAATGGAATGGAACGTGGAATGGAATGTGGAATGGAACGTGGAATGGAACATGGAAAGGAACGTGGAATGGAATTACATGGAATATGGAATGGAATGTTTAATGGAATGTGGAATGGAATGGAATGGGATGGAATTTGGAATGGAATATGGAATGGAATATGGAATGGAACGTGGAATGGAATATGGAATGGAACGTGGAATGGAACGTAGAACGGAATGGAATAGAACAGAGAATATAACGTCGAATGGAACGTGGAATGCAACGGAATGAAACGTGGAATGGAACGTGGAATGGAAAGAGGAATGGAATGGAAAGGAACGTGGAATGGAATGTGGAATGGAATGTGAAATTCAATGTGGAATGGAATGGAATCGAATGTGGAATGGAATTTGGAAAGGAATGTGGAATGGAATGGAATGGAATGTGGAGTGGAATATAGTGGGTTGTCGAATGGAATGTGGAATGGAGTGGAATGGAATGTGGAATGGAATCTGGAAAGGAATGTGGAATGGAACGGATTGGAATGTGCAAAGGAATTTGGAATGGAGTGTGGAATGGAATGTGGAATGGAACGGAATGGAATGGGGAAAGGAATGTGGAATAGTGTTTGGAATGGAAAGTGGAATGTACAGAATGGAACGTGAAATGGAATGTGGAATGGAAAATAGCATGGAAAGGGAAAGGGATTGGAATTGACTGTGGAATTTAACGTGTAATGAAATAGATTGGGATGGGGAATGGAACGTGGAATGGAACGTGAAATGGAGATGATTGGAACGTTAAATGGAATGTGGAATGGAATGTGGAAAGGAATGGAATGGAAAGTGGAATGAAATGTGGAAGGAAATGTGAAATGGAATGTGGAATGTAATGGAATGGAATGTGGAATGGAATGGGAAGGAATGTGGAGCGGAATGTGCAATGGAATGTGGAATGTATGTGGAAAGTGACGGATTGGAATATGAAATGGATTGTGGAATGGAATAGAATTGAATGTGGAATGGATTGTGGAACGGAATGTGGAATGGAATGTGGAATCCAATGTGGAAAGGAACGTGGAATGAAACAGAATGGAATGTGAAATGCAATTGAGTGGAATGTGGAATGGAGTGTCGAATGGAATGGAATGCAATGTGGAATGGAATGTGGAAAGAAATGTGGAATGGCATGGAATGAAATGTGGAATGGAATGTGGAATGGAGTGTGGATTGGAATATGGAATTGAACGTGGAATGCATTGCAGAAAGGAAAGAGGAAAGGAATGTGGAATGGAACGGAATGGAATGTCGAATGGAATGTGGGATGGAGTGTGGAATGGAATATGGAATGGAACATGGAATGAAAAGTGGAATTGCATGTGGAATGGAATGTTGAATGGAGAATGGAATGCAACGAGGAATGGAATGGAATGCAGTGTGGAATGGAATGAGGAACGGAATGGAATGGAATGTGGTTGGAATGTGGATTGGAATGTGCAATGGACTGTGGAATGAAAAGAGGAATGTAATGTGAAATGGAACGGAATGGAATGTGGAATGCAATGCGGAATGAAAGGTAGAATAGAATATGGAATGGAATGTGGAATGGAATTGAATGGAATGTGGAATGGAATGGAATGCAAAATGGAATAGAATGGAATGTGGAATGGAATGGAATAGAATGTGGAATAGAATGGAATGGAATGGAATGTGGAATGGAAGGGAATGGAAAGTGGAATGCAATGGAATGGAATGTGGAACGGAATGGAATGGAAATTGGTATGGATTGCGGAAAGGAATGGTAAGGAAAGGAATGTGGAATGTGGAATGGAAGGTGGAATGGATTGTGGAAATGATTGTGGAATGGAATGGAATGGAATGTGAAATGGAATGTGGAATGGACTGTGGAATGGAAAGTGGAATAGAACGGCATGGAATGTGTAATTGAATGTGGAATGGAATGTGGAATGCAATGTTGAATGGAGTATCGAATGGAATGTGGAATTGAACGGAAAGGAGTGTGGAATGGAATGTGGAATGGAATGGAATGGAATGTGGAATGGAACGTGGAATGGAATGTGGCAAGGAAAGGAATGGAAAGTGGAATGGAATTTGTAATTGAAATTTGGAATGGAACGTGAAATGGAATGTAAAGGAATGTGCAGTGCAACGTGGAATGGAATGTAATGGAACATAAAATGTAACATGGAATGGAAAGTGGAATGGAATGGAATGGAACGTGGAATGGAATATGGAATGTAATGTGGAAAGGATAGGAATTTCGAAAGGAATGGAATGGAATGTGTAATGGAATGGAATGGAATGTGGTATGGAATGGAAAGAATGTGAAATGGAATGTCAAATGGAATGGGAAATGGAAGGTGGAATGAAATGTGCAATGGAACAGAAGGCAACACGGAATGATATGGAATACAACGTGGAATGCAACGAGGAATGGAACGTGGAACGGAATGTCAGATGGAATGGAATGGAATGCGGAATGGAATGTGGAATGGAAGATGGAAGGGAGTCTGGAAT
The DNA here is from genome assembly GCF_028885625.2 of Pongo pygmaeus. Lineage (NCBI taxonomy): Eukaryota > Metazoa > Chordata > Mammalia > Primates > Hominidae > Pongo > Pongo pygmaeus. Next base: position 6,964,138 of record NC_072385.2, read on the forward strand.
GTATTGTGGAGTGGAAGGGAATGGAATGAGGAATGGAATGCAGTGAAATGGGGAATGGAATGTGAAATGGAATGTGGAATGGAATGCAATGGATTGTTGAATGGAATGTGGCATAGAAAGTGGAATGCAATGGACTGAAAGGTAGAATGCAATGTGGAATGGAATGGAATGGAACGTGGAATGGAAATTTTAATGGAACGTGGAATGGAACATGGAATGGAAAGAGGAATGGAATGTAATTGAATTGAATGTGGAATGGAAAGGAATGAAAGGTGTAATGGGTTCTGAAATGGAATGGGGAATGAAATGTTGAATGGAATGCAATGGAATGTGGAATGGAATGTGGAGTGGAATGCGGAAGGGAGCATGTAATGGAGTGGAATGTGGAAGGGAGCATGTAATGGAATGGAATGGAATGTGGAATCGAACGTGGAAGGGAATGTGGAATGGAACGTGGAACAGAATGGAATGGAATGTGGAATGGGAGGTGGAATGGTATGGAATGGGACGTGGAATGGAACATTGAATGGAACGTGGAATGGAACATGGAATGTAATGTGGAATGGAAGATACAATGGAATGTGCAATGGAATGTGGAATGGAAAGTGGAATGGAAAGAAATGGAACCTGGAATGCAACATGGAACGGAATGATTTGCAACGTGGAATGGAATGTGGAATGGAATCTGGAATAGAACGTGGAATGGAATGTGGAATGGAATGCAATGGAATGTGGAATGGAAAGTGGAATGGAACGTGGAATGGAATGAAAACAAATGCGGAATTGAATGGAATGTGGAAAGGAATGTGGAATGGAACAGAATGGAATGTGAAATGCAATGGAATGGAATGTGGAATGGAATGTGGAATTTAATGGAATGGAAAGTGGAAAGGAATGTGGAAAGGAATGTGGAAAGGTACGGAATGGAATGTGGAATGCAACGTCGAATGTAGTGTGGATTGGAATGTTGTATGGATTGTGGAATGCAATGCGAAAAGGAATGTGGAAACGAATGTGGAATGAAACGGAATGGAATGTGGAATGGAATGTTAAATGGAGTGTGTAATGGAATGTGGAATGGATTGTGTAATGGAATGTGTAATGGAACAGAATGCAATGTGAAATGGAATGTGGAATGGAATGTGTAATGGAATGTCAAATATAATGCAACGGAATGTGCAATTTAACGTGTAATGGAATGGAATAGAAAGTGGAATGTAATGTGGGATTGACTGTGGAATGGAATTTGGAATGGAATGGAAAGGAATGAGCAAAGGAATATGTAATGGAATGTGGAATGGAAGTCAATGGATTGTGTAATGGAATGAGGAATGGAACGTAGAACGGCATGAAATGGAAAGTAGAATTTAATGGAATGGAATGTGGAATGGAATGGAATGTTACTTGGAATGAAAAGTGGAATGGAACGTGGGATGGAGTGGACCGTGGAATGGAAGGTGGAATGGAATGTGGAAAGGAATGGAATGGAATGTGCAATAGAATGTGGAATGGATTGGAAAGGAATGTGCCAAGGAATTTGGAATGGAATGTGGAATGCAATGTGGAATGGAATGCAGTGGATTGTGGAATGGAATGAGGAATGGACTGTGGAATGGAAAGTGGAATGAAAAGAGGAATGGAATAGAATGGAAAGTGGAATGGAATGTGTAATGGAACGTGGAATGGAAAGTGGAATGGAATGGAATGGAAAGTGGAATGTAATGTGGAATGGAATGGAAAGGAAAGTGGAATGGAATGTAGAATGCAAAATGGAATGGAATGGAATGGAATGGAATGTGAAAAGGAATGTGGAATGGAATGTGAAATGGATTGTGGAATGGAATGTGGAATGGAATGAAATGGAACATGTAATGGAACGTGGAATGGAATGTGGAATCGAATGGAATGGAATGTGGAATGGAATGTGGAATGTAAATGAATGCAAAGTGGAATGGAATGTGCAATGGAATGGAATGGAACGTGCAGAGGAATGTGGAATGGAATGTGGAAGGCAATGCAATGGTATGTCAAATGGAATGTAGAATGGAATGTGAAATGGAATAGGGAAAGAAATGTCGAATGGAATGCAATGGAACGTGGAATGGAATGGAATGGAACGTGGAATGGAACGTGTAAAGGAAATTGGAATGGAATGCAATGAAATGTGGAATGCAATGTTGAATGGAATGTGGAATTGAATAGAATGGTGTGGAATGGAATGGAATGTGGAATGGAATGCGTACTGGAACGTGGAATGGAAAGAGGAATGGAATGTAACAAAACGTGGAGTGGAAAGTGTAATGGTACGTGGATTGGAACTTGGAATGGAAGGAGGAATGGAATGCAAAGAAATGTGAAACGCAATGTGGAATTGAATGGAATGGAATGTGGAACGGAACGTGGAATTGAATGGAGTGGAACGTGGAATGGAACATGGAATGGAATGGAATGAAACGTGGAATGGAATGTGGAAGGGAACATGGAATGGAATGTGGAATGGAAAGCGGAATGCAATGTGGAATGGAATGTGAAATGGAATGGAATCGAATGTGGAATGGAATGGAATGGAATGTGGAATGGAATGTGGAACGGAATGTGGAACGTAATGTGGAATGGAATATGGAAAGAAATGTGGAATGGAACGGAAGGGAATGTGAAATGGAATGGAATGGAATGTGGAATGGAATGGAATGTGGAATGGTATGGAATGGAAAGTGAAATGGAATATTGAATATAATGCGGAAGGAATGTGGAAAAAAAGTGGAATGGAACGGATTGGAATTTGGAATGGAATGTGGAATGCGACGTGGAACGGAAAGTGCAATGGAATGGAATGGATGCGTAATGGAATGTGAAATGGAAAGCAATGGAATGGAATGGAATGGAATGTGTAATGGTACGTGGAATGGAAATGAATGGACCTTGAAATGGAACGTAAAATAGAATGTGGAATGGTATGTAATGAAGTGAGGAATGGAATGGAATGTTGAATGGAATGGAACGGAAGGTGGAATAGAATTTTAAATGGAATAGAATGGAATTGCGAATCGAATGGATTGGAATGTGAAATGGAAAGTTGAACGTAATGTGAGATGTAATGTGGAATGGATAGGAATGGAATGTGGAATGGAATTTTGAACGGAATTTGGAATGGAATGTGTAATGGAACGTGGTAAGGAATGTGTAATGGAACGGAATGGAATGTGACATGGAATGTGAAATGGAATGTGGAATGGAATGGAATGGAATGTGGAATGGAATGGAAAGGAGTTTGGAACGGAATGTGGAAGGGATTGTGGAATTGAATATGGAATGGAATATGGAAAGGAATCTGGAATTTAACGGAAAGGAATGTGAAATGGAATGGAATGGAATGTTTAATTAAATGTGGAATGAAATGCAATGGAACGAGGATTGGAATGGGGAAAGGAATGTGGAACGGAACGGAATGAAATGTGAAATGGGATGTGGAATGGAATGTGGGAAGGAATGTGGAAAGGAATGCAAAATGAAAAGTGGAAAGGAATGTGGAATTTAACGGAATGAAATGTGGAATGGAATGTGGAATGGAGTGTGGAATGGAATGTGAAATGGAACAGAACTGAACGTGGAATGGAATTTGGAAGGGAATGTGGAATGGAGTGTGAAATGTAATGTGGAATGGAATGGAATGGAACGTGGAATGGAATGTGGAATGGAATGTGGAATGGAGTGTGGAATGGAATGTGGAATGGAACGCAATGGAATGTGAAATGGAATTTGGAATGGAATGTGGAAAGGAATGTGAAATGTAATGTAATGGAATGTGGAATTGAAAGTGGTATGGAAAGGAATGGAACGTGGAATGGAATGTGGCATGGAATGGAATGGAATGCGGAATGGATTGTGGAATCGAATGTGGAACGTATTGTGGAATGGAATTTGGAATGGGTTGTGGAATGGAATGTGGATTGGAATGTGGAATGGAAAGTGGAATGTAACGTGGAATGGAGCGTGGAATGTAATTTATTGGAACGTGTATTGGAATGTGGAATAGAATGGAATGTGTAATGAAATGTGGAATGGAATGTGGAATGAAATGTGGAAAGGAAAGGAATGGAATTTGGAATGGAATGTGCAATGGAATGGAATGGAATGTGGAATCTAATGGAATGGAATGTGGAACGGCACGTGGAATGGAATATGGAATGGAACGGAATGTAATGTGGAATGGAATGGGTATTGGAATGTTGAAAGGAAAGTGGAATGGAATGTAATGGAATGCGGAATGGAACGTGAAATGCTATCGAAGGGAACTTGGAAAAGAACGTTGAATGGAACGTGGAAAGGAATGTGGAATGGAATAGAATGGAAAGTGGAATGGAATTTAATGGAATGTGGAATGGAATGTGGAATGGAATGCGGAATGTAATGTGGAACGGAACATGGAATGGAACGGAATGGAATGTTGAAAGGAATGTGGAATGGAGTGTGGAATGGAGGGTGTAACGGAACAGAATGGAATCTGAAACGGAATGTGGAATGGAATGTGGAATAGAAAGTCAAATGTAATGTAATGGAATGTTTAATTGAACGTGGAAAGGAATGGATTGGAACGTGGCATGGAATGTGGGATGGAATATAGTGGACTGTGGAATGGATTGTGGAATGGAATGTAGTGGAATGTGCAATGCAATGTGAAATAGAGTGTAATGGAATGTGAAATGGAGTTTGGATTGCAATGTGGAATTGGACATCGACTTGAATGGAATGGAACGAGTAATGGAAAGTGGAATGGAACGGAATGGAATGTGGAATGCAATGGAATGGAATGTGGAATGGAATGTGGAAAGGAAAGTGGAATGGAATGGAAGGGAATGGGGAATCGAACGAGGAATTTAATTAAATGGACCTTGGAATGGAATGTAGAATGGAACGTTGAATGGAATGTAATAGAATGTTTAATGGAATGGAATGGAATATGGAATGGAAAGTAATGGAATGTGGAATGGAAAGTGGAATGGAATGGAGTGGAATGTGGAATGGAATGGAAAGGAATGTGAAATGGAATGTGGAATGCAATGGAATGCAATGTGGAATGGAATGGAGTGGAATGTGGAATGAAAGGAGGAACGGAACGTGGAATGGAATGTGGAATGGAATGTGGAAAGGAATGTGGAATGGAACGGAATGGAATGTGAAATGGAATGTGGAATGGAAAGTAATGCAATGTGGAATGGACTGGGGAACGGAATGTGTAATGGAATGTGGAATGGAAAGTGGAAAGGAATCAGGAATGCAAGAGAATGGAATGTGAAATTGATTGGAATGGAACGGAATGGAATATGAAATTGAATAGAATGGAATGTGGAATGGAATGTTTAATGGAATGGAATGGAATGTGGAATGGAACGGAATGGAATGTGGAAAGAAATGGAATGGAGTGGTATGGAATGTGGATTGGAATGGAATGGAATGTGGAATGGAATGGAATGGAATGTGGAATGGGATGTGGAATTGAATGGAATGGAACGTGTAATGGAACGTGTAATGGAACGTGGAATGGAAAGTGCAATGGAAAGTGGAATGGAACGTGGAATGGAATGACTTATAGAACGGAATGGAATGTGGAATGGAATGGATTTTAATGGAAAGTGGAATGGAATGGAATCTAAATTGGAACAGAATGGAATGGAATGTGGAAAGGAATGTGGAATGGAATGGAAATGAATGGAATGTGCAATGGAATAGAATTGAATGTGGAATTGAATGGAATGGAATGTGGAATGGATTGGAGTGGAATATGGAATGGAATGAAATGGAATGAGGAATTGATTGGAATTGAATGTGCAATGGAATGAAATGGAATGTAGAATGGAATGGAGTGGAATTGAATAGAATGTGGACTGCAACTGAAAGAAATGGAATGGAATGTGGAATGTAATTCAATGGGATGGAATGTGGAATGGAATGGAATGGTTTATGGAACACAATGTAATGGAATGTGGAATGGAACACGGACTGCAATATGGAAACTTATAATGAATGGGATGAAATGGAAAGTGGAAAAAATTGGAATGGAATGTGGAATGGAAGGGAATGGAAAAGAATGTGGACAAGAATGGAATGGAATGGAACTGAATGTGGATTGGAATGGAATGGAACATGGAATGGAATGTGGGAAGAAGCGTAACGGAATGTGGAATGGAATGGAGTGGAGTGGAATGTGGAATGCAACATGAAATGGAATGGAATTGAATGCGGAATTCATCATGGAATGGAATGGAATGGGACGAAGAATGGAACGTGGAATGTAACGTGGAATGGAATGGAATGGAATGTAGAATGGAATGTAGAATGCAGTGTGGAAAGGAATGAAATGGAATGTGGAATGGAATGTGGAATGGAATGGAAAGGCATGGAATAGAATATGGAATGGAATGTGGAATGGAACATCGAATGGAATGGAATGGAAGGTATAATGGAAGGTGGAATGGAATGAAATGGAACGTGGAATGGAATGTGGAATGGAATGCGGAATGTAATGGAATGGAATGTGGAATGGAATGGAATGGAATGTGGAATGGAATGGAATGGAATGTGGAATGGAATTTTGAATGGAAGGTGGAATGGAATGTGGAATGGAATGGAATGTGTAATGGAATGCGGAATGTAATGGAATGGAATGTGGAATGGAATGGAATGGAATGTGGAATGGAATGGAATGGAATGTGGAATGGAATTTTGAATGGAAGGTGGAATGGAATGTGGAATGGAATGGAATGGAAAGTAGAAAGGTCTGTGGAATGGAATATGGAATAGAACGGAAGTAATGTGGAAAGGTATGTGTAATGGAATGTGGAAAGGAAAGTGGAACGGATTTTAATGGAACGTGGAATGGAATGTGGAATGGAATGTGGAATGGAATGGAATGCAATGTGGAAAGAAATACGAAAGGCAATGTGGAATGTAATGTGGAATGTAATGTGAAACTGAATGTGGAATGGAATGTGGAATGGAATGGAATGGAATGTGGAATGGAATGTGAAATGCAAAGGAATGTTATGTGGAATGGAATGTGGAACGGAATGTAATGGAATGGAAATTATTGTGGAATGGAATGCGGAATGGAAAGTATAATGGAACGGAATGGAATGTGGAATGCAATGTGGAATGGAATGTGGAATGGGAAGTATAATGCAATGGAATGGAATGCGGAATGGAACTTGGAATTGTAAGGAATAGAACGCGCAATGGAACATGGAATGGAACGTGGAAGGAACGTGGAATGGAATGTGGAATTGAACGTGGAAGGAAATGTGCAATGGAATGTAGAATGGAACGTGGAATGGAATGGAATGGAACGTGGAATGGAACTTGGAACAGAAAGGAATGCAACATGGAATGGAAAGTGGAATGCAATGTTGAATGGTAAGTGGAATGGAATGGAATGGAATGTGGAATGGAATGGGATGTAATGTGGAATGGAATGAAATAGAATGTGGAATGGAATAGTAAGAAATGTGGAATGGAATGGAATGGAATGGAATGGAATGGAATGCGGAACGGAATGGATTGGAATGTGGAATGCAGAATGGAATGGAATGGAATGGAATGGAATGTGGAATGGAACGGAATGGAACATGCAAAGGAACGGAATGCAATGTGGAATGAAATGCGGAATGGAATGTGCAATGGAATGTGGAATGGAATGGAAATGAATGTGGAATGGAAAGTGGAGTTGAGTGGAAAGGAATGTGGAATGGAAAGCAAAGGAATGTGCAATGCAATGTCGAATGGAATGGAATGGAATCTGAAACGGAATGTCGAATGGAATGGAAAGGAATGGGAAATGGAATGTGAAATGGAAAGGACAGTAACGTGGAAAGGAATGTGGATAGAATGCGGAATGGAATGGAATGGAATGTGGAAAGGAATGGAATGGAATGTGGACTATAATGGAATGGAATGAACTGGAATGGGAATGGAATGGAATGGAATGTGGAATGCAATGGAATGGAATGAAATGAGGAATGGAATGGAGTGGAATATTGAATGCAATGCAATGGAAGGAAATGAAGAATTGAAAGGAATGGAATGTGAAATGGAATGGAAAGGAATGTGGAATGGAATGGAATAGAACGTGGAATGGAACGTGGATTGGAAAAGAATGGAATGTGGAATGAAATGGAATGGAATGTGGAAAAGAAATTAGAATTGAATGTGGAATGGAAAGTGGAATGGAATGGAATGGAATGTGGAATGGAATGGAATGGAATGTGGAATAGAATGGAATGGGACGCAATGGAAAGCAGAATGAAATGGAATAGAATGTGGAATGCAATGGAATGGAGTGAAATTTAGAATTGAATGTAATGGAAAGTGGAATGGAGTGGAATGGAATGTGGAATGGGATGGAATGGAACGTGGAATGGAATGTGGAATGGAATGTGGAATGGCATGTGGAATGAAATATGGAATGTAATGGTATGGAATGTTGACTGTAATGGAATGGAATATGGAACAGAATGGAATGGAATGGAATGTGGAATGGAATGGAAAGGAATATGGAATTGAATGCAATGGAATATGGAATGGAATGGAATGGAACATAGAATAGAAAGTGGAATGGAAAGGAATGCAACATGAAATGCAATGTGGAAAGGAATAAGGAATGAAAAGTGGAATGGAACGTGTAATGGAATGGAAAGGAACGTGAAAAAGATTGGAATGGAAAGTGGAATGTAATATGGAATGGAATGTGGAATGGGACGTGGAACAGAATGCAATGCAACTTGGAATGGAATGTGGTAGAATGTGAAATGGAATGGAAAGGAATGTGGAATGGAATGGATTGGAATGTGGAAGGGAATGTATTGGAATGTGGAATGGAATGGAATGGAACGTGGAAAGGAATGTGGAATGGTACGTGGAATGGATTGTTTAATGGAAAGGAATGGAACGTGTAATGGAATGTGGAATGGATCATGGAATGGAATGGAATGGAATTACCAATGGAATGGAAAGGAATGTGTACTTTAATGGTGTGGAATGGAATGGAAAGTGAAATAGAATGTGGAACGGAACGTGAAATGGAAATTGGAATGGAATGTGGAACAGAAGGTAATGGAACGTGGAATGGAATGGAATGGAACGTGGAATGGAACATGGAATGGATTATGGAATGGAAAGAGGAATGGAATGTGGAATGGAACGTGGAATAGAACGGGGAATGGATCCTGGAATGCAAGGAGGAATGGAAAGTGGAATGGAATGTGGAATGGAAGGGAATAGAATGTTGTATGAAATGTGGAATGGAATGGAATGTGGAATGGAAGGTGGAATGGAATATGGAATGGAACGTGAAATTGAATGCAATGGAATGTTTAATGGAACGTGGAATGGAATGGAATGGAATGTGGAATGGAATGTGGAATGGAATGTGGAATGGAATGGAATGGAAAGTGAATGGAATCTGAAAATGAAAATGGAATGGAATGGAATAGAATTTGGAATGGAATGCGGAATGGAATGTAATGGAAAGTGGAATGGACTGTGGAATGGAATGTGGAATGGAACGTGGTATTGAAACTGCAATGGAACGAGGAATGGAGTGGAATGGAAAGGTAGTGGAACTTGGAATGAATGGAATGGAACTTGGATTAGAATGTGGAATGGAATGTGGAATGGAATGTGGAATGGATCGTGGAATAGAATGCATTGGAATGTGGAATGGAATCAGATGGATCTTGGAATGCAATGTGGAATGGAATGTGGAATGGAACGTGGAATGCAAAGTGGAGTGAAATTGAATGGAATGTGCAATGGAATGTGGAATGGAATGGAATGGAAAGTTGAATACAATGGAATGGAAAATTGAATGGAATTGAATGGAGTGGAATATAGAATGGAATCGAATAGAATGGAATGGAACGCGGAATGCGAAGGAATGGAATGTAGAATGTAATGGAACTGAAAGGAATGTGGAATGGAATGGAATGGAATGGAATGGAATGTGGAATGGAATGGAATGGAATGTGGAATGGAATGGAATGGAATGTGGATTGGAATATAAAGGAATGGAATGGAATGTGCAATTGAATGGAATGGCACGAGGAATGGAATGGATTAGAATGTGGAATTCAATGGAATGGAACTTGGAATGGAATGTGGATTGCAATGTAATGGAAAGTGGAATGGAATGGAATGGACTGCGGAATGGAATGTGGAATGGAATGTGGAATGGAATGGAAAGGAATGTGGAATGTCATGTGAACTGGAATGAAATGGATTGCGGAATAGAATGTGCAGCGAAATGAAATGGAATGAGAATGGAACATGGAATGGAATGTGGAATGGAATGTGGAATGGACCGCAGAATGGGATGTGGAATGGAAGGTGGAATGGAATGGAATGGAATGGAATGTGGAATGGAAAGTGAATTGGAAGGCAATGGAATGTGGAATGTAATGTGGAATGCAATGCAATGGAATGAGAATGGAATGTGGAATGGAATGTGGAATGGAATGTGGAATGGAATGTGGAATGGAAAGTAATGGAATGTGGAATGGAATGTGGAATGGAATGGAATGGAATGTGAAATGGAATGTGGAATGGAAAGGAATGTGGAATGGAATGTGTAATGGAATGTGGAATGGAATGGAATAGGATGTGGAATGAAATGTGGAATGGAATGTGTAATGAAATGGAATGGAATGTGGAAAGGAGTGGAATGGATTGCGGAATGGGATGTGGACAGGAATGGAATGCAATGTGGAATGAAATGTGGAATGGAATGGAATGGAATGTGGAATGAAATATGGAATACAATGTAATGGAATGTGGAATGGAATGTGCAATGGAAGGTGGAATGGAATGTGAAATGGAATGTGGCATGGAACGCAATGGAATGTGGAATGGAATGTGGAATTGAATATGGAATGGAACGGAATGGAAAGTGGAATGGAAAGTGGAATGGAATGTGGAATAGGACCTGGAATATAATGGAATGGAACGTGTAATGGAACATGGAACGGAATGGAATGGAAAGTGGTATGGAAAGGGATGGAATGTGGAATGGAATGGAATGGAATGTGGAATGGAATATGGAATAGAATGTTTAATGGAATGTGGAATTGAATGGAATGGAATGTGGAATGGAATGGAATGGAATGTGGAAAGGAATGTGGAATGCAATGCAATGGAATGTGGAATGGAACGGAATGGAATGTGGAATGGAATGTGGAATGGCATATGGAATGGAACGGAATGGTATGTGGAATGGAATGTGGAATGCAGGGGGAATGGAATGTGGAATGGAACAGAATGGAATGTGCAATGGAATGTGGAATCAAAAGTGGAATGGAAAGGATTGGACAGTGAAATTTAATTGTATGGAATGGTAGGGAATGTGGAATGGAATAGAAAGGAATGCAATGGAAAGTGGAATGGAATGTGGTGTGGAATGTTATGGACCGTGGAATGGAATCTGGAAAGGAATGTGGAAAGGAATGGAATGGAATGTGGCAGGGAAAGTCGGATGGAATGTGGAATGGAATGGAAGGAATAAGGAATGGAATGTGAAATGCAATGGAATGGAATGTGAAATGGAATGGAATGGAATGTCAAATGGAATGTGGAAAGGAATCAGAACTGGAAAGTGGAATGGAATGTGGAATGCAATGTGGAATACATCGTGGAATGGAACGTGGAATAGAATGGAATGCAACTTGTAACGGAGTGTCGAATGGAAAGGAATGGAAAGTGGAATGTAATGTTTAATGGAATGTGGAATGGAATGGAGTGGAATGTGGAATGTAATGTGGAAACGAATGGAATGGAATGAGGAATTGAATGGAATGAGGAATGGAATGTTGAATGGAATGTGCAATGGAATGTGGAATGGAATGGAATGGAACGTGGAATGGAATGTAGTGGAACATGGAATGGAACACGGAATGGAATGGAATGGAACGTGGAATGTAATGTGTAATGGAATTTGGAAATGAATGGAATGTCGAAAGGAATGGAATGGAATGTATAATGGAATGCAATGGAATGTTGAATGCAATGGAATGGTATGTGATATGGAATGAGGAATGGAATGTGGAATGGAATGGAATGGAAAGTGGAATGCAATGGAATGGAACGTGGATTTTATGTGGAATGGAATGGAATGGAATTTGGAATGGAATTGAATGGAATGTGGAATGAAATGGATACGAATGTGGAATGAAATTGAATGGAATGGAATGGAATGTGTTGTGGAAAGTTGAACGGAATGGAATGGATTGTGGAATAGAATGGAATGGAATGTGGCATGGAATGTGGAGTGGAAGGGAATAGAATGTGGAATGGAATGTGGAATTGAATGCGGAATGAAACGGAATGTAATGTGGAATGGACTGCGGAATGGAATGCGGAAATGTAAGTCGAATGGAATGGAATGGAACCTGAAATGGAATGTGGAAATAAATAGGAAGGAATATGGAATGGAATGTGTAATGGAATGGAATGGAATGTGGAAAGGAACCTGAAATTGAATGGAATGGAAAGTGGAATGGAATGTGGAATATAATGTGGAAGGTAACGTGGAATTAAAAGGAATGAAACGTGGAATGGAATAGAGTATAATGTGGAAAGGAATGTGGAATGGAATGCAATGGAATGAGGGATGGAACGGAATGGAATGTGGAATGGAATGTGGAATATAATGTGGAATGGAACGGAATGCAATGTGGAATGGAATGAAATGGAAAGTATAATGGAATGGAACTGAATGTGGAACGGAATGTGGAATGGAATGTGGAATGGAAAGGAATGTAATGTGGAATGGAAAGGAATGTAATGTGGAATGGAATGTGAAAACGATAGTGGAATAGAATGCAATGGAATGTGGAATGGGACGTGGGTTGGAATGGAATGGAAAGTGGAATGGAACGTGGATTATAAAGTGGAATGTAATGGAATGGAATGGAATTTGGAATGGAATGGAATGGAATGCTGAATGTAATGTAATGGAATATGGAATAGAATGAAATGGAATGGAATGTAGAATGGAATGTGGAATGGAATGTGGAACGGAATGGAATGGAATGTGGAATGGAATGGAACGGAAAGTGGAATGGAATGGAATGGAATGGAATGGAATGTGGAATGGAATGTGGAATGGAATGGAATTGAATGTAGAATGGAATGGAATGGAATGTGGAATGGAATGTGGAATGGAACGGAAGGTGGGATGGAATGGAACAGAATGTGGAATGAAATGTTGAATAGAATGTGGAATGGAATGTTGAATAGAATGTGGAATGGAAGGGAATGGAATGTGGAATGGAACGCGGAATGGAATGCAATGGAACGTGGAATGGAAAGTGGAATGGATCGTGTAATGGAACGTAGAATAGAATGTGTAATGGAACGTGGAATGAAATGTGCAATGGAATCTGGAACGGAACGTGGAATGGAATGGAAAGGAAGGTGGAATTTAACATCCAATTAAATGGAATGGAAAGTGAAATGGAAGGTGGAATAAAATGAGGAATGGAATGTGGAATGCAACGTGGAATGGAATGGAATGGAACGTGGAATGGAACGTCGAATGCAATGGAAAGGAACTTGGAATAGAATGGAATGAAACATGGAACGAAATGTGGAATGGATTGTGGAATGTGACGTGGAATAGAATGGAAGGCAACTTAGAATGGAATGTGGAATGGAATGTGGAATGGAATAGAATGCAATGTGCAATGCACTGGAATGGAATGTAGAGTAGAAAGGAATGGGATGGAATGGAATGGGAATGGAATGTAATAGAATGTGCAATGCAAAGGAATGAAATAAGGAATTCAATGGAACAGAATGTGAAATGGAATGGAATTCCATGTGGAATGTAATGTGGAATGGAACGGAAGGGAATGTGGAATGGAATGATGAATGTAACGTGGAATGGAATGTGGAATAGAATGGCATGGAATGTTGAATGAAATGTGGAATAGAACGGAATATAATGTGGAATTGAATGTGGAATGGAACGTGGAAAGTAAAGTGGAAAGGAATGGAATGGAAAGTGGAATGAAACGTTGAATGGAATACAATGAACTGTGGAATGGAATGTGGAATGGAATGGAATGGAACTTGCAATGGAACGTTGAAAGTAACTCGGAATCGAACTTGGAATGGAACGTGGAATGGAATGGAGTGAAATGTTGAATGTAATGGAATGCAATGTGGATTGGAATGCAATGTAATATGGAATGTAATGTGGAATGGAATGGAATGGAATGTGGAATGGAAAGTGGAATGGAACATCGAATGGAATGTGGAATGGAAAGTGGAATGGAACATCTAATGGAATGTAGAATGGAACGTGGAATGGAATGGAATAGAACGCCTAAAGGAAATTAGAATGGAAAGTGGAAAGGAATGGAATGGAACGTGGAATGAAATGTGGACCGGAATCTGGAAATTAATCAAATGGAACGTGGAATGAAATGGAATGGAATGTGGAATGGAATGGAAGGGAATGTGGAATGGAATATGGTATGGGATGTGGAATGGAATGCAATGGAATGTGGAATAGAAAGTGGAACGGAATGGAAAACAATGGGAAAGGGAATGTGGAATGCAATGTGTAATGGAATGTGGAATGGAATGTGGAAGGAAATGGAATGGAATGTGGAAAGGAATGTGGAAAGGAATGGAATGTGGAATGGTATGTCGATTGCAATGGAATGGAATGTGGAATGGAATGAGGAATGGAACGTGGAATAGAGTGGAATGCAATGTGGAATGGAACGGGGAATGGAATGGAATGCATCATGGAATGGAAACTGGAATGGAACGTGGAATGGAATGTGGAATGGAATGTTGAATGGAATGGAATGGAATGTGGAATGGAACTGGAATGGAATGGAAAGTGGAATGGAATGTGGAATGGAATGTGGAATGGAACTTGGAATGGAAAGTACAATGGAATGTGGAATGGAAAGTGGAATGGAATGGAATGGAACGTCGAATGGAATGTGGTATGGAATGTGGAATAGAATGTGGACTGGAACGTGGAATGGAAAGGAATGGAATGTGCAATGGAAAGCTGATTGGAATGTGGAATGGAAAGTGGAAAGCAATGTAATAGAACATGGAATGGAAAGTGGAACGGAAGGTGGAATGGAATGGAATGGATTGTGGAATGGAATGGATTGGAGTGTGGAATGGAATGTGGAATGAAACGGAATGAATGTGGAATGGAATGTAGAAGGGAATGCAATGGAATGTGGAATGGAATGGAATGTGGAATGGAATGGAATGGAATGGATTGTGGAATGGAATGAGGAATGCAATGTCGAAGGCAATGGAATGGAATGTGGAATGGGATGGAATGGAATGTGGAATGGAAGTTGGAATGGAATGTGGAAGTGAATTTGGAATGGAACGTGGAATGGAACGTGGAATGCAATGGAATAGAATGTGTAATGGAAAGGAATGGAGTGTGGAATGGAATGTGGAATGGAATGGAATGGAATTTGGAATTGAGTGGAATGGAATGTAAAATGGAAGGTGGAAGAGAATATGCAATGTAACGTGGAATGGAAAGGAATGGAATGTGGAATGGAATGGAGTGGAAGGTGGAATCAAATGGAATATTATGTGGAATGTAATGTGGAATGGAATGGAATGGATTGTGGAATAGAATGTGTAATGGAATGGAATGAAATCTGAAATGGAATGGAATGAAATGTGAAATGGAAAGTGGACTGGAACGTGGAAAAGAACGTGGAATGGAACTTGGAATGCAATGGAAAAGAATGAGAATGAAATGGATTGGAATGTGGAATAGAATGTGGTATGGAATAGAATGGAATGTTGAATGGAATAGAATGGAAAGTTATGGAATTTGGAATGGAAGGAAACGCAATGTGGAATTGAACATGGAATGGAATGGAATGGAACGTGGAATGGAATGCGGAATGGAATTATTAATGGAGCTATGAATGAAACGTGCAATGGAATGGAATGCAACGTGGAATGCAATGTGGAATGGAAAGGAATGGAACGTGGATTGTGACATGGAATGGAACATGGAATGCGACGTGGAATGGAAAGTGGAATGGAATGTGCAATGGAATAGAATGGAATGTGGAATGTAATGGAATGGATTGTGGAATGCAATGGAATGGAGTGGAATGTGGAATGGGATGGAATGGAGTGGAATGGAATGCGGAATTCAATAGAGTGGAATGTGGAATGGAATGGAATGGAATGGAATGGAATGGAATGTGGAATGGAATGGAATGCAAAGGAATGGAATGTGGAATTTAATGGAATAGAATATGGAATGGAAAGGACTGGAAAGTGGAATGGAATGTGGAATGGAATAGAATGGAATGTGGAATGGAATAGAATGGAATGTGGAATGGAATACGGGATGGAGTGTGGAATGGAATGGAATGGAATGTGGCATGGAATTTAAAGGAATGTGGAAAGCAAAGTGGATAGGAATGAGGAATGGATTGTGGAATGGAATGTGGACTGGAACGCAATAGAATGTTGAATGTACTGTGGAATGGAGTATGGAATGGAACTTGGAATGAAATGCAATGGAATGTGGAAAGGAACGTTGAATGGAATGGAATGGAAAGTGGAATTGAATGTGGAATCAAACTTGGAAAAGAATGGAATGGAATGTGGAATGGAATGTAAAATTCAATAAAATTGAACGTGGAATTTAACGTGGAATGGAACGTGGAATGGAACATGGAATTGAACGTGGTATAGAATGTGGAATGAAATGTGGAATGGAACGGAATGGAATGTGGAATGGAATCTGGAATTGAGTGTGGAACGGAACGTGGAATTGAATGGAATGGACTGGAATGGAATGTGGAATGGAATGGAATGGAATGTGGAAAGGAATGTTGAATGGAATCTGTAATGGAATGGAATGGATTGAAATATGGAATGAAATGTGGATTGGAAAGGAATGGAATGTGGAAGGGAATGGAATGGATTGTGGAATGGAATTTAATGGAAATTGGAATGGAACATGGAATGGAATGGAATGGAATGTGGAATGGAATGGAATCGAATCAGGAATGGAATGTGAAATGGAATGGAATGAAATGTGGAAAGGAAAGTGGATTGGAAAGCAATGGAAAGAGGAATGGATTGGAATGGACTGTATAATGGAATGTGGAATGGAATGTGTAATGGAATGTGGAATGGCATGTGAATTGGAATGCAATGGATTGTGGACTGGAATGTGAAACGAAATGCAATGGAATGAGAATGGAATGTGGAATGGAATGCACAAAGGAATGAGGAATGGACATCGGAATGGAATATGGAGTGGAATGTGGAATGGAATGGAATGGAATGGAATGTGGAATGGAATGTAAATTGGAATGCAAAGGAATGTGGAATGGAATGTGGAATGAAATGCAATGGAATGAGAATGGAATGTGGAATAGAAGGTGGAATGGAAAGTGGAATGGAATGGAAAGGAAAGTGGATTGGAATGTGGAATGGAATGGAATGCAATGTGGAATGGAATGTGGAATGGAATGGAATGGAATCTGGAATGGAATGTGGCATGGAATGTGGAAATGAATGTGCAATGGAAGGGAATGGGATGTGGAATGAAATGTGGAATGGAATGTGTAATGGAATTTAAAGGAATGTGGAAAGGAATGTGGAATGGAATGTTTAATGGAATGGGATGGAATGTGGAATGGAATGTGGAATGAAATGCAATGGAATACGAAATGAAATGTGGAATGGAATGGAATGAAATGTAGAATGGAATATGGAATGAAACGGAATGTGGAATGGAACGTGGAATGGAATGTGGAATGGAACGTGAAATGGAATGCAATGTGGAATGCAAAGTGGAATGGTACTGAATGGAATGTGGAATGGTATGTTGAATGAATTAGAATAGAATGTGGAATGGAAAGTGGAATGAAACGTGGAATGGAACGTGTAATTGAATGGAATGGAACTTGGAATAAAATGTGGAATGGAATGGAAGGGAATGTGGAATGAAATGAGGAGTGTAATGGAATGGAATGTGGAATGGAATGGAATGGAATGTGGAATGGAATGAAGAATGGAACAGAATGTAATATGGAATGGACTATAATGGAATGTGGAATGGAAAGTGGAATGGAATGTGGAATGCATAGTGGAAAGAAATGTGGAATGCCTTGTGTTATGGAATGTAGAATGGAACGGTATGGATGGTGGAATGGAATATAGAAAGGAGTGTAGAATGGAACTTGGAATGGAATGCAATGGAATGTCGAATGAAATGTGGAATGGAATGGAATGGAACGTGGAATGGAACGTGGAAAGGATCGTGGAAATGAATGCTGAATTGAACTTGGCATGGAATGTGGAATGGAATGTGCAATGGAACGGAATGGAATGTGGAATGGCATATGGAATTCAATCTGAAATGGACCGTGGAATGGAATGTGGAATGGAACGTGGAATGGAATGGAATGGAATGGAATGTGGAATGGAATGTGGAATGGAATGGAATGAATTGTGGAATGAAATGTGGATTGGAATGGAATGCAATGTGCAATGGAATGGACTGGAATGTGGAATTGAATGTGGAGTGGAATTTAATTCAAAGTGGAATGGAACGTGCAATGGAATGGAATGCAAGGGCATGGAATCTCGAATGGAATGGAATGGAATGTGGAGTGGAATGTGGAATGGAACGGTATGGAAGGTGGAAAGGAATATGGCATGGAGTATGGAATGGAACTTAGAATGGAATGCAAAGGAATGTGGAATGGAACGTGGAATGGAAGGGAATGGAACGTGTAATGGAACGTGGAAATGAACGTTTAAAGGAATGTGGAATTGAACTTGGTATGGAATGTGGAATGCAACGTAAAATGTAATGGAATGTAATGTGGAATGTAATATGGAACTGAGTGTTGAAAGGACAGTGGAATTGAATGGAATGGAATGAAATGGAAAGTGGAATGGAATGGAATGGAATGTGGAATATAATGTGGAATGGAATGGAATGGAATGGAACGTCGAATGGATCTTGGAATGGAATGTGCAATGGAATGTGGAATGGAATAGAATACAATGTGGAATGAAATGTGGAATGCAAAAGAATGGAATGGAATGGAAAGCGGAATGGAGTAGAGTGGAATATTTAACGGAATGGAATATGAAATGGAATGGAATGGAAAGGAATGCGGAATGGAGTGTGGAATGAAATGCAATGGAGAGTGGAATGGAAAGTGGAATGGAATGGAATGTGGAATGGAATTTGGAATGGAATGGAATGGAAAGCAATGTGGATTGGAATGGAATGGAATATGGAATGGAATGGAATGTGGAAAGGAGTGGAACACAATGTGGAATGGAATGTGGAATGGAATGGAAAGTGGAATGGAATATCGAATGAAATGGAAAGGACTGTGGTATGGAATGTTGAATGGAATGGAATGGAATGTGGAATGAAATTGAATGGAATGTGGAATGGAAAGTGTAATGGTATCGAATGGAATGTGGAATGTAATGTGGAATGGAAAGTTGTATGTAATGGAATGTGGAATGGAATGTAGAATGAAATGGAACGGAATGCAATGTGGAATGGATTGGAATGGAATGTGGAATGGAATGGAATGTGGAATGGAATTTGGAATGGAATGGAATGGAAAGCAATGTGGTTTGGAATGGAATGGAATATGGAATGGAATGGAATGTGGAATGGAATGGAATGCAATGTGGAATGGAATGTGCAATGGAATGGAAAGTAGAATGGAATATCAAATGAAATGGAAAGGAATGTGGTATGGAATGCTGAATGGAATGGAATGGAATGTGGAATGAAATTGAATGGAATGTGGAATGGAAAGTGTAATGGTATGGAATGGAATGTGGAATGTAATGTGGAATTGAACGTGGTATGGAATGGAATATGGAATGGAATGTGGAATGGAATGTAGAATGAAATGGAACGGAATGCAATGTGGAATGGATTGGAATGGAATGCGGAATGGAATGGAATGGAATGAAATGAAATGGAATGTAATGTGGAATGGATTGGAATGTAATGTGGAATGGAATGGAATGGAACGAAATAAAATGGAATGTCGAAGGGAATGGAATGGAATGTGGAATGGAACTTGGAATGGAATGGAATAGAATGTAGAATAGAGTGGAATGGTATGTGGAATGGAATGGAAGGAAATGTGGAATGGAATGTGGAGAGGAATGAAATGTAATGCGGAATGGAATGGAAAGCAATGTGGAATGTAATGTGGAATGGAATGGAATGGAATGGAAAGGAATGTGGAATGGAATGTGGAATGGAATGGAATGGAATGGAAAGGAATGTGGAATGGAATGGAAAGGAATGGGTAAAGGAATGGAATGGAATGGAATGGAATGGAATCGAATGGAATCGAATGGGATGTGGAATGGAATGGAATGGAATGTGGAATGGAAGCAAATGGAATGTTCAATGGAATACGGAATGGAATGTGTAATGCAGAGGATTGGAATGCAATGTGTAATGGAATGGAAAGGAATGTGGAATGGAATAGAATGCAGTCTGGAAGAGAATGGAATGGAATGTGGAAAGGAATGGAATGCTATCTGGAATGCAATGTGGAAGGGAGTGAAGTGGAATGTGGAATGGAATGTGTAATGGAATGGAATGTGTAATGGAAAGTGGTATGTGATGGAATAAAATGTGGAATGGCATGGAATGGAACATGGAATGGAACGTGGAATGCAAGTTTGAATGGAATGGAATGGAACGTGGAATGGAACGTGGAATAGAAAGTGGAATAGAATGGAAAGTAACGTGGAATGGAACGTGGAATGCAACGTAGAATTGAAAGTGGAATGCAACGGAATGGAAAGTGGAATGGAAACTGGAATGGAACGTGGAATGGAACGTGAAATGTAATTGAATGTAACATGGAACGGAATGGTATGGAATGTGGAGTGGAATGGGATGGAATTTGTAATGGAATGGAATGGAATGGTATTTGTAGGGCTATGGAATGGAATGGAATGGATTGGGGAATGGAATGGAATGGAATCTGGAATGGATTGGAATGGAATGTGGAATGGAATGGAATGGAATATAGAATGCAATGGAATGGAATATGTAATGGAATTGAAAGGAAAGGAATTGAAGGGAATGGAATGTGGAATTGAGTGAAATGGAATGTGGAATGGAAACTGGAATGGCATAGAATGGAATGTGGAATGGAATGTGGAATGGAATTGAATGGAAAGTGGAATGGAATTGAATGGAATGTGGAATAGAATGTAGAATGGAATGGAAAGAAATGTGGAATGGAATGTGGAATGCAATGGAATGTGGAATGGAACGGAATGGAATGTGGAATGGAAAGGAACAGAATGTGGAATTGAACGTGGAATGGAATGGAACGTGGAATGGAAAGTGTAATGGAATGGAATGGAACGTGTAATGGAACGCAGAATGGAATGGAATGGAACGGGGAATGGAAGGTGGAATGTAACGTTGAATGGAAAGTGGAATGCAATGTGAAAGTTGAATGGAATGGAATGGAATGTGTTATGGAATGGAATGGAATGTGGAATGGAATTTGAAATGGAATGTGGAAAGGAATTCGGTACGGAACGGAATACAATGTGGAATGGAATGTGGAATGGAATGTGGAATGGAATATGGAATAGAACGTGGAGTGGAAAGTGGAATGGAATGTGGAATGTGGAATGGAATGGAAAGGAGTGTGGAATGGATTGGAATGGAATGTGTTATGGAATGGAATGGAACTGGAATGGAATGTGGAATGGAATGTGGAATGCAATGTGGAATGAAATGCAATGCAATGTGAAATGCAATGTGGAGTGGAATGGACTGTGGAATGGAATGGAAAGCAATCTGGAATGGAATGGAAAGGAATATGGAATGCAATGTGGAATGGAATGGAATAGAATGTGGAATTTAACATGAAATAGAATGGAATGCAATGAGGAATGGAATGTGGAATGGAATGTAATGGAATGGAATGTGGAATAGAATTGAATGGAAGGTGGAATGGAATGGAATGGAATGTGGAAAGGAACTTGGAATGGACTGGAAGGTGGAATGGAACATGGAATGAAATGGAATGGAATGGAACGTTGAATGCACCGTGGAAAGGAATGTGGAATCAAACGTCGAATGGAAAGTGAAACGGAATGTGGAATGTGGAATGGAATGGAAAGGAATGTGTAATGGAATTGAATGGAATGGAAAGCATTGTGGAATGGAATGTGCAATGGAATAGAATGGAATTTGGAATGCAATGTAGAATGGAATGGAATGCAATGTGGAATGGAATGTGGAATGGAATGGAATGAAAAGAAGAATGGAACATGGAATGGAACGTGGAATGGAGTGGAATGGAATGTGGAATGGATTGAAATGGAATGTAATGTGGAATGGAATGGACTGTGGAATGGAAAGTGGATTGGAATGTGGAAAGGAGCGTGAAATGAAATGGAATGGAATGTGGAATAGAACATGGAATGGAACGTGGAATGGAACGTGGAAAGGAATGTGAAATTGAACTTGGCATGTAATGTGAAATGGAATGTGCAATGGAACGGAATGGAATGTGGAATGGAATATGGAATTGGGTGTGGAATGGACCGTGGAACGGAAAGGAATGGAATGTGGAATGGAAAGTGGAATGGAATGGAATGGAATGGAATGGAATGGAATGTGGAATGGAATGGAATGGAATGTGGAATGGAATGTGGAATGGAATGAATGGAATGTGGAATGCACTGGAATGGGGAGCAGAATGGAATGTGGAATGGAATGTTGAATATAAAGTGGAATGGAATTGATGGGAATGTGGAATGGCATGTGAGTTGGAATGCAATGGAATGTGTAATGGAAAGTCTAAATAAATGCAGTGGAATGAGAATAGATTGTGGACTGGAATGTGGAATGGAATTTGGAATGGACTGCGGAATGGAATGTGGAATATAATGTGGAATGGAAAGTGGAATGGAATGGAATGGAATGGAATGTGGAATGGATTGTGAAATGGTATGCAATGGAATGTGGAATGGAATGTGGAATGAAAGGCAATGCAATGAGAATGGAATGTGCAATGGAATGTGGAATGCAATGGAATCGAAAGTGGAATGGAACATGGAATGAAATCGAATGGAACGTGGAATGGAAAGTAGCATGGAATGTGAAATGGAATGTGGAATGGAATAGAATGGAATGTGGAATGGAATGTGGAATGGAGTGTGGAGTGGAATGTAATGGAATGTGGAATGGAATGTGGCAGGGAATTTAATGGACTGTGGAAAGCAAAGTGGATTGGAATGTGGAATGGATTGTGGAATGGAATGTGGAATGGAACGGAATAGAATGTGTAATGGAACGGAATAGAATGTGGAATGTAATGTGGAATGGAGTGTGGAATGGAACTTGGAATGAAATGCAATGGAGTGTGGAAAGGATCGTGGAATGGAATGGAATGGAAAGTGGAATGGAATGTGGAATGGAATTTGGAAAGGAATGGAGTGTAATGTGGAATGTAACGTGACATGCAATAGAATTGAACATGGAATGTAACGTGGAATGGAACATGGAATGGAATGTGGAATTGAAGGTGGTATAGAATGTGGAATGAAATGTGGAATGGAATGGAATGGAATGTGGAATGGAATCAATAATTGAGTGTGGAATGGAACGTGGAATTGAATGGAATGGAATGAAATGGAATGTGGAATGGAATGGAATGGAATGTGGAATGAAATGGAATTGAACATGGAAGGGAACGTGGGATGGAACGTGGAATGGAACGTGGAATGGAAAGTGTAAAGGAACATTGAATGGAACGTGAGATGGAACCTGGAATGGAACGTGGAAGAGAATGGAATTGAAGGTGGAACGGAATGGAATGGAACATGGAATGTTATGGTAAGGAATGGAAAGGAATGTGGAATGGAATGGAGTAGAAGGAAGATTGGAATATGGAATGGAATGGAATGTGAAATGGAATGGAATAGAATAGAATATGGAATTTAATGGAATAGAAGGAGGAATGGAATGGAATGGAATATGGAACGGAATGGAATGAAGTGGAACGTGGAACGGAATGGAATGCAGTGTGGAATGGAATGTGGAATGGAATGGAATGGAACATGACATGGAATGTGTAATAGAATGTGGAGTGGAAAGTGGAATGGAAAGTGGACTAGAACGTGAAATGGAATGGAATGGAATCTCGAATGGAATTCAATGGAATTTGGAATGGAATGGAATGGAATGTGGAACGCAATGGAAAGGAATGTGGAATAGAAAGTGGAATGGAATGGAATGGAATGTGGAATGGAATGGAAGGAATTGCGGAATGGGATTCAATGGTGGAATGGAATGGAATGGAAACGAAAGAAATGGAATGTAGGGTGGAATGCAATGGAATGTGGAATGGATTGGATTGGAATTTGGAATGGAATGGAATGGAATTGAATGTGGAAAGGAATGCAATGGAATGGAATGGAATGTGGAGTGCAATGGATGGGAATGTGCAATGGAATGTGGAATGGAATGGAATGGAATGAGGAATGGAAAGGATTGGTATGTGGAATGGAATGGAATGGAATAAGGGATGCAATGGAATGTTATGGAATATGGAATGGAATGGAATGGAATGGAATGTGGAATGGAATGGAATGTAATGGAATCGAATGGAATGGAATGTTGAATGGAATGGAAAGCAATGTGGAATGGAATGTGGAGTGGAATGGAATGGAAAGTGGAATGGAATGGAAAGCAATGTGGAATGGAATGTGGAATGGAATGGCATGGAAAGAGGAATGGAATGGAATGTGGAACAGAATGTGGAATGGAACAGAATGGAATGTGGAATGTAATGTGGAATGGAATGAAGATGAATGTGAAATGGAATGGAATGGAATGAAATGGAATGTGGAGTAGAATGGAATCGGATGTGAAATGGAGTGGAATGGAAGGTGGAATGGAATGGAATGGAGTGGTAAGTGGAAGGGAATGGAATAGAATGTTGAATGGAAAGTAGAATGGAATGTGGAATGGAATGTGGAATGGAAAGAAATGTGGAAACGAATGGAATGGAAAGGAATGGAATGGAATGTGGAATTGAATGGAGTGGAATCCAATGTGGAATGGAATGGAATGGAATGGAATGTTGAATGGAATTCAATGGAATTTTGGAAGGGAATGGAATATAATGTGGAATGGAATGGAAATGAATGTGCAATGGATGTGCATGGGAAAGGAATGCAATGTGGAATGGAATGGAATGGACTGCGGAATGGAATGGAATATCACGGAATGTGGAAAGGAATGGAATAGAATGTTTAATGGAATGGAATGGAAAGGAATGGAATGGAATTTGAAATGGAATGAGTGCAATGTGGAATGGAATGGAACGGAACGTGGAATGGAATGCAATGGAGTGCAATGCGGAATGGAATGGAATCGAATGTGGAAAGGAATGTGGAATTGAGTGTGCAATGCAATGTGGAATGGAATGGAGGGGAAAGTGGAATGGAAGGTTGAATGTAATGTAGTGAAATGTGGAATGGAATGCAGTGGAATGTGAAATGGGATGGAATGGAATATGGAATGGAATGTTGAATGGAATGGAATGGAATGTTGATTGGAATGTGGAATGGAATGGAATATGGAATGAAATGTAGAATATAATGGAAGGGACATGGAATGGAACGTGGAACACAATGAGGAATGGAATGGAATGGAATGTGCCATGGAATGTGGAATGGAATGGAATGGAACGTGCAATTTAATGTGGAATGGAACGTGGATTGGAACGTGGAATGGAACGTGGAAAGTACCGAGGAATGCAACGTGGAATGGAACGTGGAATGGAACGTGGAATGGAAGGTGAAATGGAACGTGGAATGGAATGTGGAATGTAACGTGGAATGGAACGTGGAATGGAAAGTGGAATGGAACGTGGAATGGAGCGTGGAATGGAATGTGGAATGGAACATGGAAAGGAATGGAATGCAAATTGGAATGGAATGGAATAGAAGATCAATGGAATTGAAAGGAATGTGGAAAGGTATGGAATGGAATGGAAAGTGGAAGGAATGGTTTTGTTTGTAGAATGGAAAGTGGTATGGAATGGAATGGAATTTGGAATTGAATGTGGAATGGAAAGGAATGAAAAGCGGTATGCAATGGAATGCAATGTGGAATGGAATGGAATAGAATGACGAATGGAATGCAATGTGGAATGGAATGGAATAGAATGACGAATGGAATGGAATGGAATGTGGAATGGAATGGATTAGAATTGTAAGGAATGTGAAATTTAATGGAATGGAATGTGGAATGGAATGTTCAATGGAATGGAATGAGGTATGGAGAGGAATGGAATGGAATGGAATGTGGAATGGAATGGAAAGGAATGTGGGATGGAATCTGGAGTGGGATGCGTAATGGAATGGAATGGAACGTGGAATGAAATGGAAAGCAACGTGGAAGGGAATGCAGTGGAATGGAATGGAATGGAATGTGGAATGGAATGAAATGGAATGGAATTTGAAATGGAATGGAATAGAATGTGAAACGGAGGGCAACGGAATGTGGAATGGAATATGGAATGAAATAGAATGAAATGTGAAATGGAATATGTAATGGAATGGAATGAAATGTGGAATGGAACATGGAATGGATTGGAATGGAACGTCGAATGGAATGTGGAATGGAATGTGGAATGGAACGTGGAATGGAATGTGGAATTGAAAGAAATGGAAAATGGAATGGAATAGAAGGGAATGTGTAATGGAATAGAATGGAATGTGGAATGCAAAGGAAAGGAATATAATGGAATGTGAAATGGAATGGAACGGAATTTGGAATGCAAAGTGCAATGGAATGTGAAATGGAATGAGGATTGGAGTGGAATGGAATTTAGAACGGAATGTGGAATGGAATGGGATGCAAAATTGAATGGAATGGAATGGAATGTGGAATGGAATGTGGAATGGAATGGAATGTGGAATGCAATGAAATGCAATGTGGAATGGAATGGAATGGAATATGGAATGGAAAGGAATATGGAATGGATTGGAATGGCATGTGGAATGGATTGGAATTGAACATGGAATGGAACGTGGAATGGAACGTGGAATGGAACGTGGAATGGAACGTTGACGGTAATTTAATTGAAAGTGGAATGGAATGGAATGGAACGTCAAATGGAATGGAAAGGAATGGAATGGAATTCGGAATGGAATGAATTGGAATGTAGAGTGGAATGTTGAATGGAATCGAATGAGAAATGGAATGGAATGGAATGTCGAATAGAATGTGGAATGGAAAGGAATGTAATGAGGAATGGAATGTGGAATGGAATGGAATGCAATGTGGAACACAACGTGGAATGGAATGTGGAATGGAATGGAATGGAATGTGGAATGGAAAGTGGAATGAAACGTGGAATGGAATGGAATGCAAAGTGGAAAGTAATGGAATGGAAGGTGGAATGGAATAGAAGGGAAAGTGGAATGGAATGGAATAGAAGGGAAAGTGGAATGGAATGGAATGGAATGGAATGGAAAGTGGAATGGGATGGAATGGAATCGAAAGTGGAATGGAATGCATTGGTACGGAGAAAGGAACGTGGAATGTAATGGAAGGGAATTTGTAATGGAATGAGAATGGAATGGAATAGAAGGTGGAATGGAATGTCGAATGGAATGGAATGGAATTTGGAATGGAATGTGGAATGGAATGTGGTATACAATGGAATGCAATGTGGAATGGAATGGAATAGAATGACAAATGGAATGGAATGGAATGTGGAATAGAATGGATTGGAATTCAATGGAATGTGAAAAGGAATGGAATGGATTGTACAATGAAATGTAGAATGGAATGTAAATGAATGTGTAATTTAATGTTTAATGCAATGGAATGAAAGGAAAGGATTGTGGATGGAATGGAATGGAATGTGGAATGGAGTATGGAGTTGAATGTGGAATGGAATGGAATCGAATTTGGAATGCTATGGAATGCAATGTTGAAGGGAATGTAATGAAATGTGGAATGGAATGGAATGCGCAAAGGCATGTGGAATGGGATGGAATGGAATGTGAAATGGAATTGAATGCAATGTGGAATGGATTGTGGAATGGAATGTGCAATGCAATAGAATGGAACATGGAATCAAACGTGGAATGGAACGTGGAATGGAACGTCGAGTGGATAGTGGAATGGAACGTCAAATGGAACGTGGAATGGAACGTAGAATGTAAAGTGGAATGGAACGTGGAATGGAAAGTGGAATGGAATGTGGAATGGAATGGAATGGAACGTCGAATGGAACGTGGAATGGAATGTGGAATGGAACGTGGAATGGAATGTGGAATTGAAAGAAATGGAACATGGAATGGAATAGAAGGGAATGTGTAATGGAATAGAATGGAATGTGGAATGCAAAGGAAAGGAATATAATGGAATGTGAAATGGAATGGAACGGAATTTGGAATGCAAAGTGCAATGGAATGTGAAATGGAATGAGGATTGGAGTGGAATGGAATTTAGAACGGAATGTGGAATGGAAAGGAATGCAAAATTGAATGGAATGGAATGGAATGTGGAATGGAATGTGGAATGGAATGGAATGTGGAATGGAATGGAATGTGGAATGCAATGAAATGCAATGTGGAATGGAATGGAATGGAATATGGAATTGAAAGGAATATGGAATGGATTGGAATGGCATGTGGAATGGATTGGAATTGAACATGGAATGGAACGTGGAATGGAACGTGGAATGGAACGTGGAATGGAACGTTGACGGGAATTTAATTGAAAGTGGAATGGAATGGAATGGAACGTCAAATGGAATGGAAAGGAATGGAATGGAATTCGGAATGGAATGAATTGGAATGTAGAGTGGAATGTTGAATGGAATCGAATGAGAAATGGAATGGAATGGAATGTCGAATAGAATGTGGAATGGAAAGGAATGTAATGAGGAATGGAATGTGGAATGGAATGGAATGCAATGTGGAACACAACAGGGAATGGAATGTGGAATGGAATGGAATGGAATGTGGAATGGAAAGTGGAATGAAACGTGGAATGGAATGGAATGCAAAGTGGAAAGTAATGGAATGGAAGGTGGAATGGAATAGAAGGGAAAGTGGAATGGAATGGAATGGAAAGTGGAATGGAATGCATTGGTACGGAGAAAGGAACGTGGAATGTAATGGAAGGGAATTTGTAATGGAATGAGAATGGAATGGAATAGAAGGTGGAATGGAATGTCGAATGGAATGGAATGGAATTTGGAATGGAATGTGGAATGGAATGTGGTATACAATGGAATGCAATGTGGAATGGAATGGAATAGAATGACAAATGGAATGGAATGGAATGTGGAATGGAATGGATTGGAATTCAATGGAATGTGAAAGGGAATGGAATGGATGGTACAATGAAATGTAGAATGGAATGTAAATGAATGTGTAATTTAATGTTTAATGCAATGGAATGAAAGGAAAGGATTGTGGATGGAATGGAATGGAATGTGGAATGGAGTATGGAGTTGAATGCGGAATGGAATGGAATCGAATTTGGAATGCTATGGAATGCAATGTTGAAGGGAATGTAATGAAATGTGGAATGGAATGGAATGCGCAAAGGCATGTGGAATGGAATGGAATAGAATGTGAAATGGAATTGAATGCAATGTGGAATGGATTGTGGAATGGAATGTGCAATGCAATGGAATGGAACATGGAATCAAACGTGGAATGGAACGTGGAATGGAACGTCGAGTGGATAGTGGAATGGAACGTGAAATGGAATGTGGAATGGAACGTAGAATGTAAAGTGGAATGGAACGTGGAATGGAAAGTGGAATGGAATGTGGAATGGAATGGAATGGAACGCGGAACAGAACGAAATGGAACTTGGATTGCAATGGAATGGACTGTGGAATGGAATGGAATGGAATGTAGAATGGAATGTGGAATGGAATGTGGAATGAAAAGGAATGGATCACAGAATAGAATGGAATGGTATGCGGAATGGAATGGAATGCAATGTGGAATTGAATGGAATATGGAATGGAATGTGGAATGGAGTGGAATGGAATGTGGATTGGAATGGAATGGAATGAGGAATGGAATGTGAAATTTAATGTGGAAAGTAATGAAATTTAATGTGGAAAGGAATGTGGAATGGAATGGAATGAAACGGGGAATGGAATGTAAAATGGAATGTGAAATGGAATGTGGAAAGTAATGTGCAATGGAATGAGGAATGGAATGGAATGGAATGGAACGGAATGTGGAACGGAATGGAATGGAAAGTGGAATGGAAGGGAATGAAATGGAATGGAGAGTTGAATGGAATGGAATGGAATACGGAATGTAATGGAATGGAATGTGGAATGGAAGGTGGAATGGAATGGAATGGAAATTAGAGTGGATTGGAATGGAATGTGGAATGTAAGGTGGAATGGAATGGAAAGGGACGTGGAATGGAATGGAATGAAAAGAGGAAATGAATGGAATGGAACGTGGAATGCAATGTGTAATAGAACGTGGAATGGAATGGAATGGAATGTGGAAAGGAATGGAATGGAAGGGAATGTGGAATGGAATGGACTTGAATGTGGAATAGAATGTGGAATGGATTGGAATGGAATGTGGAATGGAATGTGGAAAGGAATGGAATAGATTGTGGAATGGAATGTGGAATAAATGTGGAATGGAACGTGGAATGGAATAGAATTGAATGTGGAATGGAATGGAATGTGGAATGGCATGAACACAATGTGGAATGCAACGTGGAATGGAATTCAATGGAATGGAAAGTGGAATAGAATGGAATTGAATGGAAAGTGTAAAAGAAGGGAATGTGGCATGGAATGGAATGGAACGTGGAATGGAATGTAAAATGGAATGGAATGGAATGGAATGCAATGGAATGGAATATGGAATGGAATGTGGAATGGAAAAGAATGGCAGGTGGAATGGAATGGAATGGAATGTGGAATGGAATGTGGAATGGGATGGAATGGAATGGAAAATGGAATGGAATGGAATGGAATGTGGAATGGAATGGAATGGAATGTGGAATGGAAAGGAATGTGGAATGGAATGGAATGCAATGTGGAATGGAATGGAATGGAATGTGAATGGAAAGTGGAATAGAATGAATTTAATGTGGAATGGAATGTAGAATAGATTGGAATGGAATGTGGAATGGAACGTGAAATGGAATGTGGAATGGAATGGAATGGAATGTGGAATAGAATGGAATTGAAGTTCGAATGGAATGTGTAATGAAATGGAATGGAAACTGGAATGGAATGGAATGGAATGTGGAATGGAACGTGCAATGGAATGTGGAATGGAATGAAAAGGAATCTGGAATGGAATGTGGAATACAGTGCAACGGAAGTTCGAATGGAATGTGGAATGAAATGTAATGGAATGGAATGGAATGTGAAATGGATGGTGGAATACAACGTGGAATCGAATGCAATGGAATGTGGAATGGAAATGAAAGGAATGTGGAATTGAACGTAGAATGTATTGGAATGGAATGTGGAGTGGAATGGAATGGAAAGTGGAATGGAATGTTGAATGGAATGTGCAATGGAATGTGGAAAGTAATGGAATGGAATGTGTAATGGAATGTGGAAACAAATCTGTAATGTAACGTGGAATGGAACGTGGAATGGAACATGGAATGGAAAGAGAAAGGGAAAGGAATGGAAGCTGGAGTAGAATGCAGAATGTAACATGGAATGGAAAGTAGAATATAACGTGGAATGCAAAGTGGAATGGAAAGTAAAGGAAAGTGGAATTGAACGTGGAATGGAATGTGAAATGGAATGGAATGTGGAATGGCATGAAGAGAATGTGGAATGGAACGTGGAATGGAATTGAATGGAATGGAAAGTGGAATGGAATGGAATTGAATGGAAAGTGGAAAATAATGGAATGTGGAATGGAATGGAATGGAACGTGGAATGGAAAGTAAAATGGAATGAAATGGAATGCAAAATGGAATGGAATGTGGAATGGAAAGTGAAATGGAATGGAATGGAAATTGCAATGGAATGTGGAATGGATTGGAATGGAACGTGGAAAGGAATGGCGTGGATTGTGGAATGGAATGGAATGGAATGGAATGGAATGGAAAGTGGAATGAAATGGAATGGAACGTGAAAAGAAGGGAATGGAATACGGAATGGAAAGGAGAGTAATGGAATGTGGAATGGAATGTATAAAGGAATGCAGAATGGAAAGGAATGGAATGTGGACTGGAATGGAATGGAATGGAATGGAATGTGGAATGTAATGGAATGGAATGGAATGTGCATAGGAATGGAATGGAATGTGCATAGGAATGGAATGGAATGTGGAATGTCATGGAATGGAATGTTGAGTGGAATGGAATGGAATGTGGAATGGAATGGAAATGAATGTAATGTGGAATGGAATGTGGAAATGAATGTGGAATGGAATGCAATAGAATGTGGGATGGAATGTGGAATGAAATGGAATGGAAAGGGGAATGCAATGGAATTTGGAATGGAATGTGGAATTTAATGTCAAATGGAATGGAATGGAATGTGGGATGGGATGTGGAATGGAATGGAATGGAAAGGGGAATGCAATGGAATTTGGAATGGAATGGAATGTGGAATGCAACCTGGTATGTAAAGGAATGGAATGCGGAATGGGAAGGAATGGAACGTGGCATGGAAAGGAATGGAATGTGGAATGGAATGGAATGGAATGCAATGTGGAATGCAATGGAATGGAAAGTGGAATGGAAAGTGGAATGGAAGAGAATGGAATGTGGAAGGGAATGGAATTGAATGAGGAATGGAAAAGATTGGTATGTGGAATGGAATGGAATGCAGAATGGAATGTCGAACGGAATGGAATGGTACGTGCAATTGAATGTCATGGAACGTGGATTGGAATGGAGTGGAACCTGGAATGTGATGGAATGGAAAGTGGAATGGAATGGAATGGAATGTGGAATTGTATGGAATTGAATGTGGAATGGAAAGTGGAATGGAATGCAATGGAATGCGGAATGGAACATGGAATGGAATGTGGAATGGAAAGGAAAGGAAAGTAGAGTGGAATGGAATGGAATGTGGAATGGAATGTGGAATGGAATCTGGAATTGAATGTGGAATGGAATGGAATGGAATGGAAATGAATGGAATGTGGAATGGAATGCAATGGAACGTGGAATGGAAAGTGGAATGGAATGGAATGGAACGTGGAATGGAATGGAATGGAACATGGAATGGAATGCAACGGAACGTGGAATGGAAAGGAATGGAATGTGGAATGGAATGGAATGGAATGGAATGCAGAATGGAATGGAATGGAATGTGGAATGGAACACGGAATGGAATGGAATGGAATGGAGTGGAATGTGGAATGGAATGGAATGGAATGTGGAATGCAGTGGAATGGAATGTGGAATGGAATGTGGAATGGAATGGAATGGAATGAATGGAATGTGGAATGGAATGGAATGGAACGCGGAATGAAATAGGAAATGGAATGTGGAATGGAATGTGGAATGGAATCGAATAAAGTGCATTGGAACGTGCAATGGAATGGAATGGAATGGAATGTGGAATGGAAAGGAATGTGTACGTGAATGGAAGGCAAAATGCAATGGAATGTGGAATGGAACGTTTCGAATGTGGAATGGAATGTGGAATGGAATGGAATGTGGAATGGACTGGAATGGAATCAAAAAGAATATGGAATTTAATGGATTGGAGTGTGGAATGGAATGGAATGGAATTTGGACAGGAATGGAATGGAATGTGCAATGGAATGTGGAATGGAATAGAATGGAATGCGGAATGGAATGGCATGGATTGTGGAATGGAATGCAATGGAATTTAATGTGGAATGGAATGGAATGGAATGGAATATGGAATGGAATGTAATAGATTGGAATGTGGAATTTCATGGAATGGAATGGAATGGAATGCAATGGAATGTGGAGTGGAATGGAAGGGAATGTGGAATGCAAAGTGAAATGGAATGGAATGGTTTGTGGAATGGAACGTCGAATGGAAAGAATATAGGAATGAGGAATGGAATGTAGAATGGAATGGAATGAAATGTGCTACGGAATGGAATGTTAAGGAATGCAGATTGGAGAGGAATGTAATGGGGAATGGAATGGAATGGAATGTTGAATGCAATGGAATGGAAATTAATGGAATGTGGAATAGAATGGAATGGAATGGAATGGATTGGCATGGAATGGAATGGAATGTGGAATAGAATGTTGAATGGAATGGAACGGATTGGAATGGAATGGAACGTGCAATGGAATGGACTTGAATTTGGAAAGGAATGGAATGGAATGTGGAATTGAATAGAATGTAATCTGGAATGGAATGAAATGGAATGGATTATGGGATGGAATGAAATAGAATATGGAATGGATTGGAATGGAATGTGGAATAGAATGGGAAGGACTGTGGAATGGAATGGAATGGAATGGAATCTGGAATGGAATGGAATGTGCAATGGAATGGACTTGAATTTGAAAAGGAATGGAATGTAATGTGGAATTGAATAGAATGTAATCTGGAATGGAATGAAATGGAATGGAATATGGGATGGAATGAAACAGAATGTGGAATGGATTGGAATGAAATGTGGAATAGAATGGGAAGGACTGTGGAATGGAATGGAATGGAATGGAATCTGGAATGGAATGGAATGGAATGGAATGGAATGGAATGTGCAATGGAATGGCATGGATTGTGGAATGGAAAGGAATGGAATGGATTGTGGAATGGAATGGCATGGATTGTGGAATGGAATGGAATGGAATGGAATGGAATGTGGAATGGAAGTGAATGTGGAATGGAATGGAAGGGAATGTGGAATGGAATGTGGAATTGAATGGAATGGAATGTCGAATGGAATGTGGAAAGAAATGGAATGGAATTGAATGCAATGGAATGTGGAAAGGATTGTTGTATTGAATGGAATGAAATGTGGAATTGAATGTCGAATGAAATGGAATGCAATGTGGAGTGGTACGTGGAATGGAATGGAATGGAATGTGGAATCAAATGGAATGGAATGGGGAAAGGAAAGGAATGGAATGTGGAATGGAATGGAATGGAATGGAATGGAAAGTGGAATGGAAAGGAATAGAATTTGGAATGGAATGGAATGGACTGTGAAATATAAAGTGGAATCGAATGGAAAGGAATGTGAAATGCAATGTGGAATTGAATGGAATGTAATATGAAATGGAATGCAATATAATGTGGAATGGAATGTGGAATGGAATGGAATGGAATGGAATTGAAAGTGGAATGGAAAGTGGAATGGAATTGAATGGATTGGATTGGAATGGAATCGAATGGAATGCAATGTGGAATGGAATGGAATGGAATGAAATGGAATGCAGAATGGAAAGGAAAGGAATGTGGAATGGAATGTGGAATCGAATGGAAAGGAATGTGGAATGGAAAGGAATGGAATTTGAAATGGAATGAATGGAATGTGGAATGGAATGAAACGTGGAATGGGATGTGGAATGGAATGGAACGTGGAATGGAATAAAATGTGCTATTGAATGTGGAATGGAATAGAATGCAAAGTGGAATGGAATGTGGAATGGAAATTAATGGAATGGAATGTGGAATGGAATGGAATGTGGAATGGAATGGAATGGAATGTAGCATGGAATGGAATGGAATGTGGAATGGAATGTAACTGAAAGGAATATGAACTGGAATGGAATTTACTGGAATGTGGAATGGAATGTGGAATGAAATGCAATGGATTGTGGAATGGATTGTGTAATGGAATGGAAAGGAATATAGAATGGAATGTGGAATGGAGTGGAATGGAACGTTCAATGGAACGTGGAATGAAACTTTAGAATGGAAAGTGGAATGGAACGGAACGTGGAATGGAATGAAATGGAATGTGGAATGGAATGGAAAGGAATGTGGAATGCAATGGTATGGAATGTGGAATGGAATGGAATGGAATGGAATGTGGACTGCAACGGAATGGAATGGAATGAAATGTGGAACGGAATGGAATGGAACATAGAATGGAATGGAATGGAATGTGGAGCGGAAAGGAATGCAATGAGGAATGGAATGGAACGTGAAATTGAATGGAAAAGGATGTGGCTAGAAATGGATTGTAATGCGAATTTGCTTGTAATGGAATGTGGAATGGAATTGAATGGAATGGAGTGTGGACTGCAATACTATGGATTGGAATAGAATGTGTAATGGAATGGAATGGAAAGTGGAATGGAATGTGGAATGGAATGGAATGGAATGGAATGGAATGTGGAATGGAATGTGGAATGGAATGGAATGGAATGGAATTGAAAGTGGAATGGAAAGTGGAATGGAATTGAATGGAATGTGGAATGGAATGTGCAATGGAATGGAATGGAACGTGGAATGGAACATGGAATGGAAAGTAGAATGGAATGGAATGGAACTGAATGCAATGGAAAGAGGAGTGGAATGGAATGTGGAATGGAATGTGGAATCGACTGGAATATAATGGTTGGAATAGGTTCCATATTACATTCAATTCCATTCCACTTTCCATTCCACGTTCCATTGGATTCCATTCCCCTTACCTTTCCATTTAATACCACATTCCATTCCATTCCATTACACATTCTATTCCACATTCCGTTCCGTTCAATTCAACCTATTGGAAACTCTATTCCTTTCCATTCCATTCCACATTCCATTCCGCATTCAATTCCATTCCATTCCACATTCCATTGGACATTCCATTGCATTCCATTCCACATGCCTTTCCATTGCATTCCACTCCACATTCCTTTCCATTGCATTCCACGTTCCATTCTAATCCATTCCACTTTCCTTACCACGTTCCATTTCAGGTTCCATTCCACTTTCAAATTCACATGCCATTTCACTTGCCCTTCCATTCCATTCCAGTGTCCATTCCACATTCCATTCCATTCCATTCCACATTCCATTCCATTCCATTCTACATTGCAGTCCACATTCCATTCCACATTCCAGTCCAGATTAGATTCGATTCCATTCCACTTTCCATTCCATTCCATCCCATTCCATTCCAGATTCCATTAGGGATTCCATTCCTTTCCATTCCTTTCCATATTCCATTCCATTCCATTCCACATTCCATTCCATTCCATTCCACATTCCATTCCATTTCATTCCATTCCACATTCTATTCCCTTCCACTTTCCGCTCCATTCCATTCCACATTCCATTCAGTTCAATTCCATTCCATTCCACATTCCATTCCATTCCACATTCCATTGCACTTCATTGCATTCCACATTCTATTCCATTCCACAATCCATTCCATTTCATTACATTCTACATTGTATTCCATTTCATATTTAACTGCATTCCATTCCACATTCCATTGAACTCCATTCTATTCCATTCCAGTTTCTATTCCATTCCACATTTCACTGCATTACATTCCACATTCCCTTTCCATTCCATTCCATTCCATTCCACATTCCATTCCATTCAATTCCACATTCCATTCTACATTCCACTCCATTCCTTTCCTCATTCTATTCCACATTCCATTCCATATTCCATTCCATTCCACTTTCCTTTCCATTGCACATTAGATTCCATTCCACATTCCATTCCATTCCACAGCATTCCCTTCGTTTCCATTCCATTCCATTCCACATTCCATTTCATTTATTCCACATTGCATTCCATTACATTCCACATTGCATTCCATTACTTTCCACAGTGCATTCCATTACTTTCCACATTGCATTCCATTCCTTTCTATTCCACATTCAATTCCATTCCATTCCACATTCAATTCCATTCCATTCCACATTCCATTTCATTGCCTTCCATTCCATTCAATACTACATTCCATTCCATTCCACATTCCTTTCCATTCCATTCAATTCCATTCCACATTACATTCCTTTCCATTCCATTCCTTTCCACGTTCCATTCCACGTTCCATTCCACATTCCATTCCATTCAATTCCATTCAATATCACGTTCAATTTCATTCCATTCCATGTTCCATTCCATTCCATTCCACATTCAGTTCCATTCCACTTTCCATTCCATTTCACGTTCCATTACATTCAATTCCACATTGCATTCCACATTCCATTCCATTCCACAATCTATTCCATTCCACATTCCTTTCCATTCCATTCCATTCCACATTCCATTCCATTCCACATTCCCTTCCTCATTCCATTCCATTCCTTACTATATTCCATTCCATTGCATTCCTCTTTCCATTCCATTCCATTCCACGTTCCATTCCACATTACATTCTGTATTCCATTCCGCATTCTAGTCCATGTTACATTCCACTTTCCATTAAATATTCCATTCCATTACATTTCGCATTCGATTACACTTTCCATTCCATTCCATTCCACCTTCCATTCCACAATCCATTCCATTCCATTCCACTCCATTCCACATTCCATTCCATTCCACATTCCATTTATCATTCCATTCAATTCCATTCCACATTCCTTTCCATTCCATTCCCCATTCCATTCCTTATCATTCCACATTACTTTCCACATTCCATTCCACTTTCCATTCCACGTTCCTTTCCATTCCATTCCAAGTTCCATTCCACGTTCCATTCCACCTTCCATTCAACAGTCCATTCCACGTTCCATTCCATTCAATTCCACATTCCATTCCACATTCCATTCGGCATTACAATCCATTCTATTCCACATTCCTTTCCACATTCCATTCTGCATTCCATTCCATTCCATTGCACATTCCATTCCACATTCCATTCCACTCCATTCCACATTCCATTACACATTCCATTGCATTCCATTCCACTTTCCATTCCACACCTTTTCACATTCCATTCCATTCCACATTCCATGCCATTCCTTTCCACATTCGTTTCCATTCCATTCCACTCCATTCCATATTCCATACCATTCCCTTCAATTCCACACACCATTCCTTTCCATTCCACATTCCATTGAATTTCATGCCACATTCCATTCCATTCCATTCCACCTTCCATTACACATTCCATTCCACATTCCATTCCCCACTCCATTCCATTTAATTCCACATTCCATTCCACGTTCCATTCCATTCCATTCCACATTCCATTCCATTCCATTCCACATTCTATTCAATTCAATTCCATTCCATTCCACATTCCATTCTATTCCGTTCCACATTCCATTCCCTTCAATTCCACCTTCCTTTCCATTCTATTCCAATTTCCATTCCATTCCATTCCACGTACCATTACACATTCCATTCTATTCTATTCTAACCTCAATTACAGATTCCATTCCATTCCATTCCATTCCATTCCAAATTCCAGTCCACATTCCGTTCCATTCCATTCCACATTCCATTCCGTTCCGTTACATATTCCATTCCATTCCATTCCACATTCCATTATATTCCATTCCACATTCCATTCCATTCCATTCCACATTCCATTCTGTTCCGTTACACATTCCATTCCATTCCATTCCAAGTTCCATTCCACTTTCCATTCCACGTTCCATTCCACTTTCCATTCCACATTCCTTTACACATTCCATCCCGCATTGCATTCCATTCCGTTCCACATTCCATGCCACATTCCATTTCATTTCATTCCATATTCCATTCCATTCCACTCCACATTCCTTTCAACATTCCTTTCCATTCCATTCCACATTCAATTCCACTTTCCATTCTATTCCATTCCACATTCCATTCCACATTCCATTCAGTTCTATTGCACATTACATTCCAAATTCCATTCCACATTCCATTCGAATCCATTGCACATTGCAGTCCACATGCTATTGCATTACATTCCACATTCCATTCCATTCTTTTTCAAGTTCCATCCCATGTTCCATTCCACTTTCCTTTTCAACTTCTATTTCAATCGAATCCATTGCATTCCACATTCCGTTCCATTCCGTTCTATATTCCATTCCATTACATTCCACATTCCATTCCATTCCATTCCACATTCCATCCCACTTTCCATTCCATTACATTCGACATTCAATTCCACGTTCCATTCCATTGCATTCCATTCTATTCCACATTCCATTACATTCCATATTCCCTTCCATTCCATTCCATTACATTTCACATTCCTTTCCATTCCATTCCACTTTCCATTCCATTCCATTCCGCATTCCCTTCCATTCCATTTCACATTCCTTTATATTCCATTCTGCGTTCCATTACACTTCATTCCATCCCATGCCATTTCATTCCACATTGCATTCCACTCCATTCCATTCCACATTCCATTCCATTCCACTCCTATCCCTTCCATTCCATTCCATTCCATTGCACATTCCATTCCAGGTTCCATTGCACTTTCCATTCCACGTTCCATTCCACGTTCCATTTGACGTTCCATTCCAGTCCTTTCCACTTTCCACTCCATTCCATTCCACGTTCCATTTCATTCCATTACACATTCCATTTCCCATTCCATTTCACATTCCATTCCACATTCCATTTCGCATTGCATTCCATTCCATTCCTTTCCTTTCCACATTATATTCCATTCCAAACCATATTCCATTCCATTCCATTCCACGTTTCATTCCATTCCACATTCCATTCCATTCCACTTCCCATTGCATTCCATTCCACATTCCATTACATTGGATTCCACTTTCCATTCCACATTCCATTCCATTCCATTCCACATTCTATTCCACATTGCATTCCACATTCCATTCCATTCCATTCCAATTTCCATTACATTCCATTTCACATTCCTTTACAAGTTCCATTCCATTCCATTCCACATTCCATTCCACATTCCATTCCACATTCCTTTCCATTCCATTCCACATTCCTTTTGCACGTTGAATTCTATTCCAATCCACTTTCATTTCCATTCCGTTCCATTCCACATTCCATTCCACATCCCATTCCATTCCATTCCACATTCCATTCCATTCCATTCCATTCCATATTCCATTCAATTCCATTCCACATTCCATTGCACATTACATTACATTCCATTGTACATTCAATTCAATTCCATTTTACATTCCATTCCACTCCATTTCACATTGCATTCCATTCCACTCCACATTGCATTCCATTGCATTCCATTCCATTCAATTCCACATTCCTTTCCATTCCATTCCAGATTCAATTCCATTCCATTCCACATTCCATTCCATTCCATTCCATTCCATATTCCGTTCAATTCCATTCCACATTCCATTCCATTCCATACCATTCCATTACGCATTCCATTCAAAATTTCATTCCATTCCATTCCATGAAACATTCCATTATATTCCATTCCGCAGTAAATTCCATTCCATTCCCCATTGCATTCCATTCCATTACATTTCACATTCCATTCCATTCCATTCCACATTCAATTCAATTCCATTCCACATTCCATTCCATTCCATTCCACATTCCATTTATTCTATTCCAGATTCAATTCCATTCCATTCCACATTCCATTCCATTCCATTCCATTTTCCTTTCAATTCCATTCCATTCCATACCAGTCCATTACACATGCCATTCAGCATTCAAATTCCATTTCATGCCACATTCCATTATATTACATTCCGCAGTAACTTCCATTCCATTCCACTTTGCATTTCATTCCATTCCATTTCACATTCCATTCCACATTCAATTCATTTCCATTCCACATTCCATTACATTCAATTCCACATTACATTACATTCCATTTCACATTCCATTCCACACCACTTTCCATTCA
The DNA here is from genome assembly GCF_028885625.2 of Pongo pygmaeus. NCBI lineage: Eukaryota > Metazoa > Chordata > Mammalia > Primates > Hominidae > Pongo > Pongo pygmaeus. Next base: position 7,005,940 of record NC_072385.2, read on the forward strand.
GTTCCACTTTCTTGTCCTTTCCTTTCCGTTCAAATCCAAATTCCATTCCACATTTCATTATTCTCCATTCCACTTTCTATTTCATTCCATTCCACATTCAATTCCATTCCATTCCTTTCCATATTCCATTCCATTCCATTCCATTTTCCATTCCGTTCCATTCCACATTCCATTCCATTCCATTCCACATTGCATTCCATTCCTTTCCGCATTAAATGACATTCCACTTTCCTTTCCATTCCATTCCATTCCACTTTCATTCCATTCCACATTTCATTTCATTCCATTCCACTTTCTATTTCAATTTCCGTTCCATTCCATTCCACATTCCATTCCAAGCCATTCCCCCTTTCATTGCATTCCATTCCTCTTTCCATTCCATTTCATTCCATTCCATTCCACATTCCATTCCACATTCCATTCCATTCCATTCCACATTCCATTTCACATTATATTCCACAATCCCTTCCACTTTCCATTGAATTCTATTCCACATTCCATTCCACATCCCATTCCATTCCATTCCACTTTCCATTCCACATTCCATTCTACCTTCCATTCCACTCCATTCTATTCCATATTCCATTCCATTACATTCAACATTCCATTACATTATGTTCCACATTCCATTCCATTGCGTTCCAGTTTAGAATCCACGTTCAATTCCACTTTCCATTCCATTCAATTCCACCTTCCTTTCCACAATCCATTGCATTCCATTCCACTTTCGTTTTCACATTCCATTCCATATTACATTCCTTTCCATTCCGAATCCCATTTCACATTCCATTCCATTCCATTCCACATCCCATTTCATTTCCTTCCACACTCCATTCCACATTCCATTCCGTTCCGTTCCACATTCCATTTCAGATTCCTTTCCACGTTCCATTTGACATTCCATTCCATTCCATTTCACATTGCATTCCACATTCCTTCCATTCCTTTCCACATTCCATTCCACATTGCCTGCCACATTCCATTCCATTGCATTCTACATTCCATTCCAGAATCCATTCCACAGTCCATTCCATTCCATCCCACAGTCCATTCCATTTTCCATTCCATTCTATTCCGAGTTGCATTCCACATTCCTTTCCACGTTCCATACCATATTCCATTCCACATTCCATTCCATTCCATTCCATATTACATACCATTCCTTACCATTGCATTCCACAATCCATTCAGTTCCTTTCCACTTTTGATTCCACATTCCATTGCACATTCCATTCTGTTCCATTGCACAATCCATTCTGCACTCCATTCCACATTCCATTCCAAATAGCATTCCGTTCCATTCCAGATTCCATTCCACACTCCATTCCAAATTCCATTCCATTCTATTCCACATTCCATTGCATTCCATTCCAGATTCCTTTCCACATTCCATTTCATTCCATTCCACATTCCATTCCATTCAATTCCACATTCTATTCCACATTCCATTCCAAATTCCATTGCATTCCTTTCCACATTCCATTCCTTTCCATTCCACTTTCCATTCCATTCCATTCCGTGTTCCATTGCACGTTCCATTCCATTACATTCCAGGTTCCATTCCGCATTTCATTCCAATTCCAATTCCACATTCCATTCCGTTCCATTGCATATTCAATTCCACATTCCATTACACATTCCATTGCTTTCCATTCCACTTTCCATTTCACATTCCAATACACATTCCATTCCACATTCCATTCCACATTCCATTCCACGTTCCATTCCACATTCCATTCCATTCCATTCCACATTGCATTCCACATTGCATTCCATTCCAGTCTATATCCCATTCCACATTCCATTCCATTCCTATCAACACTCCATTCCATTTTATTACACCTTCCGTTCCACATTTCATTCCACATCCATTTCCATTCCATTCCACATTCCATTCTACATTCCATTCCATTCCACATTCCATTCCACATTCCATTCCGCAGTCCGTTACACATCCCATTCCACATTCCATTCCACGTTCCATTCTCATTCCATTGCGTTTCGTTGCACATTCTATTCCACAATCCGATGCATTCCAATTCACATGCCATTCCACATTCCTTTCCATTCCATTCCATTCCATTCCACATTCCATTCCAAATTCCATTCAACGTTCCAATCCAATGTCCGTGAAATTCCATTCCACATTCCATTCCATTCCATTCCACATTCCCTTCCATTCCATTCCATTCCAAATTCCATTCCATTCCATTCAAATCCACATTGCATTCCATTCCATTCCACTTTCAATTTCATTCCATTCCAATTCATTCAACATTCCATTCCACATTGCAAACCATTCCATTCCATTTCATTGATTCCAAATTCCGTTCTATTCCATTCCACATTCCAATCCATATTCCACTTCTTTCCATTCCTTTGCACATTCCATTCCACATTCCATTCCATTCAATTTCACATTCAATTCCATTCGATTCCATTCCACATTCCATTCCACATTGCATTTCTTTCCATTTCACATTCGTTTACATTCCATTCCACATTCCATTCCACCTTCAATTCCATTCCATTCCACATTCCATTGGACATTCCTTTCTATTCCATTCCACATTACTTTCCATTGCATTTCTCGTTCCATTATAATCCATTCCACATCCCTCTCCACTTTCCATTCCACGTTCCATTCCACTTTCCATTTCACATGCCTTTTCACATGCCATTCCATTCCATTCCAATTTCCATTCCACATTCCATTCAGTTCCATTCCACATTCCATTGCATTCCTTTACACATTGCAGTCCACACTCCATTCCACATTCCAGTCCAGATTAGTTTCCATTCCATTCCACTTTCCATTCCATTCCATCCCATTCCGTTCCACATTCCATTCCAGATTCCATTCCTTTCCACTTCATTCCATATTCCATTTCATTCAATTCCACATTCCATTCCATTCCATTCCACATTCCATTCCATTCCATTTCTTTCCATTCACCATTCTATTCCATTCCACTTTCCACTCCATTCCATTCCAAATTCCGTTCAGTTCCATTCCATTCCATTACGCATTCCATTCCATTCCATTCCGTTAAACATTCCATTCCACTTCATTCCATTCAAAATTCTTTTCCATTCCGCAATACTTTCCATTTCATTCCATTCCACATTCTATTCCATTCCACATTTCACTGCATTCCATTCCACATTCCATTCAATTCCATGCCATTCCATTCCGCATTCCATTCCACAGTCTATTCCATTCCACATTCTATTCCTTTCTACATTCCTTTCAATTCCATTCCATACCATTCTCAATTCCATTCCATTCCTTTCCATTCCACATTCAATTCCGTTCCACATTCCATTCCACTCCATTTCAAATTCCATTCCATTCCATTCTGTTGCATTCCATTCCATTCCATTCCACTGCATTCCATTCCATTCCATTCCACATTCCATTCCATTTCTTTCCATTCCATTTCCCTCCTTTCCACATTCTATTCCTTTCCACATTCCATTCCATTCGTTTTCACATTCCATTCCACTGCATTGTATTCCATTACAATCCACATCCCATTCCATTTCATTCCATTGCACATTCTACTCCTTTCCATTCCACATTCCATTCCATTCATTTATTGCATTCTATTCCATTCAATTCCCCATACCATTCCATTCCACATTCCTTTCCACATTCAATTCCACGTTCCATTTCACCTTCCATTCCATTCCATTCCACATACCATTCCAATCCATTCCACATTCCATTCCCCTTTCCATTACATTCCATTCCACATTCCATTCCCTTCTATTCCACCTTCCATTCCATTCTATTCCTTATTCCATTCCACAGTTGATTCCATTCCATTCACCATTCGTTTCCACATTCCATCCCATTCCATTACATTCCACAATCCATTCCACATTCCTTTGCACATTTTATTCCACATTCTGTTCCCTTAAATTCCACATTCCATTCCACATTGCATTCCATTAAATTTCACATTCCATTCCTTCAATTCCACATTCCATTCCACATTCCGTTCCATTCCATTCCATTCCACGTTCCATTCAACATTCCATTCCACATTCCATTCCACATTCCATTAAATTCCATTCCACATTCCAATCCGTTCCATTCCACCTTCCATTCCATTCCTTTCTACGTTCCATTCAATATTCCGTTACACATTCCCTTCCACGTACCATTCAACATTTCATTCCTCATTGCATTTCACATTTCCTTCCATGTTCTATTCCACATTCCATTCCACGTTCCTTTCCACATTCCATTCCACGTTCCATTGCATGTTCTATTCTATACCATTACAAGTTCCATTCCACATTCCATTCCATTGCTTTCCACGTTCCATTCCACATTTCATTCCACATTACATTCCACATTACATTCCGTTCCATTATATTTTTCATTCCACATTCCATTCCACAATAAATTCCATTCCATTACATTCTATTCCGCATTCCATTGAACATTCCATTCCACATTCCATTCCACATTCCATTCCACAATTCAATAGATTCCATTCCACCGTCCATTCCACATTCCTTTCCAGTCCACTCCACATTCCACTGCACATTCCATTCCATTCCATTCCACTTTCCATTCCACTTTGTATTCCCCGTTCCATTCCACTTTCCTTTCCACTTACCATTCTTTTCCATTCCACGTTGTATTCTACATTACATTCCATTCCATTCCTGTTTCCTATCGACATTCCATTCCACATTCCATTAAGCATTACTTCCGTTGCATTCCACATTCCATTGCAGATTCGATTCCACTTTCCATTCCGCATTCCTTTCCATTCCATTCCACATTCCATTAATGATTCCATTCAACACTCCATTCCACATTCGTTTCCACATTCCATTCCATTCCATTTCACATTCCGTTCCACTTTTGACTCCATTATATCCTGCATTCCATTCCACATTCCAGTCCACATTCCATTTCATTCCATTTTACATTCCATTACATGTTCCATTCCATTCCATTTGATGTTCATTTCCACGTGCCATTCCTGATTATGTTCCACATTCCAATGCACATTCCATTTCACATTCCATTCCTTTCCATACCACATTGCATTCCAATCCATTCCACTTTCCATTCCACATTCAATTCTACATTCCATTCCACTTTCCACTCCATTCCATCCCACATTCCATTCCACGTTCAATTCCATTCCATTCCACATTCCATTCCACCTTCCATTACCTTACATTCCACGTTCCATTCCACGTTCCATTCCACATTTCTTTCCACGTTCCATTCCACATTCAATTCCATTCCATTCCATATTCCATTCCATTCTTTTAAATTCCACATTCCATTCATCATTCCATTCCATATTCCATTTCACATTCCATTCCACATTCCATTCCATTCCATTCCATTCCATGTTTTATTACATTACACGTTCTCTTACACCATGCATTCCACGTTGAAGTACACGATCCGTTCCATTTCATTCCATTCCACTTTCCATTCCACATTCTATTCCACATTCCATTTCACATTCCATTCTCTTTCCATTTCACTTTCCATTGCATTCCATTGTATTCCATTCCACATTCCATTCCATTCCAATCCACATTCCATTGTATTCCATTCTACGTTCAGTTCGGTTCCACATTCCATTCCATTCCGTTCCACGTTCCATTGCATTCCATCCAATTTTCCATTCCATTCCATTCCACATTCCATTACACATTCCACTGCATTCCATTCTATTCCACATTCCATTCCTTTCCAAACCACATTCAATTCCATTCCATTCCACATTCCATTCCTTTCCATTCCACATTCCATTCCAAATTCACTTGCACATTCCATTCCACGTTCCATTCTATTCCATTCCACATTCCATTCCACGTTCCTTTCTATTCCATTCCACATTCCATTCCATTCCATTCCACATTCCATTGCATTTCATTCCACATTCCATTTAATTCATTTTCACATTCCATTCCATTACATGGCATTCCTCTTTCCATTCAATTCCACTCCGCATTCCCTTCGAATCCATTGCATTGTATTCCACATTCCATTCCATTTCATTCTGTTCCACATTCCATTCCATTCCATTCCTCATACCATTGGATTTCATTCCACATTCCATTTCATTCTATTTCACATTCCATTCCATTATATTGCATTCCACATTCCATTCAATTCCACTCCGCATTCCATTCGAATCCATTCCATTCTATTCCACATTCCATTCCATTTGTTTCTATTCCACATTCCATTACATTCCATTCCACATTCCATTCAATTACATTTCACATTCCTTTCCACGTTGCATTCCACATTCTATTCCATGTTCCCTTCCACATTCCATTGAACATTCCATTCCATTCCATCCCACATTCCATTACACTTTCCATTCCATTCCATCCATCTTCCATTACTTTCCATTCCAATCAATTCCACCTTTCATTCCAGTTCCCATTCCACGTTCCATTCCACGTTCCTCTCTACGTTTCATTCCACATTCCATTACTTTCCATTCCACTTTTCGTTCCACACTCCTTTCCACTTTCCATTCCACATTCCATTCTGTCCCATTCCACTTTCCATTCCACAGTGCATTCCACATTCCATTCCAGTTCCTTTTCCATTCCACTCCACATTCCATTCCACTCTACATTCCACCCTCCATTTCCCATGCCATTCAGTTACATTCACATTCCATTGCACACTCCATTCCGTTCCATCGCACTTTCCATTTCAAACTCCATTCCGCATTCCATTCCATACTTCATTCCACATTGCATTCCACATTCCAGTCCACATTCCATTCCACCTTCCATTCCTCATTCCATTCCAATCCATTCCACATTCCATTCCACATTCCATTCCTTTCCATTCCACATTCCATTTAACACTCCATTCCACATTTCCTTTCCATTCCACATTCCATTTAACACTCCATTCCACATTCCATTCCAGATTCCATTCTGATACATTCTACATTCCATTCCATTCTCTTCCAAATTCCCTTCCACATTCAATTCCTCATACTTTTCCATTCCATTCCACATTTCACTCCACATTCCAAAACACGTTCCATTCCACATTCAATTCCACATTCCATTCCGTTCCATTCCACATTCCATTCGACACTCCATTACATATTCCATTGCACCTTCCAAACCGTTCCATTTGACATTACTTTCCACCTTCCATTCCACAATGCATTTCACATAACATTCCGTTTCATTCCACATTCCATTGCATTCCATTCCACATTCCATTCCACTTTCCATTTCACATTCCGTTCCTTTCCATTCAACATTCCTTTCCACATTCCATTTCATGTTCCATTCCATTCCATTCCTCGTTCCGTTTCAAGTTCTATTCCACATTCCATTCCACATTACATTTCACATTCTATTCCACATTCCATTCCACATTCCATTCCATTCCACTCCAGAGTGCATTCCACATTTCATTCCATTGCATTCCACATTCCATTCCATTCCATTCCACATTCCATCCCTTTCCATTCCACGTTCATTTCCATTCCATTCCATGTCCCATTCCACATTCCATTCCACATTCCATTCCACGTGGCATTCTATTCCATTCCAGGTTCCATTCCACGTTCCATTCCATTCCATGCCACATTCCATTACACATTCCATTGCACATTCCTTTCCAACTTGCACTCCACTCTACAATCCCCGTTCCATTGCACGTTCCATTCCGTATTCTGCTGCGCTCTTCTGTTCCATTCCATTCCAAGATCCATTTCACATTCCATTCTAGTCCATTCCAAGTCCCATTGCTCATTCCAGTCCACATTCCATTCCATTCCATTCCATTCCACATTCCATTCCAAAGTCCTTTCCATTCCATTCCACATTCCTTTCCACTTTCCATTTCACATTCCATTCCACTTTGCATTCCACACTGTATTTCACATTCCATTCCACATTCCATTGCATTCCATCACATATTCCATTCCACTTTCCATTTCACATTCTGTTCCATTCCATTCTGCATTCCATTCCACGTTCCATTACAAGTTCCATTCCGTTCCATTCAACATTCCGTTTCTCGTTCTATTCCACACTCCATTCCACATTCCATTTCACATTCCATTCCACATTCCATGCAACATTCCATTCCATTCCACTCAACACTGCTTTCCACATTTTATTCCATTACATTCCACATTCCATTCCATTCCATTCCACATTCCATTCCATTCCATTCCACATTCCATCCCTTTCCGTTTCACGTTCCATTACATTCCATTCCATGTTCCATTCCACATTCAATTCCACATTCCATTCCACGTGGCATTCCATTCCTTTCCAGGTTCCATTCCTCTTTCCATTCCACATTCCATTGCAGATTCCTTTCCAACTTCCATTCCACTCTACATTAAACTTTCCATTCCACGTTCCAGTCCATATTCCATTGCGGGTTCTGTTCCACACCATTCCAAGATCCATTTCACATTCCATTCCACGTCCCATTGCACATTCCATTCCACATTCCCTTCAATTACATTTCACATTCCATTCCAAAGTCCATTCCATTCCATTCCACCTTGCTTTCCACATTCCATTTCACATTCCATTCCACATTCCATTCCACATTGCATTTCACATTCCATTCCACATTCCATTGCATTCCATTCCAAATTCCATTCCATTCCATTCGACTTTCCATTCCACATTACATTCTCCATTTCATTTCACATTCCATTCCACATTCCATTTCTCTCCATTCCACAATCCATTCCACAACATTCGACGTTCTATTCCACCTTCGTTTCCACGTTCCATTCCACATTCCAATCCACTTTCCATTCCATTTCATTCCACATTCCATTCCACATTCCATTCCATTCCATTCCACATTCCGTTCCACTTTCCATTCCACGTTCCATTCAAAGTTCCATTCTATTCCATTCCATTCCACTCCATTCCATTCCACATACCATTCAATTCCATTCCACATTCCATTCCACATTCCATTCCATATTCTATTCCAGCTTCTATTTCAATTCATTCCACATTCCATTCCACATGCCATTCCATTCGATTCCCCATTCCTTGCCACATTGCATTCCACCTACCATTCCATTCCATTCAACGTTCCATTCCTCATTCCATTCCATTAAATTCCACTTTCATTTTCACATTTCATTCCACATTACATTCCCCTCCATACAACATTACATTCCACATTCAATTCCACATTACTCTGCTTTCCATTCCACATTCCATTCCACATTCCATTCCACATTCCATTCCATTCCTTTCAGCATTCCATTCCATTCCATTCCACACTCTATTCCACATTCCAATCCGTTCCATTCCACATTCCATTCCACACTCCGTTCCACATTACATTACGTTCCATTCCTAATTCAATTGCATTCCATTCCACATTCCTTTCAACATTCTACTCCATTGCATTCCACATTCCCTTCCATTCCATTCCACATTACATTCCACATTATATTCCACTTTCCATTCCTCCTTCCATTCCATTCCATTTCAGATTATTTTCCACATTCCATTCCATTCCATTACATATTCCATTCCATATTCCGTTCAATTTCAGTCCACATTCCATTCCACATTCCATTCCATTCCATTCCATTCAATATCTCATTCTGATGCATTCCATTCTGCATCCCATTCCATTGCATTCCTCATGCCATTCCATGTTCCATTCCATTCCATTCCACTTATATTTCTGCCTTCCATTCCACAGTCAATTCCACATTACATTCCGTTCCATTCCACATTCCATTCCAAATTGCATTCCACATTCCATTCCATACCATTCCATGTTCCATTCCACATTCCATTCCATTCCATTCCACATTCCATGCTACATTCCATTCCATTCCATTCAAAAATCCATTCCACATTCCATTCCATTCCATTCCATATTCCACTCGACATTCCATTCCATTCCATTCAATTTCATTCCACATTCCTTTCGATTTCATTCCACATTCCATTCAATTCCATTCCACATTCCATTCCATTCCATTCCACATTCCAATCCACGTTCCCTTCCATTCCATTCCAATTTCCATTCCATTCCATTCCACATTCCATTCTTCATTCCATATCTCATGCCATCCCATTCCATTCCACATTCCATTGCATTGCATTAAACATTCCATTCCATTCCTTTCCACATTCCATTCACTTCCACATTCCATTCCACATTACATTCCACGTTCCCTTTCATTCCATTCCACGTTCCACTTTCCTTTCCACATTCCATTCCACATTCCATTCCACATTCCATTCCGCATTCCATTCCACGTTACATTCCACATTCCACTCCATTCCTTTCCACTATCCATTAAATATTCCTTTCCACATTCCATTCCACATTGCATTCCATTCCATTCCACAATCCATTCCAAAGTCCATTCCATTCCATTCCACAATCATTTCCACATTCGATTCCACATTCCGTTCCACATTCCATTCCAAATTGCATTTCACATTCAATTCCACATTCCATTCTCATTCCATTGCATTTTTTTCCACTTTCCTTTCCACATTCCTTTGCATTCCAATTCACATGCCACTCCACATTCCATTCCATTCCATTCCATTCCACATTCCATTCCACATTTCATTCTGCAGTCCTTTCCTTTCCATTCCAAATTCCATTCCACTTCAATCAACATTCCAGTCCACATTTCTTTCAATTCCATTCCACATTCCCTTCCACATTCAATTCCACATTCCATTCCTTTCCCTTCCACATTCCATTCCATTCCATTCCATTCCATTCCACGTTCCATTCCACTTTCCTTTAAATTCTATTCCACATTCCATTTCACATTCCAGTCCGTTTCATTCCACAATTGATTCCATTCCATTCCGCATTCAATTCCACATTCAATTCCACATTCCATTTCATTCCATTCCACATTCCATTCCATTCCATTCCGCATTCCATTCCATTCCATTCCACGTTCTATTCCACAATCCATTCCACTTTCCATTCGACGTTGCATTCCAAGTTGCATTCCATTACATTCTACAATCCATTCCACGTTCCATTCCATTAAATTCCACGTTCCATTCCATTCCATTCCACATTCCATTCCACATTCCATTCCATTCAATTCCACGTTGCATTCCATTCCATTACACATTGCATTCCACGTTCCATTCCATTCCATTCCACTTTCCATTCCACGTTCCATTCCACATTCAATTCCTTTCCATTCCACATTCCTTTCCATTTCGTTTCACATTCCATTCCATTCAGTTCGACATTCCTTTCCACTCTCCATTCCACGTTGAATTCCATATTACATTCCATGTCCCATTCCACTTTCCATGCCTTTCCATTCCACATTCCATTCCACTCTATTCCATGTTCCATTCCATTCCATTGCACATTCCATTCCACATTCCATTCCACATTCCATTCCATTCCATTCCACGTTCCAGTCAACATTCCAATCCATTCAATTTCACGTTCCATTCCATATTCCATTCCACTTTCCACTTTCCCTTCCAGTTCAATTCCATGATCCATTCCACGTTCAATTACAAGAACTATTGCCCTTTCCATTCCACATTCCGTTCCATTCCATTCAATTCCATGCCGCATTCCCTTCCACATTACATTCCACATTTCATTCCACCTTGCATTCCACATTCCTTTCCATGTTCTCTTCCACCTTCCTTTCCACTTTCCATTCCATTTCATTCCACGTTCCATTCCACGTTACATTCCTTTCCATTCCACTTTCCATTCCACATTCCAATGCACATCCCATTCCACTTTCCATTCCATGTTCCAATCCACATCCCATTCCAGGTTCCAATGCACATTCCATTCGATTCCATTGCACTTTCCCTTCCACATTATATTCTACATTCCTTTCCATGTTCCATTCCACTTTTCATTTCACGTTTGATTCCACATTCTATTCCATTCCATTCCACTTTCCATTCTACTTTCCATTCCACTTTCCATTCCACATTTCATTCCTCATTCCACTGCAAATTCCATTCGACATTCCATTCCACATTCCATTGCACATTCCATTCCACTCCATTCCACATTCCTTTCCACATTCCATTCCACATTCCATTCCACCTTCCTTTCCACCTTCCATTCCACATTCCATTCTACTTCCTTTCATTCCACATTCCATTCCTTTCCATTCCACGTTACATTCCACGTTCCTGTCCACGTTCCTTTCCAAGTTCCATTCCACGTTGCATTCCGTTCCATTCCACGTTCCATTCCATATTCCATTCCACATTCCAATTCACATTCCATTACACTTTCCATTCCATTCCATTCCACGTTCCATTAAGCATTCCATTGCACATTCCATTCCACGTTCCATTCCACATTCCATTCCACTTCCCATTCCTTTCCATTCCATGTTCCCTTTCATTCCATTCCATGATCCATTTCATTCCGTTAAACATTCCATTATACATTCAATTTCACATTTCATTCCACATTCCATTCCATTCCAAACCACATTGCATTCCTTTCCATTCGACGTTCCTTTCTGTTCCACTTTCCATTACATTCCATTCCACGTTCCAGTTCATTACATTCCACATTCCATTCCACATTGCATTACAGTCCGTTCCATTCCACTTTCCATTCCACATTCCATTCCACATTCCATTCCCCGTTCCATTCCATTCCATTCCACATTCCATATTATTCCCTGCCATTCCACATTGTATTCCATTTCATTCCACATTCCATTCCATTCCATTCCACATTGCATTCGTTATTGCATTCCACATTCCATTACATTCCATTCTACATTCCATACCATTCCATTCCACATTCAGCTCCATTCCATTCCACATTCCATTCAACATTCCATTTCACATTCCATTCCACATTCCATTCCATTCTTTTCCACATTCCATTCCACATTCCATTTAAAGTTCTGTTCGTTTCCATTCCACATTCCATTCCACGTCCCATTCCATTTCACTCCACTTTCAATTCCACAGTCAATTCAATTCCATTTCACGTTCCATGGTACCATCCATTCCACATTCCAATCCACGTTCCATTCCATCCATTTCACATTCCATTCCACATTACATTCCACATTCCATTCCGTTCCATTTCACATTCCAATCCACACTCCATTCCACATTCCATTGCACATTCCATTCCGTTCCATTCCACATTCCTTTCCACATCCCATTCCTCATTCCTTTCCACATTCCTTTAAATTCCTTTCCACATTGCATTCCACAACCCACTACATTGCATTCCACATTCCATTCCATTCTATTCCACATTCCTTCCCACATTCCATTCCACATTCCATTCCATTCAATTTGAGATTACTTTCCACATTCCATTCCACATTGCATTCCACATTCCATTCCACATTCTATTGCACATTACATTCCATTCGATTCCACTTTCCTTTCCACATTCCATTCCACATTCCATTCCATTCCATTTCCCATTCCATTCCACATTCCATTCCACATTCCACTCCACGTTCCATCCTACATTCCATTCCACGTTTCATTCCATTCCATTCCATGTTCCATTCGACGTTCCATTCCATTCAATTCCACGTTCCATTGCACATTCCATTCCATTCAATTCCACATTGCATTTCACATTCCATTCCACATTCCTTTCCATTCCAGTCAGCATTCGATTCCACGTTCCATTCCACGTTCCATTAAATGTTCCATTATACATTCCGTTCCAATTTCCATTCCATTCCATTCAATTCCACATTCCATTCCACATTCCATTCCACATTCCTTTCCATTCCTGTCAGCATTCGATTCCACGTTCCATTCCACGTTCCATTAAATGTTCCATTATACATTCCGTTCCAATTTCCATTCCACTCCATTCCATTCCATTCCATTCCACATTCCATTTCACATTCCATTCTGTTCCATTCCACATTCATTCCACATTCCATTCCTTTCCATTCCACATTCCATTTCACATTCCATTCCACATTCCATTCCATTCCTTTGCACATTCCTTTACACATTCCATTTAACGTTCCATTCCTCTCCATTCCACGTTCCACTCCACGTTCCATTCCACGTCCCATTTCTTTTCATTCCACGTTCAATTCCACAGTCAATTCCATTCCATTTCACGTTCCTTGCTACATTCCATTCCACATTCTTTTCCACGTTCCATTTCGTCAATTCCACATTCCATTCCGCACTCCGTTCCACATTCGATTCCACATTCTATTCCATTCCATTCTACATTCCATTCCACACTCCATTCCACATTCCATTGCACATCCCATTCCGTTCCATTCCACATTCTTTTCCAGATTACATTCCACATTCCTTTCCACATTGCATTCCATTCCATTCCTCATTCCATTCCGTTCCATTCCAGATTCCATTTCACATTCCATTCCACAATCCATTACATATTCAATTGCTCACTCCATTCCAAATTCCATTCCCCATTCCATTTCATTCCATTCCATTCCACATGCCTTTCCAGATTCCATTCCCCATTCCATTCCACATTCCGTTTCGTTCCATTTCACATTCCATTCCATTCCATTCCACTTTCATTTCCACATTCCACTCCATTCCATTCCGCATTCCATTCCATTCAATTCCACGCTACATTCCATGTTCTAGTCCATGTTTCGTTCCACGTTCCATACCACGTACCATTCCATTCCATTCCACATTCCATTCCATTCCATTCCACTTTCCATTCCATTCCATTTCACATTCAATTCCACATTCCTTTCCTTTCCATTCCACATTCCATTCCACATAACATTCCACACTCCTTTCCACATTCAATTCCACATTCCATTCCTTTCACTTCCACATTCATTTCCACATTTCATTCCACATTCCATTCCGTTTCATTGCACATCAGATTCCACTTTCCATTCCATTCCATTTCACATTCCTTTCCGTTCAATTCCACATTCCATTCCACATTACATTCCACATTCCATTCGACATTCTGCCCAACATTCAGTTCTAAATTTCATTCCATTCCATTCCACACTCCATTCCAATTCGTTCCACATTCTATTTCACATACCATTCCATTCGGTTCCACATTCCAATCCATTCCATTTCACATTCTATTCCGTACCATTCCACACTCGTTTCCACATTCCATTCCACCGACCATTACACATTCCAATCCACTTTCCATTCCACATTCCAATCCATTCCATTTCACATTCCATTCTGCTCCATTCCACATTCCTTTCCACATTCCATTCCACATTGCATTCCACATTCCGTTCCGCATTCCATTCCACATTCCATTCCACATTCCATTCCATTTCATTTCATTCCACATTCCATTCCTTTCAATTCCACTTTACATTCCACGTTCCTTTCCAAGTTCCATTCCACGTTGCATTCCATTCCATTCCACGTTGCATTCCATGTTCCATTCCACATTCCAACTCACATTCCATTAGACGTTCCACTCCATTCCATTCCACGATCCATTCCACATTACATTCCTTTCCATTCCACGTTCCATTTCATTCAATTCCATGACCAATTTCATTCCATTCCACATTCCATTGTACATTCCATTTCACATTCCATTCCACATTCCATTCCATTCCAATTCACATTGCATTCCTTTCCATTCCACGTTCCATTCCGTTCCACACTCCATTACATTACATTCCACTTTCCATTTCATTGCATTCCACATTCCATTCCACAAAGCTTTACAATCTATTCCATTCAACTTTCCATTCCACATTCCATTCCCCTTTCCATTCCATTCCATTCCACATTCCATACTATTCTCTGCCATCCCACATTTCATTCCACTCCATTTCAAATTCCATTGCATTCCATTCCACATTGCATTCGACATTGCATTCCACATCCCATTCCATTCCTTTCCACATTCCATTCCATTCCATTCCATATTCAGCTCCATTCCATTCCACATTCCATTCAACATTCCATTTCATTCCATTCCACATTCCATTCCATTCCATTACACATTCCATTCCATTCCATTCCAAATCCCATAACTTTCCATTCCACTTTCCATTCAGCATTCAATTCTACGTCCCATTCTACATTCAATTTCACTTTCCATTGCATGTTTCATTCCATTCTATTCCACATTCCATTCCATTCCATTCCACGTTCCATTGCATTGTACGTTCCATTCCATACCATTCAATTCCATTCCACATTTCATAATATTCCATTACATTCCATAATCCATTCCTTTCCTATACATATTCCTTTGAATTCCATTCCACATTCCATTCCATTTCATTCCATTCCATTCCACAATCCATTGCACATTACATTCCCTTCCATTCCATATTCCATTCCATTACATTCCACATTTCATTCCACACTCCATTCCACGTTCCATTCCCTGTTACATTCCTCGTTCAATTCCACGTTCCATTCCATGTTCCGTTCCATTCAAATCCAGATTCCACTGCACATTACACTCCATTCCATTCCACATTCCATTCCATTAACTTCCATTCCTTTCCACATTCCATTCCATTCCACATTCCATTCCACCTTCCATTCCATTCCATTCCACATTCCATTCTGCATTCCATTAAATTCCATTCCACATTCCATTCCATTCCATTCCATATTCCATAACTTTCCATTCCATTTTCCATTCTTCTTTCAATTCCACGTTGCAGTCCACATTTCATTCCACATTCCATTCCACGTTCCTTTCCATTCCATTCCACGTTCTATGCCATTCCATGTTACATTCGAAATTCAATTCCGCGTACCATTCCATTTCATTCCACGTTCCATTCCACGTTCCATTCAATTCTATTCCACGTTCCACTTCACATTACATTATGTTCCATTCCACATTCCATTCCACATGACATTCCACATTCCATTCCACATTCCATTCCACATCCCATTGCATTCCAGTCCACTTTCGATTCCACATTCCACTCCATTCCATTCCAAATTCCATTCCATTTCAATCCACTTCCCATTCCACATTCCTTTCCATTCTATTCCATACTCTATTCCACATTCCGTTCCACATTCCATTCAATTCCATTGCACATTCCATTCTACAATCCATTCCATTACATTCCTCGTTCTATTCCACGTTCCATTGCACATTCTTTTCCACATTCCATTCCATTCCATTCTGGTTTCCATTGCAGGTTCCATTCCACATTCCATTCCACATTCCATTCCACGTTCCCTTCCATTCCACATTCCATTGCATTCAATTCCATTCCACATTCCATTCCACATTGCATTCCATTTCATTCAATTACATTGCATTCCATTCCACATTCCAATCCATTCCAATCCTCTCCACATTCCATTCCATTCCATTCCACATTCTATTCTATTCCATTCCACATTCCAATCCATTCCATTGCACATTCCATTCCATTCCATTCCATTCTATTCCACATTCCATACCATTCCATTGCATTCCACATTACATTCGTTTCCATTACACATTCCATTCCTTTCCATTCCACGTTCCATTCCATTCCATTCCACATTCCATTCCAATGCATTCTACATTTCATTCCACGGTCCATTCCACATTACCTTACATTTCATTCTATTCTATTGCAGTCCGTTTCACATTCCGTTCCACATTCCATTGCTTTCCTCTACACATTCAGATCCACATTCCATTCCACTTTCCATTCTACTCCATTCCGCATTCCATTACACATTCCATTCAACGTTCCATTCCTTATTCCCCTCCCTTCCATTCCTTTCCACAATCCGTTCCACATTCCAATGCATTCCAGTCCACATTCCATTCCACATTCCATTCAACTCCATTCCTCTTTCCATTCAATTCCAATCCACATGCCATTCCACATTTCATTCCATTCCATTCCACATTCCGTTCCATATTCCATTGAATTCCATTCCACATTCCATTCCACATTCCATTCCACATTACATTCCACGTTCCATTCCACGTTCCATTCAACGTTCCATTCCACGATCCATTCCATACCACTCCACGTTCTATTCCACATTCCATTCCTTTCCATTCCACGGTCCATTCCACATTTCATTCCCCATTCCATTCCACATTCCTTTCCATTCCATTCCACATTCCATTCCATTACATTCCACATTGCATTTCAAATTCCATTTCACGTTCCATTCCTCAATCCATTCCATTCCATTCGACAATCAATTCCATTTCATTCCACATTCCTCTCCACATTCCATTCCATTCAATTCCATATTCCATTCCACACCATTCCATCACATTCCATTCCATTCAATTCCATATTCCATTCCACACCATTCCATATTCCATTCCACATTCCATTCAACATTCAATTTCATATTCCATTCCACATTCCATTCCATTCCATTCCATTCCACATTCTATTTTACATTTCATTCCATTCCATTCCACATTCCTTTGTACATTCCATTTCACATTCCATTCCTCTTTCCATTGCATTCCATTCTACATTCTATTTTACATTTCATTCCATTCCATTCCACATTCCTTTGCACATTCCATTTCACATTCCATTCCACATTCCATTCCATTCCATTCCACATTCCATTCCATTGCATTCTACATTGCATTCTATTCCATCTCACATTCCATTCCATGTCCCATTCCATTCCATTCCACATTTCATTCCATTCTGTTCCACATTACATTCCACATTCCATTTCATTCCATTCCACATTCCATACCATTCCACTCCACGTTCCATTCCACATTCCATTCCATTCCATTCCACATTCTATTCCATGTTGCATTCCATTCAAATCCATGTTCAATTTTACGTTCCATTCCACATTGCATTCCACATTCAATTCCACATTCCATTCCGTTCTATTCCAAATTCCATTCCACATTCCATTCCACATTACATTGCACTTTGCATTCCACATTCTGTTCCATTACATTCCGCTTTCCATTCCACATTCCATTCCACATTCCATTCCATTCCATTCCACATCCCATTCAACATTCCATTCCATTCGATGCCGCATTGCATTCCATTCCATTTCACATTTCATTCCCCATTCCATTCCATTCCATTGCACATTCCATTCCACATTCCATTCCACGTTGCTTTCCATTCCTTTCCACGTTTCATTCCATGATCAAATGCATTCCATTACACATTCCATTCCCCTTTCAATTCCGCATTCCATTCAATTGCATTCCACTTTTCATTCCACATTCCATTCCATTCTATTGCACTTTCCATTTCACATTGCATTCCACTTTTCATTCCACGTTTCATTCCATTCCATTCCGCATTGTATTCCATTCCACCTTCCTTTCCACGTTCCACTCCACTCCTTTCCACATTCCTTTCCACATTCCATTCCATTCCGTTCCATCTTCAATTCCACATTCCTTTCCATTCCATTCCACATTGCAATCCATTCCACATACCATTCCATTCCACTCCACATTCCATTCCTCGTTCCATTGCATTCCATGCCACCTTCCATTCCATGTTGCATTCCACGTTCCTTTCCACGGTCCATTCCACATTCCATTCCACTCTATTCCATATTCCATACTATTCCATTGCTTTCCATTCCACAATGCATTCCATTCCATTGCTCGTTCCATTCCACATTCCATTCCACATTCAATTCCTTTACATTCCACATTGAATTCCTTTCCATTCCGCATTCCATTGCACACTCCATTCCACATTGTAATCCACATTCCATTCCGTTTCAATGCACATTACATTCCAGGTTGCATTCCACATTCCACTCTCTTCCATACCACATTACATTGCATTCCATTCAGCATTCCTTTCCACATTCCAATCTATTCCATTCCACATTCCATTCCACTGCAGATTCCATTTCACATTCCATTCCACATTCCATTACACATTCCATTGTAATCCATTCCACATTCCATTCCTAATTCTATTCCACATTCCATTCCACATTCTATTGCATTGCATTCCATGTTCCCTTCCACATTCCATTCCACTTTCTATTCCACATTCCTTTCCATTCCATTCACCCTTCAATTCCACGTTCCATTTCACATTCCATTCCACATTCCGTTACGTCAATTTCACATTTCATTCCATTCCACTTTCCATTCCACGATGCATTCCAACTTCCATTCCATTCCACACCACGCTCCATTCCACATTGCACTCTATTCCATTCCATTTTCCATTCCACAATTCATTCCACATTACATTTCACATTAAATTACTTTCCATTCCACATTCCATTCCACATTCCATTCCACATTCCATTTCTTTCCATTCCACATTACATTCCACATTCCGCTGAACATTCCACTCCACAGTGTATTCCACGTTCCATTCCACGTTACACTCTGCGTTCCATTCCACGTTCCATTCCATGTTCCTTTCCATTCCACTCCACTTTCCTGTCCTCGTTCCATTTCACTTTCGATTCCTCGTTCCAAGGCTTTCAATTACACATTCCATTCCACATTCCATTTCATTCCATTACACATTCCATTACACATTCCATTTCATTCCGTTCCACGTTCCATTCCCTTCCATTCCACTTTCCATTCCACTTTCCGTTCCACGATCCATTCCACATTCCACTCCATGTTCCATTCCACGTTCCATTCCACGTTCCATTCCAGGTTCAATTCCATTACATTCCATGTTCTTTTCCGAATTTCGCTCCACTCCATTCCACGTTCCATTCCACATTCCATTCCAATTCATTCTACTTTCCATTCCATTCAATTCCACATTCCACTCCACATTCCATTCCATTCCACTCCATTCCATATTCCATTCGATTCCATTCCATTCTACATTCCAATCCACTTTCCTTTCCAGTCCATTCCACATACCATTCCATTCCATTCCAGTTTGCATTCCACTCCATTCCACATTCGATTCCATTCCATTCAACTTTCCATTACATCCCATTCCAACTTCCATTCCATTCCATTCCACATTACATTCTATTTCATTCCACATTTCATTCCCTTCCTTTCCATATTACATTTCATTCCATTCCAGATTACATTGCATTCCATTCCATTCCAAATTCCATTCCATTCCACATTCCATTCCATTCCATTCCATTCCACATTCCTTTCCATTCCATTCCGCATTCCATTCCATACCATTCCATTCCACATTCCATTCCACATTGCATTCCACATTCAATTCCATTCCATTCCACCTTCCATTAAATTCCATTCCACATTCCATTCAATTCCATTTCACATTCCATTCCATTCCACATTGCATTCCGTTATACTCCACATTCCATTCAATTCCATTCCATTTCAATCCACATTCCATTCCACATGCCATTCCATTCCATTCAACATTCCATTCCACATTCCATTCCATTGCATTCCACATCCCCTTCCATTCCATTCCATGTTCCTTTCCATTTCATTCAATTCCAAATTTGATTGCATTACATTTAAGTTTCCATTCCACCCTCCATTCCTTTCCATTCCACATTCCATTCGATTCCATTAAACATTCCATTCCACATTCCATTCCACATCCTGTTCCGTTCCATTCGAAATTCCATTCCATTCCATTCCACATTGCAGTCCTTTCCATTCCATTCCATTCCACATTGCAGTCCTTTCCATTCCACATTCCATTCCATTCCATTCCACATTCCGTTACTTTCCACATTTTATTTCATTCCATTCCACAGTCTATTCCATTCTATTCCAATTCCGTTCCATTCTACATTCCATTCCATTCAATTCCATTCCACATTCCGTTCCATTCCACAATCCAATCGATTGCATACCATTCCATTCCAGTTTCCACTCTATTCCATGCCACATTCCATTCCTTTCCATTCCACATTCCTTTCCACTTTCTATTCCATTCCATTCCACATTCCATTCCATTTCTTTCCACATACCTTTCCATTCCATTGCGTTAAACATTCCATTCCATTCCATTCCATTAAGCTTCCATTCCATTCCTTTACACATTCCATTCCATATTCCATGCCATTCCATTACATTCCATGTTCAATTCCACACTCGATTACACATTCCTTTCCACCTTCCATTCCATTCCATTCCGCATTTCATTCCATTCCTCTCCTCATTCCATTCCACGTTCCACTCCACATTGTATTGCTCATTCCTTTCTATTCCATTCCACATTCCATTGCATTCCATTCCACAATCCATTTCACGCTGCTTTCCACTCCATTGCAAGTTCCATTAAATTCCACGTTGTATTCAAATCCATTCCACGTTCCATTCCACATTCCATTCCACTTTCCATTTCACTTTCCATTCCATTCCATTCCACGTTAAATTCCTCATTGCACTCCACATTCCATTCCATTAAACATTCCATTCCACATTCCATTCCATTCCATTGAATACGATTCCAACTTCCATTCCTTTCAATTCCACATTCCATTCAATTCCAATTCTTTGCCTTCCACATTCCATTCCACATTCTATTCCATTCCATTCCACATCCCATTCCACATTCCATTCCATTCCATTCCACTTTCCATTCCATTCCATTCCACATTCCCTTCCATTCCATTCCAGATTACATTCCATTCCATCCAAATTCCATTCCATTCCATTCCACTTTCCATTACAAATTCCATTCCACATTCCATTCCATTCCATTCCTCATTCCATTCTATTCCATTCCTCATTCCATTCCATTCCATTCCTCATTCCATTCTATTCCATTCCACATTCCATTCCATTCCATTCCATTCCACGTTCCATTCCACATCACATTCACATTCCATTTCATTCAATGTCTCATTCCATTCCATTCCAATTTCCAACCTATTCCATTCCACATTCCATTCCATTCCATTCCACATTCCATTCTTTCCATTCCACATTCCAATCTACATGCCATTCCATTCCATTCCACATTCCGTTCCACATTAGATTCCGTTTTATTCCACTTTCCATTCCATTCCATTCCATATTCCATTCCTTTCCATTCCACATTCCATTCCCTTCCATTCCACATTAGATTTTATTCGATTCCATTCGATTCCTTTCCATATTCCATTCCATTTCATTCCATTCCACATTCCGTTCCATTCCATTCCAAATTTCATTCCACATTCCATTCCTTTCCATTCTGTTCCATATTCAATTACTTTCCATTCTATTCCTCATTCCATTCCATTCCATTCCAATCCATTCCACATTCCATTCCATTCCATTTCATTCCATTCCACGATCCTTTCCACAATCCATTCCACATTCCATTACGTTCCATTCCACGTTCCGTTCCATTACATTCAACATTCCATTCCATTCCATTACACATTCCATTCCATTCTATTCCTCTTTCCACTCCATTCCATTCTATTCCTCTTTCCATTCCATTCAATTCCATTGCATTCCACATTCAATTCCGTTCCATTAAATTCCATTGCAGATTCCATTACATTCCATTCCGCTTTCCATTCCATTCCATTCCACATTCCATTCCATTCCATTCCACATTCTATTTCACATTTCATTCCATTACTTTCCACATTCCATTCCATTCCATTAAACATTCCATTCTATTTCCATTTCACATTCCATTCCATTCCATTCAATTCCACATTTTGTTCTATTCCAATCCATTCCATTCCACATTCCGTTCCATTCCACATTCCATTCCATTCCATTCCTTTGCTTTCCACATTCCATTCCATTCCATTCCATTCCATTCCATCCACCTTCCGTTCTATTCCATTCCACATTCCATTTCATTCCATTCCAAATGCCATTCCACGTTCCATTACATTCCATTCCACATTCCATTCAAATAAGTTCCACATTCCATTCCATTCTATTTAACATTCGATTCTATTTCCATTTCACATTCCTTTGCATTCCATTCAATTCCACATTAAACTCCATTCCGTTATATTCCATTTCAGATTCCATCCCACTTTCTATTCCATTCCATTTGACATTCCATTCCATTCCATTCACATTCCATTCCACTTTCCATTTCATTTCATTCCACATTCCATGCCATTCCATTAAACATTACATTCTATTTCCAATTCACGTTCCATTCCATGCCTTTCCATTACACATTCCATTCCATTCCATTCCATTCCATTCCAGATTGCATTACATTCCACATTCCGTTCCACATTCCATTCCATTCCATTCCACATTGCATTCCACATTCTAATCCATTTCTTTCCACATTCCATTCCATTCCATTCCACATTCCATTCCATTCCATTCCATTCCACATTTCGTTCCTTTCCATTCCATTCCATTCCACATTCCCTTCCATTGCATTGCATTTCTGATTCCATTCAATTCCCTTCCACATTCCACTCCCCATTCCTTTCCATTCCACATTGCATTGCACATACCATTCCATTCCATTCCACATTCCATTCCATACTATTCCACATTGCATTCTACATTCCCTTCCCTTCCATTACACATTCCATTTCATTCCATTACACATTCCATTCCATTCCATTACAAATTCCATTCCATTCCATTCCATTCCACATTCTTTTCCATTCCATCTCACATTCCTTTCAATTCCATTGTATTCCAAATTCCATTCCATTCCATTTCACAATCCTCTCTGTTTGATTGCATTCCATTCCACATTCCATTCCATATTGCTTTCCACATTCAATTACACATTCCATTCCTTTATTTTCCCTTTCCATTCCAATCCATTCCATTCCATTCCACATTCCATTCCATAGCATTCCACATTCCATTCCATTCCATTCCACATTCGATTCCACATTCCATTCCATTCCATTGCACATTTAATTCCTTTCCTTTTTACTTTCCATTCCATTCCATTTCACATGCCATTCAATTCCACATTCCATTCCATTCCATTTGAGAGTGCATTTCATTCCACATTCCATTCCATTCCATTTGAGAGTGCATTTCATTCCACATTCCATTCCACATTCGATTCCATTCCACATTCCATTCCATTCCAATCCACATACCATTCCATTCCATTCCAATCCACATTCCATTCCATTCCATTCCACATTCCATTACTTTCCATTGCATTCCAGGTTCCATTTCTTTCCCTTCCACATTCCACTCCACATTCTTTTCAATTCCCCACTGCATTGCACATTCCATTCCATTCCATTCCACATTCCTTTCCATACCATTCAGCATTGCATTCCTTTCCTTTCCATTACACATTCCATTCCATTCCATTACACATTCCATTGCATCCCATTCCTCATTCCTTCCCTTTCCATCTGACATTCCATTCAATTCCATTGCATTCAAAATTCCATTCCATTTCATTCCACAATCCTTTCAGTTCGATTGCATTCCATTCCACATTCCATTCCATATTCCTTTCCACAATCCATTCCACATTCCATTCCGTTATATTCCCATTCCATTCCATTCCATTCATTTCCACATTCCATTCAATTCCAATCCACATTCCATTCCATTCCATTCCATTCCAAGTTCCATTCAATTCTATTCCATTGCACTTTCCTTTCTTTTCCATTCCCCGTATCATTCCATATTGCATTTCATTCCATTCTGTTCCTTTGCACATTCCATTGCGCATTCCATTCCACGTTCCATTAGACATTCCATTCCACGTTCCTTTTGACTTTTCATTGCACGTAACATTCCAAGTTCCATTCCAGGTTCCAATCCACTTTCCATTCCACATTCGATTCCATTCCACTTCATTCCATTCCACAATTCATTCCACATTCAATTCCACGTTCCATTCCACGTTCCATTCCACGTTCCATTACAATTTCCATTCCACTTTCCGTTCCATTCCATTCCACATTGCATTGCATTGCATTCCACATTCCATTCCACAATCCTTTCCGTTCCATTCCACGTTCGATTCCACTTTCCCTTCCATTACATTCCACTTTCCATTCCATTCCATTCCAAGTTCCATTCTATGTTCCATGCCACGTTCCATTCCTCCTTCCTTTCGATGTTTCGTTTCTTTCCATTCCACATTCAATTCCATTATACATGCCATTCCATTTCATTCTATTCCATTCCACATTCCACTGCAATCCACTTTCCTTTCCATGTTCCATTGCATTCCTTTCCACATTCCATTCTATTCCATTCCATTCCACATTCCATTCTATTCCATTCCACTTTCCATTCCACTCCATTCCACATTCCATTCCACATTCCATTCCATTACATTCCACTTTGCTTTCAACATTCCATTCCATTCTACTCCACATTCCATTCCATTCCACATTCCATTCCAGTCCATTCCATTTCATTCCATTTTGCTTACCAATCCACATTTCATTCCACACCACATTTCGTTCCATTCCTTTCCACATTCCATTCCATTCCATTCCATTCCGCATTGAATTCCATTCCATTCCATTCCATTCCACATTTCATTCCCTTCCATTCCACATTCCATTCCATTCCATTCCATTTTATTCCAGTACACATTCCATTCCATATTCCATTCCATACCACTCCACATTCCATTCCATTCCACTCCATATTCCATTCCTCTCCACTCCACATTGCATTCCCATTCAACTTTCCATTCCATATTCCATTCCATTGTTTTCCACATTAAATTCAATTCCATTCCACATTCGATTCCATTCCATTTCTCTTTCCATTCCATTCCATTCAATTCCATTCCATTTCATATTCCATTCCATTACACTCCACATTCCATTCCATTGCATTCCACATTCCATTCCATTCCATTCCACTCCATTTGACATCCCATTCCATTCCATTCCATTTCTTTCAACATTCGATTCCATTTCACGTTCCTCTCCATTCCATTCCAGTCCATTTCTTATTCCATTCCACATTTCCTTACATTCCATTCCATTCCAGTCCACATTCCATTGCAATCCACTTTCCATTCTATTCAATTCCATTCCACATTCCATTTCATCCCATTCCTCATTCCATTCCTTTCCACATTCCATTCCACATTCCATTCCATTTCATTCCACATTCCATTCCATATTCCATTCCATTCCACCTTCCATTTAACATTCCATTCCATTCCATTGCAGTTCGCATTCCATTCCATTCCATTCCATTCCATTCCATTCAACACCCCATTCCAATCCATTCCAGTCCATATTCCGTTCCTTTCCATTCCATTCCACATTACATTTAATTCCATTCCACATTCTGTTCCATTCCATTCCACATTGCAGTGCATTCCATTCCACATTCCATTCCATTCCATTCCATTCCACGTAATATTCCATTCCACATTCCATTCCACATTCCATTCCACATTCCATTCCATTCCACATTCCATTTAATTCCACTCCATTGCACATGTCATTCCATTCCATTCCACATTCCATTCCATTCCATTCCTTTCCATTCCTTTCCATTCCGTTCCATTCAATTCCACATTCCATTCCATTCCTTTCCATTCCACATAGCTTCCCATTCCATTCATTTCCATTCCACATTCCATTTCACTTTCCATTCCACATTCCATTCCATTCCATTCCATTCCACATCCCATTACATTCCACTCCACATTCCATTCCGTTCCATTCCACATTGCATTCTGCATTCCATTCCACTTTCCATTCGTCGTTCCATCACTTGTTCCATTCGATATTCCATTCCACATTCCATTCTGCATTCCATTCCACGTTCCATTCGTCGTTCCATCTCACGTTCCATTCGATGTTCCATTCAACGTTACATTCCATGTTCCATTCCACTTTCCAGTCCATTTTCCATTCCGCATTCCATTCTATTCCATTCCACATTCCATTCCAGATTCCATTCCACATTCCATTCCATTTCATTCCACATTCCATTCAACATTCCATCCATAGTGCATTCCACATTGTATTCCATTCCACTCCACATTCCATACCACATTCCATTCCATTACACATTCCATTCCATGCCATTCTACATTCCATCCCATTCCATTCCACATTCTATTCCATTCCACATTCCATTTCCTTCCATTCCATTCTACATTACATTCCAATCCATTCCAAATTTCATTCCATTCGATTCCACGTTACGATCCATTCCATTCCACGTACCATTCCATTCCATTCCGATTTCCATTCCCTTCCATCCACTTCAAATCCACATTCCATTCCATTCCACATTCCACTCCATTCCAAGTTCCATTCCATTCCATTCCATTCCACATTCCATTCCATTCCACTTTCGATTCCATTCCATTACAATCCACCTTCCGTTCCATTCCCTACCACATTCCATTCCATTCCTTTCCACGTTCATTACATTCCAATCCACGATTGTTTGAATTCAATTCCAAAGTCCATTATATTCAATTCAATTCCACATTCCACTACATTCCATTTCACATTCCATTCCATTCCATTCCACGTTCCAATGCAGTCAATTCCACTCCACATTCCATTCCACTCCATTGCACATTCCATTCCATTCCATTCCAAATCCATTCCATTCCTTTCCACATTCCATTCCATTCCATTCCATGTTGCATTCGATTCCACTCCACATTCCATTCTGCTCCATTGCACATTCATTTCCACATCCAGTTCCATTCCATTCTGCTTGCCATTCCATTGCGTTCCACATTCCATTCCATACTATTCCAAATTCCTTTCAATTCCATTTGAAATTCCATTCCACTTTCCATTCCATTCCTGTCCACATTCCATTGAATTCCATTCCATGACACCTTCTATACCATTCTATTCCACATTCCCTTCCATTCCATTCCACATTTCGATCCATGCCATTCCAGGTTCCATTCAATTCCATTCCACGTTCCATTCCACGTTCCATGCCACGTTCCATTCCACGTTCCATTCCATGTTATATTCCATTCCCTTCTACGTAACATTCCACATTCCATGCCACCTTACATTCCACCTTCCATTCCAGTTTTCTTTCCATTGTATTCCAAATGCCGTTCTATATTCCATTCCATTCCATTCCACATTTCATTCCATTCCATTCCGTACCATTCCACATTCCATTCTACATTCCATTCCCTTCCATTCCACTTTCCATTCCATGCCATTCCACTTTGCATTCCATTCCATTCCACATTCCATCCCATTCCATTTAACATTCCAATCCATTCCAGTCCATATTCCATTCTATTTCATTCCAATCGCTATTCCATTTCATTTCATTCCATTCCTCTTTCCATTGCATTCTACATTGCATTCCATTCCGTTGCACATTACATTCCATACCTTCCCACATTCCATTCCATTGCATTCTACATTCCATTCCATGACATTCCACATTCCTTTCCATTCCACTGCACATTTCGTTCCACAATGCATTCCATTCCATTCCACATTCCATTCCATGCCATTACGCATGCCATTACACATTCTTTTCCATGCCAATCCAGTTTCAATTCCACATTTCTTTCTATTCCAATCCACATTCCATTCCATTCCATTCCATTCCGGTCCAAATACTATTCCATTCAATTCCATTCCACATTCCATTCCATTCCAAATTCCATTCCATTCTACATTCCAATCCACTCCTTTCAACATAGCATTCCACATAGCGTTCCACATTTCACTCTACAATCTATTGCACATTCCATTCCATTCCAAGTTCCGCTCCACATTCCATTCCACATTCCATTCCTTTCCACATTCCATTCCACATTCCATTCCATCCTATTCCACGTTGCATTCCACTTTCCATTGCATTCCATTCCAAATTCCATTCCATTTCATTCCACATTCCATTCAAGTTTCCATTCCATTCCATTCCATATTCAATTCCACATTCCATTCCACTTTCCATTGCAATCCATTCCATTCCACATTCCATTCCCGTCCATTACACTTTACATTCCATTCCATTACACATTACATTCCACCTTCCATTCCGTTCCATTTCACATTGCATTCCACTTTCCATTCCAAGTTCCATTCCACGTTGCATTCCACGATCCATTCCAATTTCCATTTCACGTTCCATTCCAATCCATTGCATATTCCATTCCATTGCATTCCACATTCCATTCCATTGCATTCCACATTCCATTCCACATTCCTTTCCGTTCCATTCCACATTTTCACTGCACTTTCCTTTCCATTCCATTCCACATTCCATAATATATTCGATTCCACAATCCATTCCATATTCCATTCCACATTCCATTCCATTCCATTCCACATTCTATTCCATTCCACTGCACATTCCATTCCATTCCATTCCACAATCCATTCAACATTCCATTCCATTCCACGTTCGATTCAACATTCCATTCCACATTCCATTCGATTCCACATTCCATTCGATTCCACATTCCATTCCACATAGCATTCCATTCCATTCCACAGTAAATTGTACATTACATTCAATTCCCTTCCACATATCATTTCTTTCCATTCCACGTATCATTCCATTCCACATTCCATTCCACATTGCATTCCATTCCATTCCAAATTCCATTCCACATTCCGTTCCATTCCAGTCCGCATCCCTTTCTGTTCCATTCCACCTTCCATTCCATTTCACTCGGCATTCCATTCCGTTCCTGCATTCCATTCAAAGTTCCATTCCACATTACGTTCCAGGTTCCATTCCACATGCCATTCCATTCCATTCCACGTTATTTTCCACATTCCATTCCATTCTATTCCACATTCCATTCCACATTATATTCCACAATCCATTCCACATTTCATTCCACATTCCCTTCCATTCCACATTCCGTTGCACATCCCATTCAACATTCAATTCCACGTTCCATTCCACATTCCATTCCAATTTCCATTCCACACTCAATTCCATTCCATTCCACATTCCATTCCATTCCGTTCCACATTCCTTTCCATTGCAGTCTACATTCCATTCCACATTCCTTTCCGTTCCATTCCACATTCTATTACCAGTCCACAATCCATTACATATTCCATTCCCTGCCATTCCACATTCCATTCCACATTCCATTCCATTGCATTTCATATTCCATTCCACATTCCATTCCATTCCACATTACATTCCACATTCCTTTCATTTCTTTTCCACATTACATTCCATTCCACATTCCATTCTACATTCCATTGCATTGCATTCCACATTCCATTCCATTTCATTCGACATTCCATTCCTCTCCTTTCCACATTCCATTCCATTCCATTCCACATTGCATTCCATTCCATTCCACATTCTATTCCACTACATTCCATTCCACATTCGATACCTATCCATTCCACATTCTATTCCATTCCATTCCGTTCCACAATCCATTCCATATTCCATTCCATTCGACTTTTCATTCCACATTCCATTCCGCACTCCATTCCATTTCACGTTCCAGTACTCTTTCCATTCCACGTTTCTTTCCACCTTCCATTCCATTCCACTCCACGTTCCACTGCATATTCCATGCCATTCCATTGAATGTTGCATTACACATTCCATTCCATTCCATTCCACGTTGAACTCCACATTCCATTCCACAATCCATTCCACATTCCATTGCATTCCACGTTCCATTTCACATTCCATCTCCCTTTCCATTCCATTCCACGTTCCATTACACATTCCATTCCACGTTCTATTCCACATTCCATTTTGTTCCATTCCACGTTCCATTCCACATTCCATTGCATTCCATTCCACATTCCATTGCATTCTATTCCACTTTCCTTTCCACATTGCATTCCATTTCATTCCACGTTTCATTCCACATTTCATTTCATTGCATTCCACATTCCATTCCATTCCATTCCACATTCTTTCCACATTGCATGCCATTCTAGTATACATTTCATTCCACATTCAACTCCATTACATTTCACATTCATTCCATTCCAATCCATTCCAGTCCATTTCATTGCATTCCATTCCACATTCCATTCCACATTCCGTTCCATTCCATTCCACATTCCATTCCACATTCCATTCCACTCCATTTCTCATTCCCTGAAATTCCACTCCATTCCATTCCACATTCCTTTCCAATTGCATTTCACGTTCCATTCCAGTTTCCATTCCACGTTCCATTCCGCATTTCATTCCATTCCACACACCATTCCATTGAATTCCACATTCCGTTCCACTCCGTTCCATTCCACATTGAAATCCATTCCATTCAATATTCCATTCCATTCCATATTCCTTTCCATTCCACATTCCATTCTTTTCCATTCCACATTCCAATCCTTTCCATTCCAAATTCCATTCCATTCCAAATTCCATTGCACATTGCATTTCATTCAATTCCACATTCCACTTCACTGAATTCCACATTCCATTCCACATTCCATTCCATGCCATTCCATATTGCACTTCATTCCATTCCTTTCCACATACCTTTCCATTCCATTCCACCTTCCATTCCATTCCATTCCACATTCCACTCCGCATTACACTTAATTCCATTACACATTTCATTCCACATTCCATTCCACGTTCCTTTTCATTCCATTCCACATTCCTTTCCACATTGCATTCCATTCTATTCCACATTCCATTCCACATTCCATTTCATTGCATTCCACATTCCATTTCATTCCATTCCACATTGCATTCCACATTCCATTACATTCCATTCCGCATTCCATTTCATTCTATTCCATTCCACATTCCATTCCATTTCATTCCACCTTTCCTCCCATTGCATTCCACGTTGCATTCCATTACATTCCACGTTCCATTCCACTTTGCATTCCACATTCCATTCCACGTTCCATTCCACTTTCCACTACACGTTACAGTCCATTCCATTCCACGTTCCATTCCACGTTTCATTCCACGTTCCATTCCACTTTCCATTCAACTTTACTTTCCTCATTCTATTCCATTCCTTTCCACATTCCAATCCTTTCCATTCCACACTCCTTTCCATTCCATTTCACATTCCATTCCATTCCTTTTCACATTCCTTTCCATTCCATTCCACATTCCATTCCATTCCATTTTGCAATCCAATCCATTCCATTCCACATTCCATTCCAGATTCCATTCCACGTTCCATTGCATTCCATTCCACTCTCCGTTCCACATTCCATTCCCTTCCTTTACACTTTTGATTCCACATTCCATTCCATTCCTTTCCATTTCACTGTCCACTCCATTCCACTCAGCATTCCATTCCACATTCCAATCCATTTTCCATTCCACATTCGATTCCAATCCATTCGACCCTCCAATTCATTACATCCCAGACCACCTTCCATTCTATTCCATTCCATATTCCATTCCACATTCCATTCCATATACCATTCCACTTCCCTTCCATGTTCCATTATAGTTTCCATTCCAGTTTCGAATTCATTGCACTCCACATTGCATTCCTCATTCCGTTTCTTTCCATTCCACATTCCATTCCACATTCCATTCCATTCCATTCCATTCCAAATTCCCTTTAATTCCATTCCTTCCCATTGCATATTGCATTTCTTTCCATTGCACATTACATTCCACATTCCATTCCATGGTCCATTCCAGGATCCATTCCACGTTAATTTCCATTCCATTCCACATTCCTTTCCACTTTGCATTCCATTGCGTTCCATGTCGCTTTTCGCATTCAATTCCATTCCATTCCACGTTCCATTACGTTCCATTCCACATTCCAATCCATTCAATTCCAATCTATATTGCATTCCATTCCATTCCACTCCACATTCCATTCCACTCCTTTCCATTGCACATTCCATTCCACTCCTTTCCATTGCACATTCCATTCCATTCCATTCCACAATCCATTCCATTCCATTTTACGTTGCATTCCATTCCATGCCACTTTCCATTCAATTCCAATACGCATTCCAATCCATTCCATTCCACATTCCATTCCAGAAACCATTCCACTTTCCATTCCATTCCATTCCACATTGCATTCCACATTCCATTCCATTCGATTCGATTCCATTCCATTCCATTCCACATTCCATTCCATTCCGTTCCACATTCCATTCCATTTCACATTCCATTCCATTCCATTCCTTTCCATTCCAAATTCCATTCAATTCCGCATTCTATTCAACATTGCATTCCATTCCATTCCACATTCGATTCCACATTATGTTTCATTTCTTTCCACATCCCATTGCATTCCTTTCCACATTGCATTCCATTCCATTCCATGTTGCTTTCCTTACCATTTCACATTCCATTCCAAATTCAATTCCATTCCATTCCACATTCCATTCCATTCTATGCCGCATTCCATTCCATTCCATTCCACATTCCATTCCACTTTCCATTGCACATTCCATTCCAAGTTCCATTCCACGTTCCTTTCCACTTTCTATTTCACATTCCATTCCACCATCCATTCCATTCCATTCAACATTGCATTCCACATTCAATTCCACATTCCATTCCATTGCATTCCACATTCCATTCCACTTGGCATTCCATTGTGTTCCACATTCCCTTCCACATTCCACTCCACGTTCCATTCCAAATTCCATTCCATTCCATTCCACATTCCATTCCACATTCCATTACATTCCATTCCACATTCCATTTCATTCCATTCCATTCCACATTCCATTCCACATTCCATTCCATTCCATTCCTCGTTTCAGTTCGCCTTCCATTCCAATACATTCCTCTTTCCTTTCCACATTCCATTACACAGTCCATTTCACATTCCATTCCACATTCCATTCCAGATTCCATTCCATTCCATTCCACATTCCATTCCACTTTCCATTACACGTTCCATTCTACGTTCCATTCCGCGTTCCATTCAACCTTCCATTCTATTCCGTTTCTGGTTTCAGTCCACATTCCATTGCGTTACGTTCCACTTTCCTTTCCACATTACACTCCACATTCCATTCCACAGTACATTCCGTTCCATTGCACATTCCATTCCACTTTCCATTCCATTCCAATCCATATTCCGTTGTACATTCCATTCCACGTTCCATTTCACATTCCATTCTATTTCTTTCCACTTTCCTTTCCAGATTCCATTCCACGTTCCATTCCATTATATTCCACATTCCATTCTACATTCCATTCCATTCCATTCCACGTGGCATTAAACATTCCTTTCCATTCAATTTCTCGTTCTATTCCATATTCCATTCCACATTCCATTCCACATTCAATTTCACGTTCCATTCCAAGTTCCATTCCACATTCAATTCCACCATACATTGCACGTTCAATTCCACTTTCCATTCCATTCCATTCCATTCCACTCCACATTCCGTTCCACATTCCATTCCACGTTCCATTCCACATTCCTTTCCACGTTCCAATCTACATTCCATTCCACATTAAATTACATTCCTTTGCACGTTCAATTCCACATTCCATTCCATTCCATTCAACTTTCCATTCCATATTCCATTGAACATCCCATTCCACGTTCCTTTCCATGTTTCATTCCATGTTCCATTCCACACTCCACTCAACATTACATTACACATTCAATTCCACATTTCATTCGGCATCCCATTCCATTACATTCCACAGTCCATTCCTCATTCAATTGCACATTAAATTCCAGATTACATTCCATTCCATTAAACATTCCATTCCACATTTCATTACACGTTTCATTCCACATTCCATTCCATGTTCCATTACACCTTCCATTCCATTCCATTCCCCGTTTCAGTCCACATTCCATTCCATTGCATTCCACTCTCCTTTCAACATTCCATTCCACATTCCATAGCAGATTCCATTCCATTCCATTCCACATACCAATCCACATTCCATTATTTGTTCCATTCCACATTCCATTCCAAGTTCCGTTCCACCTTCCATTCCATTCCATTTCTCGTTTTACTCCACATTCCATTCCATTACATTCCACATTACATTCCACATTACATTCTGTTCCATTCCGCATTGCATTCCATATTACATTCCATTCCATTTCTCGTTTTAGTCCACATTCCATTCCATTACATTCCACATTACATTCCACATTATATTCTGTTCCATTCCGCATTGCATTCCATATTACATTCCATTCCATTCCACATTCCGTTGCACATTCCATTCCACGTTCCATTCCACATTCCATTCCATTCCATTCCACTTTCCTTTCCAGATTCCATTTCACTTTCCATTCCATTCCATTCAACATTCCATTCCACATTCCATTCCTCTACATTTTATGTTCCATTCAACATTCTCTTCCAGTCAATTTCACATTCCATTCCATATTCCATTCCACATTCCTTTACACATTCCATTTCACATTCCATTCCACGATCCATTCCACATTCAATTCCACGATACATTGCAGGTTTCATTCCACATTCCATTCCATTCCATTCCAATCCACATTCCCTTTCACATTCCATTCCACATTCAATTTCATGTTACATTCCACATTCCTTTCCACGTTCCATTCTACCTTACATTCCACATTCCATTCCATTCCTTTCGACGTTCTATTCCACGTTCCATTACATTCCATTCAACTTTCAATTCCATATTCCATTGAACATCACATTCCACTTTCCATTCCACATTCCATTCCATTACATTCCACTTTCCCTTCCACATTCCATTCCACATTCCATTCCACATTACATTCCACATTACATACCACATTCCACTCCATTCTTTTCCACTTTCCATTAAACATTCCGTTCCACATTCCATTCCACATTGCATTACATTCCATTCCACAATCCATTCCAAAGTCCATTCCATTCCATTCCACATTCCTTTCCACATTCCATTCAACATTCCATTCCACAGTCCATTCCAAATTGCATTACACATTCAATACCACATTCCATTGTCATTCCATTGCATTTCTTTCCACTTTCCATTCCACATTCCATTGCATTCCAATTCACATGTCATTCCACATTCCATTCCATTCCTTTCCATTCCACATTCCATTCCACATTCCATTCCGCAGTCCATTCCATTCCATTCTAAATTCCATTCCATTCCAATCAACATTCCATTCCCCATTTCGTTGTATTCCATTCCACATTCCATTCCGCATTCCATTCCATTCCATTCCACATTCCTTTCCATTCCATTCCATTCCATTCCATTCCATTCCACATTCCTTTCCATTCCCTTCCATTCCATTCCACGTTCCATTCCACTTTCCATTAAATTCTATCCCACATTCCATTCCACATTCCAGTCCATTCCATTCCACGTTCCATTCCATTCCAAAACACATTTCATTCCACAATTCATTCCTTTCCATTCCATAATCCATTCCACATTCCGTTTCATTCCATTCCCATTCCATTCCATTCCATTCCATTCCATTCAATTCCATATTCCATTCCACATTCCTTTCCATTTCATTCCACGTTCCATTGCACGTTGCATTCCACATTCCTTTCCATTCCATTCCACGTTCCATTCCACACTCAATTCCACACTCCATTCTACTTTACATTCCTTTCCATTGCACATTCCATTCCACATTCCATACCATGTTGAATTCCACATTTTTTCCATATTCCATTCCAGGTTCAATTCTACGTTACATTCCATTCCATTTCATTTTCCATTCCACATTCTATTCCACGATCCATTCCATTCCATTCCATTCCACTTTCCATTCCACTTTCCATTCAAAATTCCATTGCATTCAATTCCAACTTCAATTCCACAGTACATTCCACATTCCATTCAGCCTTCCATTCCGTTCCATTCCACATTCCATTACACAATCCATTCCACATTCCATTCCACTTTCCATTACACATTCCATTAAAGTCCATTCCACATTCCATTCCACATTCCAATCCATTCCATTCCACATTTCATTCCACCTTCCTTTCCATTCCATTCTACATTTCATTCCACATTCCATTCCACATTCCATTCCACCTTCCAATCCGCATTCCATTCCATACCATTCCATTCTATTCCACATTCCAATTCATTCCATTCCACGTTTCATTCCACATTCCATTCCATTCCACGTTTCATTCCACATTCCATTCCATTCCATTCCACATTTCATTCCACATTCCATTCCACACTCCATTCCACTTTACATTCCACATTCCCTTCCATTCCATTCCTGTCCATTCCACATTAAATTCCACATTAAATTCCACATTCCACATTCCCTTTCACGTTCCATTCCATGTTCCATTCCATTCCATTCCATATTGCATTAAATTCCATTCCACTTTCCATAGCATTCCGTTCCATTCCATTCCGCATTCTATTCCATTACATTCCACATTCTATTCCAGATTCCATTGCATTCCTCTCCAGATTCAATTCCATATTCCATTCCATTCCATTCCACATTTCATTCCATTCCATTCCACGTTCCATTCCACGATGCATTCCACATTCCATTCCACGTTCCATTCCACATTCCATACCATTCCATTCTACATTGCATTCCATTTTCCTTTCCATTGCATGCCATATTCCTTACCATTGCATTCATTCCATTCCGCTTTCCATTCTATTACATTCCACACTCTACTTCACATTCCATTCCGTTCCATTCCACATTCCATGCCACATTCCATTCCATTCCATTCAAAATTCCATTTCACATTCCATACCTCATTCCATTCCGTTCTATTCCACATTCCATAACACTTTCCTTTCCACATTCCATTCCACATTCCATTCCATTCCATTCCACTTCCATTCCACATTCCAGTCCATTCCATTCCACGTTCCAGTCCACATTCCATTCCAGAATCCATTCCATTTTCCTTTCCATTGCATTCCACGATCCATTTCAAATTCCATTCCACAATACTTTACACATTCATTTACGTTCCCTTCCACTTTCCATTCCACATACCATTGCATATTCCATTCCACTTTCTATTCCACATTGCATTGCCCGTTCCATTGTACGTTACATTCCTCGTTTCATTCCATTCCATTCCACGTTTCATTGCACATTCCATTCCATTCCATTCCACGACCCATTCCACATTCCATTCCAAATTTCTTTCCACATTCCATTCTGTTCCATTGCACCCTCCATTCCACATTCTATTCCACATAACAGTCCACATTCCATTCCATTCCATATTGCATTCCACTTTAAATTCCACTCCATACCACATTCAGTTCCACGACACATTCCACTCCACATTAAATTCCATTCCATACCACATTCTGTTCCACTTTACATTCCACATTCCATTCCTTTCCATTCCACACTCAATTCAAAATTCCATTCCATTCAATTTCACATTCCATTCTATTCCATTCCACATTCCATTCCTCAATCCATTCCAATGCTTTCCACATTACTTTCTGCATTCCATTCCATATTCCTTTCCACATTCCATTCCATTCCATTCCACATTCCATTCCACGTAACATTCCACATTCCCTTCCACATTCCAATCCATTCTATTACACATTCCATTCCACATTCCATTCCATTCCATTCCACATTACATTCTACATTATTTTTCACATTCCCTTCCACATTCCCTTCCTTTCCTTTCCAAATTCCATTCCACATTCCAATCCATTCCCTTCCGCATTCCATTCCACATTCGATTACCTTCCTTTCCACATTCCTCTCCATTGCATTCCACATTCCATATCATTGCTTTCCAAATTCCATTCCACATTCCAATCCATTCCCTTACGCATTCCATTCCATATTTGATTACATTTCTTTCCACATTCCACTCCATTCCATTCCACAATCCATTCCACCTTCTATTACACTCCTTTCCACGTTTCATTCCACCTTTCTTCCCACGTTCCATTCGACTTTCCTTTCCACTCCATTCCACGTTCCATTCCAACATCCATTCCACTTTCCATTCCATTGCATAACATTCCAGTCCACATTCCATTCCATTCCATTCCCCATTCCATTCCATTACTTTCCACTTTCCATTCTTTTCCATTCAACATTCCATTTCACATTCCATTCTACTTTCTATTCCACATTCCGTTCACCATTCAAAACCACATTCCATTCAGTTACATTCTACTTTCCATTCCACTTTCCATTCCACATTACATTCCACCTTCCATTCCACTATATTCCATGTTCCATTCCCTGTTCCATTCCATTCCATTCGACATTGCATTCCACAATCCATTGCACTCCATTTCACATTCCATTCCACTTTCCATCCCACGTTCCATTCAATTACTTTCCATGTTTCATTCCACATTCCATTCCATTCCATTCCACTTTTCCTTCCACATTCCATTCCACATTCCTTTCTTCATTACTTTCCGTTCCATTCCACATCCCATTCCACATTCCATTCCATTCTGTTCCACATTCCGTTCCATTACACTCTACATTTCATTCCATATTCCCTTCCATTTCATTCCACATTCTATACCAAGTACAATTCCAATCAATTCCACGTTCCATTCCACGTTTCATTCCACATTCTGTTCCACAATCCATTTCGCAATCCAATCCATTCCATTCCACATTCCCTTCCATATTCCATTCCATTCCATTCCACATTCCATTCTCATTCCAATGCATTTCATTCCACATTCCATTCCACATTCCATTCCATTCCACATTTCATACCACATTCCATTCCATTCCATTCCACATTCCATTCCGCATTCCATTCCTCTTTCCATTCCATGATCCATTCCACGTTCCATTCCACTTTCCATTCAATTCCATTCCACGTTACATTCCATTCCATTCCACGTTCCATTTCATTCCGTTCCACATTCCATTCCACTTTCCATTTCACATTCCTTTCCACATTCTATTTCATTTTCCTTTCCTTTTCCTTCCTTTCCATTGCACTTTCCTTTCCATTCCGTTTCTCATTCCATTCCATTCCATTCCACGATCCATTCAACATTCCATTCCACATTTCATTCCATTCCATTCTATTCCACATTCCATTCCGTTCCATTAAACAATCCATTCCACATACCATTCCACATTCCATTCCACGTTCCATTCCATTCCATTCCACTTTCCAATTCATTCCATTTCACATTAGAATCCATTCCATTCCACATTCTACCACATTCCATTCCAAGTTGCATTGCATTCCGTTCCACGTCACATTCCGCATTCCATTCCATATTACATTCCACGTCCCATTCCAATCTATTCGACGTTCCTTTCCATTCCATTCCACCTTCCATTCCACTTTCCAATCCACATTCCATTCCACATTCCATTTCACGTTGCATTCCATTCCATTCCACATTGCATTCCACGTTCCATTCCATTCCATTCCATATTCCTTTGCATTCCATTCCATATTCGATTCCATTCCACATTCCATTCCATTGCATTCTATTCCATATTCCATTCCATTACAGTCAACATTAAATTCCTGTACATTCCACATTCCATTCCACATGCCATACCTCATTCCATTGCACATTCCATTGCACGTTCCATTCCATTCCATTCCACATTCCATTGTATTCCATTCCACTTTCCATTCCATTCAATTCCACATTTCACTCTATTCCATTGCATTCCACATTCTATTCCATTCCATTCCGCATTTCATTCCATCCCATTCCACTGTATTCCACATTCCATTCCATTCCATTCCACTTTCCATTACAGATTCAATTCCACATTCTTTTCCACGTTCCATTCCATTTCATTGTACATTACATTGAATTCCAATCCACGTTCCATTCCACGTCCTGTTCCATTCCATTGCACATTCCATTCCATTCTATTCCACATTCCATTCCTTTCAATTCCTCATTTCATTCCATTGCTTTGCATTCCATATTCCGTTCCATTCCATTCCTCATTTCATTACATTCCATAGCATTCCACATTCCATTCTGTTCCGTTCACATTCCATTCCATTCCATTTCATTATGTTCCACATTCCATTCCATTCCATTCCACTTTCCATTCCATTCCATTCCACATTCTATTCCACTTTCCATTCCATTCCATTCCACCTTCCATTCCATTCCAATCCACATACCATTCCATTACATTACTATCCACATTCCGTTCCATTGCAATCCAAGTTCAATTCCATTTCACGTTCCATTCCATTCCATTCCACATTCCATTCCACATTCCATTCCACATTCCATTGCAGTTTCACTTCCATTCTATTCTATTCCAAATTCCATTCCATTCCATTCCACATTCCATTCCATTCCATTCCATATTCCATTACACATTCCATTCCCCATTCAATTCCATTCAATTCCACTTTCCATTGCATTCCATTCCATTCAGTTCCACGTTCCATTCAAATCCATTCCACATTCCATTCCATTCCATTCCACCTTCCATTCCATTCCATTCCACATTGTTTTCCACTCTATTCTCATTCCATTATACATTCCAATCCATTCCATTCCATTTTCCATTCCATTCCATTCCACTCCTTTACACATTCCATTCCACATTGTAACCCATTCCATTCCACATTCCACTCCATTCCATTCCACAATCCATTTCATTCCATTCCACATTCCTATCCACATTCCACTACATTCCCTTCCTTTGCACATTCCATTCCATTCCATTTCACATTCAATTCCATTCCATTTCATTCCACATTCCATTCCACATTCCATTTCTTTCCATTTCACATTCCTTTCCATTCCATTCCACATTCCATTCCGCATTCAATTTCATTCCTTTCCACATTCCATTGGGCATTCCATTCCTTTCCATTCCGCGTTCCATACTACATTTCATTCCATATTCCATTCCACATTCCATTTCACATTCCATTCCATATTCCATTACACATTCCTTTCCACATTCCATTCCATGTTCCATTACATTCCACTTTCCATTCCACATTCCATTCTATTCCATTCCACATTCCATTTCAAACCATTTCACGTTCCATAGCAAATTCCATTTCACTTTCAATTCCATTCCATTCCCTTCCACATACCATTCTATTCCAATCCACTGTGCATTTCATTCCACTCCACATTCCATTCCAAATTCCATTTCACTTTCCATTCCATTCCATTCCATTCCAAATTCCATTCCATTCCATTCCAATCCACATTCTATTCCATTCCATTCCAATTTCAATTCCATTCCTCATTCCATTCCATTGCATTCCACATTCCATTCCACATTCCATTGTACATTCACTTCTATTCTATTCTATTCCACATTCCATTCCATTCAATTCCACATTGTATTCCGTTCCATTCCACGTTCCACTCCATTACCCTCCACATACCATTCCACATTACATTCCACATTCCGTTCCACATTCCATACATTCCATTCCTCATTCTATTCCGTTGCGTTCCACATTGCATTCCACATTCCATTCCAAATTCCATTCAACATTTCATTCCACATTCCATTCCATTCCATTCTACATTCCGTTCTCATTCCATTGCATTCATTTCCACATTCCATTCCACATTCCATTCCATTCCATTCCACTTTTCATACCACATTCCATTTTACGTTCCTTTCCATGATCCTTTCCATGTTCCCTGCCATGTTCCATTCCATTCCGTTTCATTCCTCGTTCCATTCCATTCCATTCCACGTTCCAATTCATTCTGTTCCACATTACATTCCACATTCCAATTCAATTTCCGTCCCACATTACCTTTCACTTTCCAATCCATTCCATTCCACATTCCATTCCAGTACTTTCCATTCCATTCCACTCATCATTCCATTGCATTCCGCATTCCACTCCATTCTATTCCATTCCGTTCCACCTTCCATTCCACTTTCCTTTCCACGTCGCATTCAGTGTTCCATTCCACTTCCCATTCCAGGTCGCATTCCTTTCCATTCCACATCACATTCCATGTTCCATTCCATGTCCCATTCCAGGTTGCATTCCTTTCCACTCCACATTCCATTCCATTCCATTCCACATTCCCTTCCATTCCATTCCACGTTCCATTCCACGATCCATTCCACTTTCCTTTCCATATTGCATTCTAAGTTCCATTCCATTCCATTCCACATTCCGTTCCACGTTCCATTCCATTAAATTCCACATTCCATTCCATTAAATTCCACATCCTATTCCACATTCCATTCCACATTCCATTCCATGTTCCATTCCATTTTATTCCACTTTCCATTCCACGTTCCATTCCTTTCCATTCCACATTCCTTTCCATTCCATTTCACATTCCATTCCATTCGTTTCGACATTCCATTCCACTCTCCATTCCACATTGAATTCCATGTTCCATTCCACGTCCCGTTCCAAGTTCCATTCCCTTCCATTCCACATTCCATTCCATTCCATTCCATATTCCATTCCATTCCATTCCACATTCCATTCCACGTTCCATTCCATTCCATTCCACTTTCCATTCAACTTTCCAATCCATTCAATTTCACGTTCCATTCATTATTCCATTCCACATTCCACATTCCCTTCCAGGACCATTCCACGATCCATTCCACGTCAATTACACGATCCATTGCACTTTCCATTCCACATTCCATTCCATTCCTTTCCATTCCATACCACATTCCCTTCCACATTACATTCCACATTCTATTCCACGTTCCATTCCACATTCCTTTCTATGTTCTCTTCCACGTTCCATGCCACTTTCCATTCCATTACATTCAACGTTCCATTCCACGTTACATTTCTTTCCATTCCACTTTCCATTCCACTTTCCATTCCATTTTATTCCACTTTCCATTCCACGTTCCATTCCTTTCCATTCCACATTCCTTTCCATTCC
Source organism: Pongo pygmaeus (assembly GCF_028885625.2). Lineage (NCBI taxonomy): Eukaryota > Metazoa > Chordata > Mammalia > Primates > Hominidae > Pongo > Pongo pygmaeus. The sequence continues at coordinate 7,050,470 of NC_072385.2, forward strand.
ATTTCACATTCCATTCCATTCGTTTCGACATTCCATTCCACTCTCCATTCCACATTGAGTTCCATGTTCCATTCCACGTCCCATTCCAAGTTCCATTCCTTTCCATTCCATATTCCATTCCATTCCATTCCATATTCCATTCCATTCCATTCCACATTCCATTCCACATTCCATTCCATTCCATTCCACGTTCCATTCAACTTTCCAATCCATTCAATTTCACGTTCCATTCCATATTCCATTCCACATTCCACTTTCCCTTCCAGTTCCATTCCACGATCCATTCCACGTTCAATTACACGATCCATTGCACTTTCCATTCCACATTCCATTCCATTCCTTTCCATTCCATACCACATTCCCTTCCACATTTCATTCCACATTCTATTCCACGTTCCATTCCACATTCCTTTCCATGTTCTCTTCCACGTTCCATTCCACTTTCCATTCCATTTCATTCAACGTTCCATTACACGTTACATTTCTTTCCATTCCACATTCCATTCCACTTTCCATTGCACATCCCGTTCCAATTTCTATTCCATATTCCATTCCATATTCCATTCCACGTTCCAATACACATTCCATTCCATTCCTTTCCACATTCCTTCCACATTACATTCTACATTCCCTTCCGTGTTCCATTCCACGTTCCATTCCACGTTCCATTCCACATTCTATTCCATTACAATCCACTTTCCATTCCACCTTCCATTCCACATTCCATTCCACATTCCATTCCACATTCCATTGCACATTGCTTTCCACATTCCATTCCACATTCCATTTCTTTCCATTTCACTTTGCTTTCCATTCCATTCCACATTCCGTTCCACATTCAATTCCATTCCATTACACATTCCATTGGACATTCCATTCCATTCCATTCCGCGTTCCTTTCCTTTGCATTCCAATTTCCATTCTAAAACATTCCATGTTCCATTCCTTAATATTCCCCATTCCATTTCACTCCATTCCACATTCTATCGCATTCCACATTCCATTCTATTCCATTTCACATTCCACTTCATTCCATTCCATTCCTTTCCACATTCCATTCCATTCCATTCCACATTCCATTCCATTTCATTGCATTCCATTTCATTCCATTCTACATTCCATTCCACTCCACATTCCATTCCATTCCACATTCCATTCCACTGTATTGTATTCCATTCCATTCCATGCCATTCCATTCCAAGTTCTTTCTATTACACATTCCATTCCATTCCATTCCGCATTCCATTCCATTCACTTATTGCATTCCATTCCATTCCATTCCACATACGATTATATTCAACATTCCATTCCACATTCCATTCAACGTTCCATTCCACATTCCATTCCATTCCATTAATCTCCAGATTCCATTCCTCATTTCTTTCTATTCCATTACACATTCCATTCCATTAATCTCCATATTTCATTCCTCATTTCATTCCATTCCATTTCACATTCCATTCCACATTCCATTACACAATCCATTGCACTCCATTCCATTCCACATTCCATTCCACATTCCATTCCATTCCATTCCACGTTCCTTTCCACGTTCCATTCCACTTTCCATTCTACTTTCCATTCCACATTCCATTCCATTCCACTCCGCAATCCATTTCACATTCCAATCCATTCCATTCCAAATTCCTTTGTATATTCCATTTCACATTCCATTCCATTCAATTGAATTCCATTCCACATTCCATTCCATTCCAATCCATATTCCATTCCATTCCATTCCACATTCCTTTCCATTCCACTTTCAATTCCATTCCAGGTTCCATTCCATTGCACCCTCATTCCGTTCCATTCCATTACACATTCCATTCCATTCCATTACACATTCCATTCCACATTCCATTTCATTCCATTCTATTCCACATTCCATTCCATTCCATTCCGCATTCCATTCCATTCCATTCCACATTCCATTGCATTCAATTCCACATGCCATTCCATTCCATTCTTTCCTCATTCCTTTCCATCCCATTCGGCATTCCATTCCAATGCATTCCATTCCATTACTAATTCCATTCCATTCCATTCCAGATTCTATTCCACATTCCATTCCGCGTTGTAATCCACTTTCCTTTCCATGCTCCATTCCTCGTTCCATTCCACGTTCCATTCTGCATTGCATTCCATTCCATTTCACATTCCATAGATTTCTGTTCAATTTTATTCCAAATTCGTTTCGATTCCGTTCCGCATTCCACACCAATCCATTCCATTTCATTCCACATTCCATTCCATTCCATTCCATTCCACATTCCATTTCATTTCATTCCACATTCCATTCCGCATTCCATTCCATTCCATTCCACTACACATTCCATTCCTTTCCATTCCACTTTCCCTTGCACATTCCATTCCACGTTGCATTCCACATTCCATTCCACATTCCATTCCACGTTCCGTTCCACGTTCCATTCCTACCATTCCGCGTTCCATTCCCCAATCCTCTCCACATTCCACTACATTCCATTCCGTCTTCAATATCACATTCCATTCCATGACTTTCCATTCCACATTCTATTCCATTTCTTTCCATTCCACATTCCTTTCCATTCCTTTCCATTCAACATTCCATTCCACATTCTATTCTATTCAATTCCATATTCCATTGTATTCCTTTCCACATTCCTTTCTATTCCATTCCACTTTCCATTCCACGTTCCATTCTACGTTATATACTGCTTTCCTTTCCTCTTTCCATTCCACATTCCATTCCAGATTGCATTCCACATTCCATTCTTCATTCCATTCCATTCCGCATTCCATTTCATTCCATTCCACATTCCCTTCCTTTCCATTCCACATTCCTTTGCATTCCATTAAAGATTGCATTCCACATTGCATTCCACGTTACTTTCAACATTCCATTCCATTCCTCGTTCCTTTCCATGTTCCTTTCAATTCCTTTCCACTTTTCTTTCCACATTCCAACACGTAGCTTTCCCCATTACTTCAGTTCCATTCCACGTTCCATTCCACTATCCATTCCACGTTCCATTCCATTCCATTCCACATTCCATTCCACCTTCCAGTAAAAATTCCTTTCCACAATCCATTCCACGTTCCATTGCATTTCATTCCACATTCCATTCCATTCCATTCGACATTCCATTCCACATTTCATTCCACGTTCCATTTCATTCCATTCCACATTCCATTATATGTTCCATTCCATTACATTCAACGATCCATTCCGCGTTCCATTCCATTTTCCATTCCATTCCATTCCCCATTCCATTTCATTCCATTCCACATTCCATTCCACTTTCCATTCCACATTCCTTTCCCCGTTCAATTGCATTCAATTCCATGTTACATTCCATTCCATTGCATTCAATGTTCCATTAAATTCCATTGAATTCCATGTACCATTCCATTCCATTGCATTCCACATTCCATTGCATTCCATTCTACATTTCATTCTATTCCATTCCACATTCCATTCCGTTCCACATTCCATTCATTTCCAAATTCCTTTGCGTTCCATTCCTCATCCCTTTCCATTGCATTCCACATTCCTTTCCATTCCATTCCACATTCCATTCCACATTCCGTTGCATTTCATTCCACCTTCCATTCCACATTCCATTCCATTCCATTCCGCTTTCCATTCCACATTCCATTCAATATTCCATTCCATTCCATTCCACTTTGGATTCCATTCCATTCCACATTCCATTCCTTTCCACTCCGCATTCCATTCTATTCCATTCCACATTCCTTTCCATGCCATTCCACATTCCATACCACTTTCCATTCCATTCCATGCCACTTTCCTTTCCATGCCATTGCACATTGTTTTCCACTTTCCATTTCAATACATTCCACATTCCATTCCATTCCATTCCATTCATTTCCAGGCTATATTCCATTCCATTGCTTTGCATTCCACATTACATTCCATTTCATTCCACATTCCTTTCCATTCCATTCCATTCCACCTTCCATTAAATTCCATCACACATTACATTCCACGGTCCATTCCTCTTTCAAATGCAAGTTCCATTTCGCTTTGCATTCCACATTCCATTCCATAGAATTCCAAATTCCTTTCCATTCTATTCCACATTCCATTCCATTCCTTTCCAAATTTCATTCCATTCCATTCCATTCCCTTCCAAGTTACATTCCACATTTCAATCCATTAAATTCCACTTTCCATTCCATTCCACATTCCATTCAACATTCCATTCCAATCCTGTCCACATTACACATTACATTTCAAGTTCCATTCCACTTTCCATTCCACGGTCCATTCCACGTCCCATTCCATGTTCCGTTCCATTCCATCCCACGTTCCATTCCACTCTCCTTTGCATTCCATTCCAAATTCCATTCCATTCCATTACACTTTCCATTCCACCTTCCAATCTATTCCATTCCACATTCTATTCCATTACATCCCACGTTCCATTCCACATTCCATTCATTTCCATTCTACATTCCATTCCATTCCATTACACATTCCTATCCACATTCCATTACATTCCATTCCATATTCCCTTACATCACATTCCACATTCCATTCCATCACACTCCATTACATTCCACATTGCATTTCACATTCAATTCTACTCCATTCCATTCCACATTACATTCCGTTCCAATCCATATTCCATGCCATTCTATTGCACATTCCATTCCTTTCCATTAAACATTCCATTACATTCCATTCAATTCCACATGTCATTCCACATTCCAATGCATTCCATTTCAAATTCCATTCCATTGCATTCCATTCCTTTGCAAATTCCATTCCACATTCCTTTTCATTCCATTCCACATTCCATTCCATTCCACATTCCATTCCATTCCACTTTCCTTTCCATACGATTCCATTTCATTCCAATCCAATCAAATTTCCGCTCCATTCCATTCCACGTTCCATTCCTATCCATTCCACATTCCATTCCATTCCATTCCACATTCTATTCCTCATTCTACTTCATTCCGTTCTACATTTCATTCCAAATTCTATTGCATTCCATTCCACATTCCATTGCATTCCATTCCACATTCCGTTCCACATTCCATTTCATTCCATTCCAGTCCACATTCCATTCAATTCCATTCTGCTTTCAATTCCATTCCATTCCACATTCCATTCCACATTCCATTCCATTCCTCATTCCATTCCATTCCATTGCACATTCCATTCCGCATTCCATGACATTCCATTCCACTGTTCATTTCATTCCACTCCACATTCCATTCCAAATTCCATTTCACTTTCCATTCCATTCCATTCCATTCCATTCCAATCCACATTCCATTCCATTCCATTCCAAGTTCAATTCCATTCCACATTCCATTCCACATTCCATGGCATATTCCATTCCATTCCATTCTATTCCACATTCCATTCCATTTCAGTCCATATTTTATTTCATTCCATTCCACATTCCATTCCTCTTTCCATTCCACATTCCTTTCCCCATTCAATTGCATTCAATTCCACGTTACATTCCATTCCATTGCATTCAACGTTCCATTCCATTTCATTCAATTCCACGTACCATTCCATTACATTGCATTCCACATTCCATTCCATTCCATTCCATATTTCATTCTATTCCATTCCACATTCCATTCCATTCCACATTCCATTCCATTCCATTCCAATCCACATTCCATTCCGTTCCATTCTAAATTCAATTCCATTCCACATTCCATTCCAATGCATTCCACATTCCATTCCACATTCCATTCCACCTTCCATTCTATTCCATTCCACATTCCATTCCACGTTCCATTCTATTCCATTCCACTTTCCATTCCACTTTCCATTCCATTCCTTTCCACGTTACATTCCACGTTCCATTGTATATTCCATTCCAACTTCCATTCCACATTCCATTTCATGTTACATTCCACCATACATTCCACATTCCCTTCCAATCAAGTTCCATTCCACACTGCATGCCATTCCATTCCACATTCAATTCCACATTGCATTCCATTCTCAATGCATTCCATTCAATTCCACAGTCCATTCCACATTCCATTACATTTCATTCTATTCCATTGCAACGCATACCATATTCCATTCAATTGCATTCCATTCCATATTCCATTCCATTCCACTCCACATTCCATTCTACTCCATTCCACATTCCATCCTACTCCATTCCACATTCCATTCCATTCCATTGCATTTTCCATTCCATTCCATTCTATTCCATTGAAAATTACATAACTTTCCGTGGCATTCCACATTCCCTTCCTTTCCATTACACTTTCCATTCCTTTCCATTCCAAGTTCCATTCCATTCCCTTCCACATTGCATTCCAATGCATTCTACATTCCATTGCATTCCATTCCACATTCCATTCCACATCCCATTCCACGTTCCATTCCAGGATCCATTTCACATTCCATTGCATTCCATTTCACATTCCATTCCACATTCCATTCCCTTCCAATCCACATTCCATTCCACTTTGCATTGCATTCCATTCCACATTCAATTACCCTACATTCCATTCCACATCCCACTCCATTCCATTCCACTTCCAATTCCATTCCATTCCATATTCCATAGCATTGAATTCCACAATGCATTCGATTCCATTCCTCCTCTCATTCCACGTTCCATTCCAAATTCCATTTCACGTTCCATTAAATTCCATTCCATCTTCCATTCCACTTTCTAGTCCACTCCTTTTCACCTTCCTTACCACATTCCATTCCATTCCATTCCAACTTCAATTCCACATTCCATTCCTTTCCATTCCACATTCCATTCCATTGCTTTCCGCATTCCATTCCATTCTTTCCACATTCCTTTCAATTACTTTCCATTCCATTCCACATTCCATTCGATTGCATTCCACATTCCATTCCATACAATTCCACATTGCATTCCATTCCATTCCACATTCCATTCCACATTCCATTCCACATTGCTTTCCATTCCATTCCACATTCCATTCGATTGCATTCCACATTCCATTCCATACAATTCCACATTGCATTCCATTCCATTCCACATTCCATTCCACATTCCATTCCACATTGCTTTCCATTCCATTCCACATTCCATTCCACATTCAATTCCACATTCCATTCCATGCCATTCCAGATTCCTTTCCATATTCCATTAAACATTCGATTCTTCAATCCGTTCCATTCCATTAGACATTCAATTCCATCCCATTCCACATTCCATTCCACATTGCATTCCATTGAATTCCATATTCCATTTCACACCATTCTATATTGCATTCCACATTCCATTCCACATTCTGTTTCACATTCCATTCCACATTCCTTTCCTTCCCATTCCACATTCCAATCCACATTCCATTCCATTCCATTCCACATTCCTTTCCATATTCCAAACCACATTCCATTTCACCTTCCCTTCCCTTCCATTTCCCTTTACATTCCATTCCTTTGCACATTCCGTTCCTTTCCACATTCCATTCCAAATTAAATTCCACGTGCCATTACATTGCATTCCACGTTCCATTCCACGTTCCATTTCATGTTCCATTCCATTCCATTCCACATTCAATTCCACATTCCATTCCATTTCTTTTAGCATTCCATTCGAATCCATTCCGCTTTCCATTCCACATTCCATTCCACATTCCATTCTGTTCCATGCCTCATTCCACTCCACACTCCTTTCCACGTTCCATTCGACATTTCATTCCATTCCATTCCCCATTCCATTCCACACTCTATTTCACATTCAATTCCGTATTCTGTTCCATTCCTTTTCAAATTCCATTCCACATACTATTCCACATTCCATTGCGTTACATTCCACATTGCATTGCATTCCCTTCCACATTCCTTTCCGCATTAAAATCCATTCCATTGCACATTCAATTCTATTCCATTCCACTTTCCATTCCACTTTGCATTCCACATTCCATTCCCCAATCCATTCCTTTCCATTCCACTTTCCATTACACATTCCAATCCACTCCATTCCACATTCAATTCCATTTCATTCCACATTCCATTCCACATTCCATTCACTTTCCTTTAAACCTTCCATTCCACTTTCCTTTCCATTCATTTCTACATTCGTTTCCACATTCCAATCCATTGCATTCAACTTTTCATGCCACACTGCATTCCACAATCCATTCCTTTACACTCCACATTTCATTCTACATTCCATTCCCCATTCCTCTGCATTCCATTCCACATTCCATTCCATTCTATTCCACAATCCATTCCACATTCCATTCCACATTCCATTCCACATTCCATTCCATTCCAAATTCCATTCCATTCCATCCGACTTTCAATTCCATGTTCCATTCCACTTTTCATTCCACGATCCATTCCATTCCATTCCATGTTCCATTCTGTCCTATTCCACATTTCATTCCACTTTACAGTTCGCATTCCATTCGACATTCCGTTACAGATTCCTTTGCATTCCATTCCCCATTCCAATCCATTCAATTCCACCTTCCATTCCATTCGCTTCCATATTCCAATGCTTTCCAAATTCCATTCCACATTCCTTTCCAAGTTCCATTCCATTCCCTTCCTTGTGGCATTCCACGATCCATTCTGTGTTCCATTACATTAAAATCCACTTTCTTCTCCACATTCCATTCCATTCCATTTCACGTTCCATTCCAGTATTCCATTACAAATTCCAATCCACTTTCCATTCCGTTCCATTCCACATTTGTTTCCACTCTCCACTCCACATTACATTCCACATTCCAATCCGTTCCATTCCACATTCCATTCCACATTTCATTCCACAATGCATTCCATTCCATTTCATATTCCATTCCATTCCACTCCACATTCCATTCCACTTTGTATTACACGTTCCATTCCACTTTCCCTTTCACGTTCCATTCCATTCCTTTCCAGTTTCCTTTCCACATTCCATTCCACATTCCATTACACATTACTTCAATTCCATTCCACGTTCCATTCCACATTCCATTCCATTCCATTCCACATTCCATTAATCATTCCATTCAACATTGCATTCCACATTCCATTCGACATTCTATTCCATTCCATTCCACATTCCATTCCATCACATTGCATTCCACATTGCGTTCCATTCCATTCCGCATTCCATTCTACATTCCATTCCACATTCTTTTCCACATTCTTTTCCATTGCATTCTATTCCACTTTCCATTCCATTCCATTCCACATTCCATTCTACATTGCATTCCACATTCTGTTCCACGTTGCATTCCACATTCAATTCCACATTCCCTTCCAATCCATCCCTCATTCCATTACAATTTACATTCCATTTAATTCCACCTTCCATTTCACGTTCCATTCCACGTTACATTCCACGTTCCTTTCCACCTTCCATTCCACATTCCATTCCATTCCATTCCTTATTCCATACCATTCCATTCCATTGAATTCCACAATCCATTCCATTCCTTTGCAGTTTCTTGTCCACATTCCATTCCACATTCCATTCCTTTCCATTCCACATTGCATTCCACACTCCATTCCACGTTCCATTCCACGTTCCATTCAGTTTCATTCCACATTCCATTCCACACTCCATTCCACATTCCATTCCGTTCCATTCCACATTCCATTGCTTTCCATTCCACATTCCTTTCTGCATTCCAATCCATTCCATTCCACATTCTATTCCTTTTGATTTCACATTCCATTCCACATTCTATTCCACAGTCCATTAAACATTCCATTCCATTTCATGTCGTGTTCTCTTCCACATTCCATTCCACATTCCATTCCACCTTCCATTCCACATACCTTTCCATTCCATTTTAAATTTCATTCCACATTCCATTCCACATTCCGTTCCACTTTTCATTCCCTTCCAGTCTACATTCCATTCCATACTTCACTCTAAGTTCCATTCCACATTCCATTACATTCCATTCCACATTCAATTCCATTCTATTCCAAATTACATTCCATGTTACATGCCACGTTCCATTCCAAGTTCCATTTTATTCCATTCCACATTCCATTCCACATTACATTACATGCCATTCCACATTCTTTTTCACATTCCATTCCACATTGCATTCCGTTCCATTCCACATTCCATCCCACATTATGTTCCAAATTCCATTCCATTCCACTCCACAATCCATTCCATTACATTCCACATTCCATTCCTCTTTCCATTCCATTCCATTCCACATTCCATTACACGTTACATTCCATTCCATTGCACTTTCCATTCCACTTTCCATTCCACATTCCATTCCACATTCCAATCCACATTAAATTTAACATTCCATTACATTCCATTTCAGAGTCCATTCCACATTTCACTCCATTCCATTCCACATTCCCTTCCACAATCCAATCCATTCCATTCCATCGCAAATTCTATTCCACGTTCCATGCCATTCCATTCCACGTTGAATTCCACTTTCCATTCCATTACATTTGACATTCCATTCTAATTTCCATTCCACTCTACTCAACATTCTATTGCTTTCCATTCCACATTCCATTAAAGTTTCCATTCCACATTCCATTCCGTTCCATTCCACATTCCATTCCCCATTCCATTGCATTCCATTAAACATTCCATTCCATTCCAGCCCACATTCCATTACACATACCAGTCTATTAATCTCCATATTCAAGTCCTCATTTCATTCCATTCCATTACACATTCCATTACACATTCCATTACACAATCCATTGCACTCCATTCCATTCCACATTCCATTCCACGTTCCATTCCATTCCACGTTCCCTTCCACTCTCCATTCCACATTCCATACCACATTCCATTCCATTCCACTCCACATTCCATTCCACATTCCTTTGTATATTCCATTTCACATTCCATTCCATTCCATTAAATTCCGTTCCACATTCCATTCCATTCCAATCCACATTCCATTCCATTCCATTCCACATTTCTTTCTATTCCACGTTCAATTCCATTCCAGCTTCCATTCCATTTCACCACACATTCCGTTCCATTCCATTACACATTCCATTCCATTCCATTCCACATTCCATTCCACATTCCATTCCATTCCATTCTATTCCACATTCCATTCCATTCCATTCCACATTCCATTCCATTCCATTCCACATTCCATTCCATTCCATTCCACATTCCATTCCATTCCACATTCCATTCCATTCCATTCCTTTCCATATTCCTTTCTGTCCCATTCCGCATTCCATTCCGTTGCATTCCATTCCATTACTAAATCCATTCCATTCCATTCCAGATTCTATTCCACATTCCCTTCCACGTTATATTCCACATTCCATTCCAGGTTCCATTCCTCGTTCCATTCCACGTTCCATTCCACGTTCCATTCCACATTGCATTCCATTCCATTTCACATTCCATAGCTTTCCATTCTATTTCATTCCAAATTCGATTCGTTTCCATTCGGCATTCCATACCATTCCATTCCATTTCATTCCACATTCCATTCCATTCCATTCCACATTCCATTCCGCATTCCATTCCATTCCATTCCACTCCACATTCCATTCCTTTCCATTCCACTTTCCCTTCCACACTCCATTCCACCTTGCATTCCACATTCCATTCCTCATTCCATTCCACGTTCCGTTCCAAGTTCCATTCCTACCATTCCACGTTCCATTCCCCATTCCTCTCCACATTCCATTACATTCCATACCATCTTCAATTCCACTTTCCATTCCGTGACTTTCCATTTCACATTCTATTCCACTACTTTCCATTCCACATTCCTTTCCATTCCATTCCATTCGACATTCCATTCCACATTCTATTATATTCCATTCCATATTCCATTCCATACCTTTCCACATTCCTTTCTCTTCCTTTCCACTTTCCATTCCACGTTCCATTGTACATTATATTCCGCTTTCCATTCCAATTTCCATTCCTCATTCCATAACACATTGCATTCCACATTCCATTCTACATTCCATCCCATTCCACATTCCATTTCATTCCATTCCACATTCCATTCCATTTCATGCCACATTCCATTGCATTCCATTAAACATTGCATTCCACATTGCATTCCACGTTACTTTCAATGTTCCATTCCATTCCATTCCACGTCCCTTTCCATGTTCCATTAAATTCCGTTGCACTTTCCTTTCCACATTCCATTACACATACTTTTCCCCATTATTTCCTTTTCATTCCTCATTTCATTCCACCTTCCATTCCACATTTTATTCCATTCCATTATACATTCCATTCCACCTTTCATTAAAGATTCCATTCCACATTCCATTCCACATTCTATTCCATTCCATTCCACATTCCATTCCATTCCATTCCACATTCCATTCCATTCCATTCCACATTCCATTCCACATTCCATTCCACGCTCCATTTCATTCCATTCCACATTCCATTATATGTTCCATTCCATTACATTCGACGATCCATTGCACGCTCCATTTCATTCCATTCCACATTCCATTATATGTTCCATTCCATTACATTCGACGATCCATTGCACGTTCCATTCCAAATTCCATTCCATTCCTTTCCCCATTACATTCCATTCCATTCCACATTTCATTCCACATTGCATTCCATTCCTTTCCACATTGCATTTCACATTCCATTCCATTCCATTCCACGTTCCATTTCAATTCCCATTCCATTCCATTCCACGTTGAATTCTACATTCAATTCCATTCCATTTCACGTTGCATTCCACATTCCATTCAATTCCATTCCATTCCATTATTTTCCACATTCCTTTCCACATTGCAGTCCATATTCCATTCAATTCCATTCCACATTACGTTCGATTCCATTCCACATTCCTTTCCATTTCATCGCGCATTCCATTCCAAATTCCATTCCTTTCCAATCCACATTCAGTTCCATTCCATTCCAATCTATTCAACATTCTTTTCCATTCCATTCCATTCAGCAGTCCATTCCAATTTATTACACATTCCGTTCCATTGCATTGAACCTAAATTTCCACATTCTATTCCGTATTGCATTCCAAGTTCCATTACGTTCTATTCCACCAACCATGCCATTCCTTTCCACTTTCCATTCCATTCCATTCCATTCCACATTTCTTTCCATTCCTTTCCATTACAGTCCACATTCTATTCAATTCCACTGTATTCCATTCCACATTCAATACCATTCCATTGCATGTTAAATTCCATTCGTTTCCTAATTCCATTCCATTACATTCCATATTCCATTCCATTCTATCCAACATTCCATTCAATTCAATTCTACATTCCATTCCATTCCTTTGCACATTCCATTCATTTCCTTTCCATTCCTCGTTCCATTCCATTCTATTCCACTTTCCAGTCCATTCCATTCCACATTCCTTTAAATTCCTTTCCATTCCACATTCGATTCCATTGTATTAGTCATTCCATTCCATGTTCCATTCCACTTTCCATTGCACGTTCTTTACACGTTCCATTCCACGTTCCTTTCCACGTTCCATTCCATTCCATTCCACATCCCATTCCACACGCCATTTCATTCCATTCCACATTACAAACGATAACATTCCATTCCATTCCACATTCCATTCCATTCCATTCCACAATCCATTCCACATTCCATTCCATTCCATTCCACATTCCATTCCATTGCATTCCATTTTCCCTATCATTCCATTCCATTTCTTTCCACATTCAATTCTGTTCCATTCCACATTCCATTCCACATTCCATTGCATTCCATTAAACATTCCATTCCACATCCCATTCTATTCAATTTCACTCTCCATTCCTTTCCTTTCCAGATTCCTATCCACATTCCATTCCACATTCCATTCCACATTCCGTTCCACATTCCATCCTACATTTCACTCCCTTCCATTCCACATTGCATTCCATTCCATTCCACATTCCATTTCTCATTCCATTCCATTCCATTCCACTTTCCATTCCACATTCCATTCCATTCCATTCCACATTACATTCCATTCCATTCAACATTCCATTCCATTCCATTCCACATTCCATTCCATTCCATTCCACATTCCATTCAGGGTTCCATTCTACGTTCCATTCAATTAAATTCCACGTTCCATTCCCCATTCCATTCCGTTCCATTCCACTTTCCTTTACACATTCTATTCCACATTCCATTCCATTGCATTCCACATTCCATTCCATTCTGTTCCACATTCCATTTTACGCTCCATTCCGTTCCATTCCATGTCCAATGCCACATTGCAATCCATACTTCATTTCACATTCCATTACACTCTGTTTCACATTGAATTCCACATTCCACTACATTACATTCCACAATCCATTCCACAGTCCATTAGATTCCATCCCACATTCCATTCCACGTTCCATTCCATTGCATGCCACGTTCAATTAAACATTTCATTCCGTTGCGTTTGACTTTCTATTCCACTTTCCATTCCACATTCCTTTTCACATTCCATTCCGTTCCATTACACATTCCATTCCACACTCCATTGCACATGGCATTCCACATTCCATTCTGTTCCATTCCAAATTTCGTTCCACATTTCATTCTGCATTCCATTCCACATTCCATTCCACATTCCATTAAATTCCATTCCACATTCCATTCCACAGTCCATTCCATTCCATTCCACTTTCCGTTCAACTTTCCATTCCCCATTCCATTCCACATTACATTCCACTCCATTCCACATTCTATTCCACATGCCGTTCCACATTCCATTCCATTCCACATTCCATTCTGTTCCATTGCACATTCCATTCCGCATTCCATTCCTTTCCTTTCCACATTTCATTCCACATTCCATTCCACATTTCATTCCACATTCCATTCTATTCCACATTCCATTTTACGTTCAATTCCATTACATTCCACGTTCCATTCCACGTTACACTCCACTTTCCGTTACACATTCCAATCCACATTCCATTACACATTCCGCTCCAATTTCCATTCCACAATACATTCCACATTACATTCCACAATCCATTCCACATTCCACTCCATTCCATGCCACATTCCATTCCACGTTCCATTCCTTTCCATACCACTTTCAATTCCACATTCCATTCCTCTATATTTTACATTCCATTCCACATTAATTTCCAAAATCCATTTCACATTCCATTACGTTTTATTACACATTCCAACCCTCACTCCATTCCACTTTCCATTCCACATTCCATTCCACGTTCCATTCAGTTCCATTTCACTTTAAGTTTCACACTCCATTCCACATTCCATTCCACACTCCTTTACACATTCCATTCCACATTCTCTTCCGTTCCATTCCACATTCCTTTATGCTTTCCATTCCGCATTCCATTCCACATTCTATTCCACATTCCATTCCACATCCCCTTCCACATCCCATTCCATTCCATTCCACATTCCTTTCCTCCTTCCAATCCACATTCCATTCCATTTAATTCCACATTCAATTAAACATTCCATTCCATTCCATTTCACATTCCATTCCGTTAAATTCCAGATTCCTTTACACATTCAATTATACATTCCGTTCCACATTCCATTCCACATTCCATTCCCTTCCATTCAACATTCCATTCCATTCCATTCCACATTGCATTTCACATTCCCTTCCGTTCCATTCCACATTCCTTTCCACATTCCATTGCACATTCTATTCCACTCCATTTCACATTCCATTCCACATTCCACTCCATTCCGTTCCACATTCCTTTCTACATTCCATTCCACAATCCATTCCACATTCCATCCCACATTCCATTCCATTTTCCATTCCATTCCATTCAACGTTCAATTCCACATTCCATGGCGTTACATTTTACATTCCATTACACATTCAATTCCACATTCCATTTCACATTCCATTCTGTTCCATTCCCCATTCCTTTCCACATTCCATTGCACTTTCAATTCCACATTCCGTTCAACATTCCATTCCACTCCATTCCACATTACATTACACATTCCGTTCCACATTCAATTTCACATTCCATTCCATTCCATTCCCCATTCTATTCCATTCCATTCCACATTCCATTCCTCCTTCCCTTCGATTCCATTCCACATTTAACTCCATTCCTCATTCCATTCCATTCCATTCCACTTTCCATTGTACGTTACATTCCAAGGTCGATTCAATTCCATTCCACCTTCCATTACACATTCCATTGCATTCCATTCCACATTCCATTGCTTTCCATTTCACATTCCATTACACGTTCCATTTCATTCCATTCCACATTCCATTCTACATTGCATTCCACTTTCCATTCCAAATTCCAATCCGCATTCCATTTCACATTCTATTCCACTCCATTACACATTCCATTCCACATTCCTCTCCATTCCGTTCCACATTCCTTTTGACATTCCATACCACAATCCATTCCATATTCCATCCCACATTCCATTCCACTTTCCATTCCATTCCATTCCACGTTCAATTCCACATTCCATTGCATTACATTTTACATTCCGTTATACATGCAATTCCATATTCCTTTTCACATTGCATTCAGTTCCACTACACATTCTATTCCACACTCCATTCCACATTCCATTCTACATTCCATTCCATATTCCATTCCGTTCCATTCCACATTCCATTCCATATTCAATTCCTTTCCCTTCCACATTATTTTACACATTCCTTTCCGCATTCCATTTCACATTTCATTTCACATTCAATTACACAATCCATTCCACAGTCCATTCCACGTTCCTTTCCACATTCCATTCCACATTCCATTTCATTCCACATTCCATTCCACATTCCTTTCCTTTACATTTCACATTCCCTTCCATTCCATTCCACATTCGTTTCCACATTCCATTCCACATTATGTTCCACATTCCCTTCCACATTCCAATGCACATTCCATTCCATTCCATTCCACATTCCATTCCATTCTATTCCACATTCCATTTCAAATTCCATTCCACATTCCATTCCATTACTTTTCGCATTTCATTTCACATTCCATTTAACGTTCCATTCTTTTCCATTCCACGTTCCATTGCACGTCCCATTCCCTTTCATTCCACCTTCAATTACACAGTCAATTCCTTTCCATTTCACGTTCCATGCTACATTCCTTTCCACATTCCAATCCAAGTCCCATTCCGTCCATTAAACATTCCATTCGACATGACATTCCACATTCCATTCCGTTCCATTTCACATTCCAATCCACACTTCATTCCACATTCCATTGCACATTCCATTCCAGACCATTCCACATTCCTTTCCACATTCCATTCCTCATTCTATTCCACATTCCATTAAATTCCATTCCACATTGCATTACACAACCCACTACATTCCATTCCACATTCCATTCCATTCTATTCCACATTCCTTTCCTCATTCCATTCCACAATCCATTCCATTGCATTTCAGATTCCATTCCACATTCCACTCCACATTGCATTCCACATTCCATTCCATGATCCACTACAGAATCCTTTGCATTCTACTCCACATTCTTTCCACATTCCCTTCCACATTCCATTCCATTCCATTTCCCATTGCATTCCACATATCATTCATCTTTCCATTCCACGTTCCATACCATGTTCCTTTCCACGTTTCATTCCATTCTATTCCACGTTCAATTCCGTGTTCCATTCCATTCACTTCCACGTTCCATTCCACATTCCATTCCATTCAACTCCACATTGCATTTCACATTCCATTCCACATTCCCTTTCACATTCCTTTCCATTCCATTCCTCATTCCATTCCACCTTCCATTCCACGTACCATTCCAAGTTCCATTCCACGTTCCATTCCATTCCATTCCATGTTCCATTAAACGTTCCATTCCACATTCCATTCCACATTCCATTCCATTCCATTCCATTACACATTCCATTCAACATTCCTTTCCACATTTCATTCCATTCCATTCCAATTTCCTTTCCATGTTCCATTCCACGTTCCATTCCATTCCATTCGACATTTCTTTCCATATTCCATTTCACATTCCATTCCACATTCCATTTGACATACCATTGCATTCCCTTACACATTCAATTCTGCATTCCTTTGCAAATTCCTTTCCATTTCATTGCACGTTTCATTCCACATTCCATTCCATTTCATTCCACATTCTATTCTACATTCCATTCCATTCGATTCCACATTCCATTCCACGTTCCATTCCAAGTTCCATTTCATTCCACTCCACATTCCACTCCACGTTCCATTTCACATTCAATTCCACATTCCTTTTCCCATTCCATTCCATTCCATTGCATTCCCTTTTGCATTCTACATTCCATTCCACATTCTTTTCCATTCCAATCCACATTACATTCCACTTTCCATTCCACGTTCAATTCCACGTTCCATTCCGCTTTCCATTCCATTGCATTCTTCTTTTCAATCCACGTTCCATTGCACGGTGCATTCCACATTCCAATCCACATTCCAGTGCGTTCCATTCAACATTGCATTCCACATTACATTCCATGTTCCTTGTCGCATTCCTTTCAATTCCTTTCCACATTCCATTGCACTTTCCATTCCATTCCATTCCACATTCCATTCCACCTTCCATTCCATGCTCTATTCCACTTTCCTTTCTGCGTTCCTTTCCATTCCATTCCACATTCCATTCCATTCAGTTCCACCTTCCATTTCATGCCGTTCCACGTTCCCTTCCACATTCTATTCCACAATCCATTGCTTTCCTTTCCACATTCCATTCCTCATTACATTCCATACTCCTTTGCACACTCCCATTCCATTCCACATTTCATTCCACATTCCATCCCACATTCCATTCCACGTTCCATTCCATTCCATTCCACGTTAAATTCCACATTCCTTTGCATTATATTTGACTTTCCTTTACACATTCCATTCCACATTCCATTTGACATTGCATTCGCTTCCATTACCCATTCCATTCCACATTCCATTCCGTTCCATTCCACATTCCTTTGCACATTCCTTTCCTCATTGCATTACACATTCCATTCCACATTCCAATCCACACTCCATTCCACATTCCATTCCACATTCCATTCCGTACCATTACACATTCCTTTCCACATTCAATTCCACAGTCCATTCCATTACATTCCACATTGCATTCCACTTTCCATTCCATTGCATTTCACATTCCATTCCGTTCCATTCCACATTCCTTTCCACATTGCTTTCCACATTCCTTTCTACATTGCGTTCCACGTCCCATTCCACATTCCATTGCATTCCATTCCACATTCCATTTCACATTCCATACCTTTCCATTCCACATTCATTCCACATTCCATTCCATTCCATTCCACATTCCATTTTACATTCCATTCCGTTCCATTCTACATTAATTCCACATTCCATTCCACATTCCATTTCACATTCCGTTCCATTCCATTCCACATTCCATTCTATTCTATTCCACATTCCAATTCACATTCCATTCCACATTGCATTCCATTCCTTTCCACATTCCATTCCACGTTCCATTTAACGTTCCATTCCTCTCCTTTCCACGTTCCATTCCACTTTCCATTCCACGTCCCATTTCATTTCATTCCACGTTCAATTCCACAGTCAATTCCATTCCTTTTCACGTTCCTTGCTACATTCCATTCCACATTCTATTCCACGTTCCATTCGGTCCATTCCACTTCCCATTACAAACTCCATTCCACATTCCATTCCACATTCTGTTCCGTTCCATTCCACATTCCATTCCACACTCCATTCCACGTTCCATTACACATTCCATTCCGTTCCATTACACATTCCTTTCCAGATTACATTCCACATACCATTCCACTTTCCATTCCATTCAATTTCACATTCCATTCCATTCCATTCCATATTCCATTTCACATTCCTTTCCACAATCCATTCAACATTCAATTGCTCACTCCTATCCACAGTCCATTATACATTCCTTTCCATTCCATTCCACATACCTTTCCAGATTCCATTCCCCATTCCATTCCACATTCCATTTCATTTCATTCCGCATTCCATTCCATTCTATTTCACTTTCCTTTCCACATTCCATTCCATTCCATTCCACATTCCATTCCATTCCATTCCACGCCACATTCAATGTTCTTGTCACGTTTGTTTCCACATTCCATACCACGTTCCATTCCATTCCAATCCACGTTCCATTCCATTCCATTCCACTTTCCATTCCAATCCATTCCATATTGCATTCGACATTGCATTCCACATTCCATTCCATTCCTTTCCACATTCCATTCCATTGCATTCCACATTCAGTTCCATTCCATTCCACATTCCATTCAACATTCCTTTTCATTCCATTACACATTCCATTCCATTCCATTACACATTCCATTCCATTCCGCATCCCATAACTTTCCATGACCCATTCCATTCAGCATTCCATTCCACGTCCCATTCTACATTCCATTTCACTTTCCATTGCACGTTTCATTCCATTCTATTCCACATTACCTTCCTTGCATTCCACGTTCTATTCCATACCTTTCAATTCCATTCCACATATCATAACATTCCATTTCATTCGAAATTCCATTCCTTTCCATTACACATTCCATTGAATTCAATTCCACATTCCATTCCATTCCATTCCACATTCCATTGCACGTTACATTCCCTTCCATTCCACATTCCATTACATTCCTTTCCACATTTCATTCCACGTTCCATTCCACGTTCCATTCCGTGTTCCATTCCTCGTTCAATTCCACTTTCCATTCCACATTCCATTCCATTCCATTCCATTCCTGATTCCACTGCACATTACATTCTATTCCATTCCAAATTCCATACCATTAACTTCCATTCCATTCGACATTCCATTCCATTCCACCTTCCATTCCATTCCATTACACATTCCATTTTGCTTTCCATTAAATTTCATTCCACATTCCTTTCCATTCCATTCTACATTCCATAACTTTCCATTCCACATTTCATTCCTCATTCCATTCCACGTTGCATTCCACATTTCATTCCACATTGCATTCCACGTTCCATTCCACATTCAATCCCGCAAACCATTCCACTTCATTCCACGCTCCATTCCACGTTCCATTCCTTTCTATTCCACGTTCCATTTCACATTACATTATGTTCCATTCCACTTTCCATTCCACATACCATTCCACATTCCATTCCTCATTCCGTTCCACATACCGTTGCATTCCATTCCTCTTTCGACTCGACATTCGACTGCATTACATTCCACATTGCGTTCCATTCCAATCCACTTCGCATTCCACATTCCATTCCATTCTATTCCATATTCTATTCCACATTCCGTTTCACATTCCATTCCACTCCATTTCACATTCCATTCCACAATCTATTCCATTCCATTCCTCGTCCTATTCCATGTTCCATTCCACATTCCATTCCACACTCCACTCCATTCCATTCTGGTTTCCATTGCACGTTCCATTCCACATTCCATTCCACATTCCGTTCCATGTTCCATTCCATTCCACATTCGATGGCATTCCATTCCATTCCACATTCCATTCCACATTGCATTCCGTTTCATTCTATTACATTGCATTCCATTCCATATTACAATTCATTGGAATCCTCTCCACATTCCATTCCATACAATTCCACATTCTATTGTATTCCATTCCACATTCCAATCCATTCCATTACACATTCCATTCCATTCTATTCCACATTCCATACCATTCCATTGCATTCCACATTACATTCCTTTCCATTACACATTCCATTCCTTTCTGTTCCACGTTCCATTCCATTCCATTCCATTCCATTCCACATTCCATTCCAATCCATTCCACCTTCCATTACACGGTCCCTTTCACATTACCTTAGATTTCATTCTATTCCATTGCACTCCATTCCACATTCCATTCCATTCTGTTCCATTACACTTTCCATTCCACATTCCATTGCATGCCATTCACATTCCATTCCACAATCCATTGCTTTCCTCTCCACATTCCGATACACATTCCATTCCACATTCCATTCTGCTCCATTCCACATTCCATTGCATTCCTCTCGACATTCCATTCCACATTCCGTTCCACATTCTTTTCCACATTCCATTCCATATTGCATTCCATTCCGTTTATTTCCACAATCCATTCCACATTCCAATGCATTCCAGTCAAAATTCCATTACACATTCCATTCCATTCCATTCCTCATTCCATTCAATTCCAATTCGCATTCCATTCCACATTTCATTCCATTCCATTCCACATTCCATTCCACATTCCATTCCATATTCCATTCAATTCCATTCCCCATTCCATTCCATTCCATTCCACATTCCATTCCACGTTCCATTCCGCATTCCATTCCACATTCCATTCCAGATTGCATTTAATTCCGTTCCATGTTGCATTCCAGGTTCCATTTCTTTAAATTCCTCGTTCCATTAAACTTTCCGTTGCACATTCCATTGTACCTTCCATTCCACATTACATAACATATTCCATTCCACGTTCCATTCCACATTCCATTCCATACCATTCCACGTTCTATTCCACGTTCCATACCCTTCCGTTACACTGTCCATTCCACATTACATTCCCCATTCTATTCCACATTCCTTTCCATTCCATTCCACATTCCATTCCATTACATTCCACAATCCATTCCACATTCCATTCCATTGCATTCAACATTGCATTCCATTCCGTCTCACATTCCATTCCATATTCCATTCCATTTCATTCCATGTTCCATTCCATTCTGTTCCACATTCCATTCCACATTCCAT
Organism: Pongo pygmaeus; assembly: GCF_028885625.2. NCBI lineage: Eukaryota > Metazoa > Chordata > Mammalia > Primates > Hominidae > Pongo > Pongo pygmaeus. The sequence goes on from NC_072385.2 coordinate 7,073,121, forward strand.
TTCGTTCCATTCCACATTCCATTCCATTCCATTCCACCTTCCATTACACATTCTATTCCATTCCATTCCACATTCTATTTCACGTTCCATTCCATTCCAATCCACTTTCAATTCCACGTTCCATTCCACATTGCATTCCACATTCAATTCCACATTCCATTCCATTCTATTCCACATTCCATTCCACATTCCCTTAAACATTCTATTGCACTTTCCATTCCGCATTCTGTTCCATTCCATTCCACTTTCCATTCCACAAACCATTCCACATTCCATTCCATTCCATTCAACATCTCTTTCAACATTCCATTCCATTCGATGCCGCATTCCATTCCATTCCATTTCACATTTCATTCCCCATTCCATTCCATTCCATTCCACATTCCATTCCATTCCACGTACCATTCCACGTTCCCTTCCACATTCCATTTCACATTTCATTCCCCATTCCATTCCATTCCATTCCACATTCCATTCCATTCCACGTACCATTCCACGTTCCCTTCCACATTCCATTCCACATTCCGTTCCACGTTCCTTTCCATTCCTTTCCACGTTCCATTCTATGATCAAATACATTCCATTACACATTCCATTCCACTTTCAATTCCGCGTTCCATTCCATTGCATTCCACATTACATTCCACATTCCATTCCATTCTATTCCACATTCCATTCCATATTGCATTCCACGTTCCATTCCACGTTTCATTCCATTCCATTCCACATTCTATTCCATTGCACCTTCCTTTCCACATACCACTCCACTCCTTTAAACATTCCTTTCCACATTCGATTCCATTCAATTCCAACTTCAACTCCACATTCCATTCAAATCCATTCCATTCCACATTCCAATCCATTCCACGTAGCTTTCCATTCCATTCCACATTGCATTCCTCCTTCCATTGCATTCCATTCCGCCTTCCATTACGTGTTCCATTCCATGTTGCATTCCACGGTCCATTCCACATTCAATTCCTCTGCATTCCATATTCCATACTTTTCCGTTCTTTTCCATTCCACAATTCTTTCCATTCCATTGCTCATTCCAATCCACGTTCCATACAACCTTCAATTCCTTTGCATTCCACATTCAACTCCTTTCCATTCCACATTCCTTTCCACACTCCAGTCCACATTGCAATCCACATTCCATTCTGTTTCATTCCACATTACATTCCACATTTCATTCCAGATTCCATTCCATTCCATGCCACATTCAATTGCATTCCATTCAGCATTCCTTTCCACATTCCCATCTATTCCATTCCACTACTCATTCCATTTCACATTCTATTCCACATTCCAGTACACATTCCATTGCAGTCCATTCCACATTCCATTACTCATACTATTCCACTTTCCATTCCACATTACATTGTATTTCATTCCATGTTCCCTTCCACATTTCTTTCCACTTTCCTTTCCATTCCATTCAACCTTCAATTCCACGTTCCATTTCTCTGTCCATTCCACATTCCTTTATGTCCATTCCGTATTTCATTCCATTCCACTTTCCGTGCCATGATGCATTCCACGTTGCACTCCACGTTCCATTCCATTCTATACCATGTTCCATTCCACATTGCATTCTATTCCATTCCATTTTCCATTCCACATTCCATTCCACTTTACATTTCACGTTACATTCCTTTCCATTCCACATTCCATTCCACATTCCATTCCACATTCCATTTCATTCCAATACACATTCCATTCCACATTCCGCTCAACATTCCATTCCACATTCCATTCCACTTTCCATTCCATTCCACTCCACATTCCATTGCACGTTCCATTGCATGATCCATTCCACTTTCCATTCCCTTTCATTGTACGATCCATTATATTCCATTACACATTCCATTTCTTTCCATTCCACTTTCCATTCCACATTCCATTCCACATTCCATTTCACAGTCCATTCCACTTTCCATTTCAATTTCCATTCCGTTCCATTCCATTCAATTACACATTCCATTCCATTCCAATCCACATTCCAAACCATTCCTTTCCATGTTCCAATCCCTTTCACATTCCATTCCATTCCATTCCACATTCGATTCCATTCCAATCCACATTCCATTCCCTTACATTCCACATTCAATTCCACTTTCCTTTCCACATTCCATTCTATTCCATTCTATTCCACATTCCATTCAATTCCATTCCACATTCCATTCAACTAAATTCTACATTCCATCCCACATTTCAATCTGAATTTTATTCCACGTTCCATTCCACATTCCATTCCACATTCCATTTCATTGCATCCCACAATCCGTTACACGATCCATTCCATTCCATTCCACTTTCCATTCCATTCCATTCCACCTTCGTTTCCACGTTGCATTCCACGTTCCATTCCACATTCCTTTCCACGTTCCATTCCACTTTCCATTGCATTCCATTCCATATTCCACACCATTCCATTCAATTCCATTCCACAATCCACCCCATTCCATTGCACATTCCATTCCACATTCCATTCCACATTCCTTTCCATTCCATTCCCCATTCCATTTCACACTCCATTCCACATTCCTTTCAACATTTTATTACTTTGCATTCCACATTCCGTTCCACACTCTATTTCACATGCCATTCCACATTCTATTCCGTTCCATTCAACATTCCATTCCACATTCCTTTCCTTTCCATTCCATATTCTTCTTAATTCCATTGCACATCCCTTTCCATGTTCCAATCCACTCCATTCCTCATTCCATTCCATTCCACATTACTTTCCAAATTCTATTCCACATTCCATTCCACATTCCATTCCATTCCATTCCACATTCCATTCCACATTCCATTCCACATTCTATTCCACATTCCATTTCACATTCTATTCCACATTCCATTCCACATTCCACTCCATTCCAATTCATGTTCACTTCGACATTCTATTCCACATTAAATTCCATATTCCATTCCACATTCCATTCCTCTTTCCTTTCCATTCCATTCAACAATCCATTCAACTAACCTTTCCACATTCCATTCCACATACCATTCCACATTCCATTCTATTCCATTCCACGTTCCCTTCCACGTTTCATTCCACATTCCACTCGATGTTCCATTTCATTCTATTCCATGTTCCAGTCCACTTTCCATTCCATTCCATTCCACTTTTCATTCCACATTCCATTCCACATTGCATTCCACATTACATTCCTTTCCATTCTACATTTCATTCCACATTCAATTCCACATTCCAATCAAGATTCCATTCTACATACTATTCCATTCCATTCGACATTCCAATCCATTGCATTCCATTCTATTCCACATTCCATTACATTACATTCCACATCCCATTCCATTATATTCCACATTCCATTCAATTACATCCCACATTCCATTCCACATGCCATTCCATGTTCTAATCCACGTTCCATTCCATTCCATTGCACATTCTATTCCATTCCATTCCATATTCCATTCCATTTAATTCCATATTTCATTCAATTCACTTGCATTCCACATTCCATTGCATTCCATTCCGCATTCCATTCCATTGCCTTCCATTCTATTCCACGTTTAATTCCATTCCATTCTGTTCCACATTCCACTCTATTATATTCCACATTCCATTCAATTACTTTCCACATTCCATTCCACATTCCATTCCACGTTCTATTCCATGTCGCATTCCATACTATTCCACATTATATTCCATTACTTTCTTCATTCCATTCCATTCAATTCTACATTCCATTCCATTCCATTGCATTCCACATTCCTTTCCATTCAATTCCACATTGCATTCCATTCCATTCCATTCTATTCCACATTCCATTCCATTCCATTCCAAACCACATTCCTTTCCATTGGACTCCACATTCCATTCCCTTCCATTCCACATTCCCTTCAACATTCCATTCCACATTCTTTTCCATGTTCCACCCCATTCCATTCCACATTCCCTTCCATTGCATTCCACATTTCATTCCTCATTTCATTGCTTTCATTTCAACATTCCATTCCACATTCCATTCCATTGAATTCCACATTTCATTCAACGTTCGATTCCACGTTCCATTCCACGTTCCATTCCACAGTCCATTCCACGTTCCATTGTATTAAATCCCACATTCCACTGCACATTCCATTCCACATTCCAATCCATTCCATTCCACATTCCTTACCAATTTCCATTCCACTTTCCATTCCACGTTCCATTCCATTTCTTTCCATGATCCATTTCATTCCATTCCACTTTCCATTCCACATTCCGTTCCGCATTACATTTCACATTGCATTCCGCATTCCATTTCTCTTTCCATTCCATTCCTCTTCATTCAACTGCACATTCCATTCCATTCAAATCCACATTCCATTCCACGTTCCATTCCTTTCCACATACCATTCCGTTCCGTTCCACATTCAATTCCATTCCATTCCACATTCCATTCCACATTTCATTCCATTCCATTCCACTTTCCATTCAAGTCCATTCCACATTCCATTCCACATTTCATTCCATTCCATTCCACTTTCCATTACATTCCACATTTTATTCCATTCCATTCTGCATTATTTCAATTCCATGCCACATTCCATTCCATTCCCCTCCATATTCCATTCCATTCCATTCCAATCCACTTTCTTTTGCACATTCCAATCCATTCCATTCCATGTTCCATTCGAAATTTCATTCCTTTCCATTGCACATTGTATTCCACTCCATTCCACATTCCTTTCCATTGCATTCCACTTTCCATTCCAAATTCCATTCCATTCCACTCCACATTCCATTACATTCCAGTCCACATTCCATTCCACAGTCCCTTCAATTCGATTCCACATTCCATTTCATTCCATTCCACATTTAATTCCATTCAACATTCTATTCTACATTCCATTCCTTTCCATTCCACATTCTCTTAAAATACATTCCTCACTCCATTCCATTCCATTCCACATTACATTCCACATTCCATTCCATTCCATTCCACATTCCATTTCACATTCTATTACATTCCATTGCACATTCGATTCCATATTCCATTCCATATTCTATGTTAAATGGAATGGAATGGAAAGTGGAATGGAATGTGGAATGGAATGGAATGGAATGTGGTTAAGAATGGAATGCAATATGGAATGGAAAGGAATGGAATTGAATGTGGAATTGATTGGAATTCATTGTGTAAAGGAATGCAATGGAATGTGGAATGGAATGGAATTGGACGTGGTATGGAATGTGGAATGGAATGGAATCGAAATTCGACTGTAATGGAGTGTGGAATGGAATGAGAAACGGAATGTGGAATGTAATATGGAATGGAATGGAACGTGGAGTGGAAAATGGAAAGGAATCGAATGGAAAGGGAAATACAATGGATTTTGCAATAGAATGGAATGTGTAATGGAACGTGAAATGAAATGGATTGGAATGCAGAATGGGATGAAATAGAAAGTGGAATGGAAATTAATGGAATGTGGAATGGAATGGAATGGAATGCCATGTGGAATGGAATGGAATGGAATGTGGAATGGAAAGTGGATTGGAATAGAATGGAATATGGAATGAAATAGATTGGAATGTGGAATGGAATGGAATGCGGAAAGGAAAGTGGAATGGAATGGAAAGGAACATGGAAAGGAATGGCATGGAATGTGGAATTGAATGGAATGGATGTTGGAATGCAATGGAATGAAACGTGGAATTGAAAGAAATTGAATGTGGAAAGGAATGTGGAATGGAATGCAAGGGAAAGGGGAATGGAACATGTAAAAGAATGTGGAATCGAATGTGGAATGGAAAGTGAAATGGAATGGGAGGGAAAGTGGAATGGAATGGAATGGAAAGGAAAATGGAATGGAATAGAATGGAATGGAATGGAGTGTGGAATGTAATGGAATTGAATGTGGAATGGAATGTCAAATGGAGTGGAATGGAATGGAGTGGAATTGAATGTGGAAATGAATGCAATGGAATGTGGAATATAATGTGGAATGGAATTTGGAATGGAGTGGAATGGACTGTGGAATTGAGTGTGGAATGGAATGGAATGGAATGTGCAATGGAATGTGAAGTGGAATGGAATGGAATGCGGAATTGAATGTGGAATATTATGCAATGGAATTTGCAAAGGAAAGGAATGGAATATGGAATGGAATGTGGAATGGAATGGAATGGAATGGAATGGAATGGAATGTGCAATGGAATTTAATGTCATATGGAATGGAATGCGGAAGGGAATGGAAGGGTATGGAATGGAATGTGGAATGGAATGAAATGGAATGTGGAATGGAATGGAATGTGGAATGGAATGGAATGGAATGTGGAATGGAATGTGGAAAGGAATGGAATGGCATGGAATGGAATGTGGCATGGAGTATGGAATGGAATGGAATGGAATTGTATGGCACGGAAAGGGGAATGGAATAGAAAGTGGAATGGAATGCTTTGGATTGTGTAAGGGAATGTGGAATGCAATGGAATGGCATGGAATGGGGTGTGGAACAGAATGGAATGTAATGTGGAATGAAATGGAAACTACTGTTGAATGAAACGGGGAATGGAATGTTGAAAGGAACCGAATGAAATTGATTGGAATGTCGAAAGGAATGATAAGGAATGCGTACTGGAATGTAAAGGATTGTGAAATGAAATGTGGAATGGAATAGCAATGTAATGTGGAATGGAATGGAATGGAATGCAGAATGAAACCGAATGGAATGGAAAGGAATTTGGAAAGGAATGGTTTTGAAGGTGGAATGTAATGTAATGGAATGTGGTCTGGAATGGAATGCATTGTGCAATGGAATGCGGAATGGAATGGAACAGAATGTGGAATTGAATGGCATGCATTTTTGAATAGAATGCAATGGAACTATATGTAGAATTGAATGGTATGGAATGGAATGTGGAATGGAATGGAATGCAATGGAATATGGAATGTTATGAAATGGAACAGAATGGAGTGGAATGAAATATGGAGTGGAATGGATTGGAATGTGGAATGGAAAACCGTATGGAATTGAATGCTTGGAATGTGGAATGAAATGGAATGGAATAGAATGGAATGGAATATCATGGATTGGAATGGAAAGGAATGTTGAAAGGAATACAGTGGAATGTGGAATGAAATTAGAAATGGAATAGAATGGAAAGTGGAATGGAATGTGGAATGGATTGGAATGGAATTTTTAATGGAATGGAATAGAATGGAATTTGAAATGGAATGGAATTGAATGTTCAAAGGAATGTGGAGTGGAATGGAATGGAATGTGGAATGGAAAGGGAATGGAATGTGGATAGGAATGGCAAGTAAAGTGGAATGGAAATGAATGGAAAGTGGAATGGAATGGAATGCAACGTGGAATGGAATATGGATTTGAATGTTGAAAGGAATGAGGAATGGATTGGAAAGGAATGTGAAATGGATTGTGGAATGGAATGGAATGGAATAGAATTGAATGGAATCTGAAATGGAATAAAATGGAATGGAATTTGCAATGGAACCTGAAATGGAAAGTAATGTAACATGGAACGGAATGGAATGGAACGTTGAATGGAATGGAATGGAATGAGGAATAGAATGGAATGGAATGGCATGTGAAATAGAATGGAATAGTATGTGGAATGAAATGGAATGGAATGTGGAATGGAACGTGGAATGGAATAGAACAGAAAGTGAAATGGAATGTAATGCAGAATGTAATGGAATGGACCATCGAATGGAATGTGGAATGAAATGGAATGGAATGTGGAATGGAATGGAATGGATTGTGGAATGGCATGGAATGGAATGTAATGGAGTGGAATTGAATGGAATGGAATCTTGAATGGAATGTAATGGAATGAAATGGAATGTAATGTAATAGAAAGGAATATAGAATGAAATGGTTTGGAATGTGGAATAGAATTGAATGGAAATTTGAATGGAATGAAATGGAATATGCAATGGAATGTGGAATGCAATGGAATGGAATGTGGAAAGTAATGTGGAATGGAAAGGAATGGAAAGTAGAATGGAATGTGGAATGGAATGGAATCGAATGTAGAATGGAATTTGGAATGGAATGGAATGGAATGTGGAAAGGAATGGAATGGAAAGCGGAATGGAATGTGGAATGGAATGGAATGGAAAGTAGAATGGAATGTGGAATGGAATGGATTGGAATGGAATATACAATGGAATGTGGAATGGAATGGAAAGGAATGTGGAATTTAATGGAATGGGAAGTGGAATGTACTGGAATGGAATGGAATGTGGACTGCTATGCAATGGAATGGAATGGAATATGGAATGGAATGTGGAAGAGAATGGAATGGAATGGAATATGGAATGGAATGTGGAATGGAATGGAATGGAATTTGGAATTTAATGGAATGGAAATTGGAATGGAATGGAATGTGTACTGGAATGGTATGGAATGTGGAATGAAAAGGAATGGAATGTGGAATAAAATGTGGAATGTCATGCAATAGAACGTGGGAAGGAATGGAATGGAACGTGTAATGGAATGGAAGGAAATACGGAATGGAATGGAATGGAATGTGGAATGGAATGGAAAGGAATGTGGAATTTAATGGAATGGAAAGTGGAATGTACTCGGATGGAATGGAATGTGGACTGGTATGCAGTGGAATGGAATGGAATATGGAATGGAATGTGGAAGTGAATGGAATGGAATGGAATATGGAATGGAATGTGTAATGGAATGGAATGGAATTTGGAATTTAATGGAATGGAAAGTGGAATGGAATGGAATGTGTACTGGAATGGTATGGAATGTGGAATGAAAAGGAATGGAATGTGGAATAAAATGTGGAATGTCATGCAATAGAACGTGGGATGGAATGGAATGGAACGTGTAATGGAATGGAAGGAAATACGGAATGGAATGGAATGGAATGTGGAATGGAATGGAAAGGAATGTGGAATTTAATGGTATGGAAAGTGGAATGTACTGGAATGGAATGGAATGTGGACTGGTATGCAATGGAATGGAATGGAAAATGGAATGGAATGTGGAAGTGAATGGAATGGAATGGAATATGGAATGGAAAGTGGAATGGAATGGAATGGAATTTGGAATTTAATGGAATAGAAAGTGGAATGGAATGGAATGTAATGGAATGTGTACTGGAATGAAATGGAAGGGAATGGAATATGGAATAGAAAGTGGAATGGAATAAATTGGAATGGAAGGGAATGCCATGTGCAATGTAATGGAATGGAAAGTTAAATGTAAAGTAAGGGGATAGATTGAAATTGAATGGAGTGTGTTGGAATATGGAATGGAATGGAGTGGAAAGTGGAAAGGAATGGAATGGAATGTGGAATGAAACGGAATGTAATGTTGAATGGAATGGAATGGAATGTAGACTGGAATGGAATGGAATGGAATGGAATGTAGACTGGAATGGAATGGAATGGAATGGAATGTGCCATGGAAAGGAATGGAATGTGGAATTGCATGGAATGCAATGTGGAATGGAACATGGAATAGAATGGAATGCAATGGAATGTGATATGGAATGGAATGGAATGGAAAGTGGAATGCAATGAAATGGAATAGAATGGAATGTGGAATGGAATGGAACGGCATCTGGAATGGAAAGTGGAATGGAATGTGGAATTGAATGGAATGGATTGGAATTTGGACTGGAATGGAATGGAATGGAATGGAATGTGCAATGGAATGGAGTGAAACGAGGAATGGCAAGAAATGAAATGTGGAATGGGACGTGGAATGGAATGGAATGGAATAGAATGTAGAATGGAATGGAATGTAATGGAATCTGGAATGGAATGGAATGGCATGCAATGTGGAATGGAATGTGCAATGGAATGTGGAATGGAATGTGGAATGGAATGTGGAATGGAATGTGGAATGGAATGGAATGGGATGTGGAATTGAATGGAATTTAACGAAATGTGGAAAGCAATAAGGAATGCATTGGAATGAAATTGTATGTAATGAGGTATAGAATGTGGAAAGGAACGTGGAATGGAACGTGTAATGGAAAGTGGAATGAAACGGAAAGGAACGTGGAATGGATTTTGAAATGGAATGTAATGGAATGGAATGGAATTTGGAATGCAATCGAAAGGAATGGAATGTGGAATGGAATGCATTGGAAAGTATAATGGAATGTGCAATGGAATAGAATGGAATAAAGATTGGAATTCGGAATAGAATGGAATGGAATGTGGAATGAAAAGTGGAGTGGAATGTTGAATGGAATGTGGAATGGAAAGGAACGGAATGTAGAATGGAATGTGGAATTGAATGGAATTGAATTTGGAATGGAACGGAATGTAGAATGGAATGTGGAATAGAACATTGAATGGAATGTGGAATTTAATGGAATTGAATTTGGAATGGAACGGAATGTAGAATGGAATGCGGAATAGAACATTGAATGGAACGTGGAATGGAATGCGAAATGGAATGAAATGGAATATAATGCCATGTAATGGAATGGAATGTGAAATGGAATGCAATGCAATGTGGAATGGAATGTGGAATGGAATGGAATGTGGAATGGAATGGAATGAATCGTAGAATGGAATGTGTAATGGAATGGAATGGAATGTGGATAGGAATAACAGGAATGGAAGATGGAATGGAACGTGGAATGGAACGTGGAATGTAATGAAATGGAAAGTGGAAAGCAATGTACTGGAATGTGGAATGGAAGATGGAATGGAACGTGGAATGGAACATGGAATGTAATGAAATGGAAAGTGGATAGCAATGTATTGGAATGTGGAATGGAATGGAAAGGAACGTGGAAGGGAACTTGGATTGGAATGGAATGGAATGTGGAATGGAATGTGGAATGAAAGGGAATGGAACAGAATGTAGAATCGAATGAGGAATGCAATGGAATGGAATATAGAACTGAATGTGAAATGGAATGGAATGGAATGATGAATGGGATGTTGAATGGATTGTGGAATAGAATGTTGGATGGAATGCAATGTGGAATGGAATGGAATGGAATGTGGAATGGAATGGAACGGAACGGAATGTGGAATGCAAAGTGGAATGGAAAGTGGAATGGAACAGAATGTGGAATCGAATGTGGAAAGGAACGTGGAATGGAATGTGGAATGGAACGAAATGGATCGCGGAATGGACTATGGAATAGAATGGAATGGAATGTCGAATGGAACGGAATGGAATGTGGAATGAACTGTGGAATGGATTGCGCATTGGAAAGGAATGGAATGGAATGTGGAATGGAATGTGGAATTGAATGGAATGGAATGTGGAATGGAATGTGGAATTTAATGGAATGGAACATGGAATGGAATGGAACAGAATGTGGAATGGAATGGAATGGAACGTGGAATGGAATGGAATGCAACGTGGAATGGAATGGAATGGAACGTGGAATGGAATGGAACGGAATGTGGAGTGGAATGTGGAATGGAATGGAATGGAACGTGGAATGGAATGAAATGGAAAGGAATGGAAAGTGTATTGCAATGGAATGGAATTGAACGTGGAATGGAATCCAATTGAACGCGGAATGGAATGGAATTGAATGTGGAATGGAATGTTGAATGGAACGAGGAATAGAATGGAACGCAATGTGCAATGTAATGGATCGGAATGTGGAATGGAATGTAAAGGAATGTGCAATGGAATGTGGAATGGAACGTGGAATGGAACAGAATGGAATGTGGAATGGAATGGAATAGAATTTGGAATGCAATTGAGTGGAATGTGGAATTGAATGTTGGATTGAATGGAGTGGAGAGTTGAATGGAATGCAACGGAATGTGGAATGGCATGGAATGCAATTCGGAATGGAATGTGGAATGGAATGGAATGGAATGTGGAATGGAATGGATTGGAACGTGGAATGGAATGGAAAGGAGGGTGTAATGAAATGGAAAGGAATGTGGAATGGAATGGAATGGATTGGAATGGAATGGAAAGGAAAGTGGAATGGAATGGAATGTAGAATGGCATGGAATGAAATGTGGAATGGAATGTGGAATGATATTAAATGGAATGAGGAATGCAATGTGGAATGGAATGGAATGGAACGTGGAATGGTACGTGGAATGGAATGTGGAATGGAACGTGGAATGGAAAGTGGAATGGAATTTGGAATGGAATCGAATGGAATGTGGAATGGAATGGAAAGGAATCTGGAATGGGATGTGCAGTGAAATAGAATGGAATGTGGAATGGAGTGAAATGGAAAATGGAATGGATTGGAATTGTCTGGAATATGGAATGGAATGGAATTGAATGCAGAATCGAATGGAGTGGAATCTGGAATGGAATGGAACAGAATGAAGAATGGAAAGCGGAATGATGTGGAATGGAAAGTGGAATTGAATGGAATGGAAAGTGGAATGGAATGGAATGGAATGTGGAATGGAATGGAATGGAATGTGGAATGGAATGGAAGGGAATGTGGAATAAAATGTGGAATTCAATGGATTGGAATGGAATGTGGAATGGAATGTGGAATGGAAAGGAATGGAAAGTGGAATGGAATGAGGAATGTAATGGAATGTAATGTGCAATGGAATGAGGAAAGGAATGGTTTGGAATGTGGAATGGAATGTAATGGAATGTGGAATGGAATGGATTAGAACGTAGAATGGAATGCAAAGGAGAGTGGAATGAAATGGAAAGGAACGTGGAATGGAATGGAATGGCTAGGAATAGAATGGAAAGGAAAGTGAAATGGAATGGAATGTGGAATGGAATGGAATGGAAAGTTGAATGGAATGGAATGGAATGTGGAATGGAGTGGAATTCAATGCGGAATCAAAAGCAATATTGAATGTAATGGAATGTGCATTGGAATGGAATGGAATGTGGAATGGAGTGGAATGGAATGTGGAATGGAATGGAATGGAATGTGGAAAGGAACGTGGAATGGAATGGAATGTGGAATGGAATGTGGAATGAAATGGAATCGAACTGAATGTAGAATCAAATGAGGAATACAATGGAATGGAATGTAAAATTGAATTTGGAATGGAATGGAATGGAATATGGAATGGGAGGTGGAATGGAATGTGGAATGGAATGTAGGATAGAATGTAATGTGTAATGGAATGGAATGGAATGGAATGTGGAATGGAATGGAATGGAACGGAATGTGGAATGGAAAGTGGAATGGAATGGAATGTGGAAGCAAAAGTGATATGGAACGTGGAATGGAACAGAATGGATCGTGGAATGGAATATGGAATAGAATGGAAAGGAATGTGGAATGCAATGTGGAATGGAACGTTTAATGGAATGCAATGGAAAATGGGACAGATCGTGGAACGGAACGTGGAAAGGAACGTGGAATGGATCGTGGAATGGAATGGAATGGAAAGTGGAATGGACTGGAACCTGTAATGGAATGGAATGGAACGAGGAATGAAATGGAATGGAGCGTGAAATGGAAGAGTATGGAAAGTGGAATGCAGTCGAATGGAACGTGGAATGGAATGTGGAATGGAATGGAATGGAACGGAGTGTAAAGTGGAATGAAATAGATCGTGGAATGGAAAGGAATGGAAAGTGGAATGGAATGGAACGTGAAATGGAAATAGAATGGACTGTGAAATGGAAATAGAATGGAATGTGGAAAGGAACGGAATGTGGAATGGAATGGAATGAAAAGTGGAATGGAATTGAATGTGGAATGGAATGGAATGGAACGTGGAATGGAACATGGAAAGGAATGGAATGGAAAGTGGAATGGAACGGAATGGATTGTGGAATGGAATGTGGAATGGAATGGAATGGAATGCGGAATGGAAGAAATGGAATGTCGAATGGAAAGGACTTAAATGGAATGTGGAATGCAATGGAATGGAATGGAGAAGAAAGGGATGTGGAATGGAAAGTGGAATGGAATGGAATGGAAAGTGGAATGGAATGCGGAATGGAACGTGGAATGGAATGGAATGGAATGGACTGGAATGTGGAATGTAATGTGGAATAGAATGGAAAGGAGGGGAATGGAATGGAATGAGGAATAGAATGGAATGGAAAGTGTAATGGAATGCAATGTGGAACGGAATAGAATTGAAAGGAATGGAATGGAACGGAATGTGAAACGAAATGTGGAATGGAATAGAATGGAATGAAATATGGAATGGAAAGACGAATGAAATCTGGAATGAAATGTGGAATGGAATGGAATGAGTAATGCAATGGAATGGAATGTGGAATGGAATGGAATGGAATGTGGAGAGGAATGGAATGGAATAGAATGTGGAAAGCAATGCTGGAATGGAACGGAATGTGGAATGGAATGGAATGGAATGTGGAATGGTATATGAAATGGAATGGAATGGAATGTGTAATGGAATGTGGAATGGAATGGAATGGAATGGAACGTTGAATGAAATGTGGAATGGAATGGAAGGGAATGTGGAAAGCAATGCAGAATGGAAAAGAATGGAACATGGAATGGAATGTGGAATGGAATAAAATGGAATGTGGAATGGAACGTGGAAAGGAACGTGGAATGGAACGGGGAATGGAATGCGGAATGGAATGGAATGGAATGGAATGTGGAATGCAATGGAATGGTATGGAATGTGGAATGGAATGGAATGTGGAATGGAATGGAATGGAATGTGGAATGGAATGTGGAATGAAACGTGGAATGGAAAGGAACGGAATGGAATGCGGATTGCAAGGCAATGGAATGGAAACTGGAATAGAATGTAGTGTAATGGAATATGGAATGGAAGGGAATGGAAAGGAATGGAATGGAATGGAATGGAATGTGGAATGGAATGAGGAATGGAATGTGGAATGGAATGGAATGGAATGTTGAATGTAACGTGGAATGCAATGGAATGGAATGTGGAATGGAATGGGAGGGAATGGGAAATGGAATGGAATGGAAATTGGAACAGAATGGAACCGAACATGGAGTGGAATGGAACAGAATGTGGAATGTGATGGAATTGGAAGCGGAATGAAGTGGAATGGAATATAGAATGGAATGGAATGGAATGGAATGTGGAATGGATTGACATGCAATGCAGTATGGAATGGAATGGAATGTGGAATGGAATGGAAAGGAATGTGGAATCTAAAGTGAAGTGGAATGGAATGGAATGGAATGGAAATTGGAATGGAATGGAACGGAATGTTGAATAGAATTGAATGGAACGTGGAATGGAACGTGCAATGGAATGCAGAATGGAATGGAATGGAATGTGCAATGAAATGTGGAATGGAATGGAATGGAATGGAATGGAATGTGGAATGGAATGTGGAATGGAATGGAATGGAATAGAATGGAATGGAATGGAATGAAATTTGAAATGGAATGGAATGGCATGTGGAATGGAATGGAATGTAACGTGGAATGGAATGGAATGGAATGGAATGTGAAATTGTCTGGAATGTGGAATGGAATAGAATGGATTGTGTAATGGAACGTGGATGTGAATTGAATGTGGAATGGAATGAAATAGAATGGAATACAGAATGTTATGGAATGTGGAATGGAATGGAATGGAATGTGGAATGGAATGTGGAATGGAATTGAAAGGAATGTGGAATGGAATGGAAAGGAATCTGGAATGGAATGGAATGGAATGTGGAATGGAATGTGCAATGAAATGCAATGGAATGTGGAATGGAATGTGCAATGAAATGCAATGGAATGTGGAATGGAATGTGGAATGGGAAGAAATTGAAAGTGGAATTAAATGTGGAAAGGAAAGGAATGGAATGTGGAATGCAATGAAATGGAATGTGGAATGGAAACCAATGGAATGTGGAATGGAATGTAGAAAGGAATGGAATGGTATGTGGAATGGAATTTGGAAGGCTTTGAATGGAATGTGGAATGGAATGGAAAGCAATGGGAATGGAATGTGGAATGCAATGTAATGGAAAGTGGAATGGAATGTGGAATGGGATGGAATGGAATGTGGAATGGGATGGAATATAATGTTTAATTGAATGTGGAATGGAATGGAATGGAGTGCAGAATGGAATGTGGGATGAAATGGAATGGAATGTGCAATGGAATGTGGAATGGAATGCAATGGAATGTGAAATGGTATGCGGAATGGAAAGTGGAATGGAATGGAATGGAATTGAATGGAATGTGGAATGGAATTGAATGGAATGTGGAATGGAAGAGAATGGAATGGAATGATATGAGGAATTAAACGGAATGGTATATGGAGTGGAACGTGGAAAAGAATGGAATGGTAAGTGGAATGGAACGTGAAACGGAATGGAATGGAATGGAATGGAAGTGGAATGGAATGGAACGGAATGTGTAATGAAATTAGAAATGGAACATGGAATAGAATGGAGTGGAATGTGGAATGTAATGGAAAGGAATATGGAATGGAATGGAATGTGGAATGGAAGGGAATGGAATGTGGAATGGAATGGATTGCAATGTGGAATGGAATGTGGAATGGAATTGAATGGAATGCGGAATGGAATGGAATTGAATATGAAATGGAATGGAATGGAATTTGGAATGGAACGTTCCTTTCCACATTCCATTCCACATTCCATTCAACCTTCCTTTCCCTTCCGTTCCACGTTCAATTCCAGTTTCCATTCCACATTCCATTGCATTCCATACCACGTTCCATTCCAAGTTCCATTCCACTCCATTCCACGTTCCATTCCAAGTTCCATTCCACTCCATTCCACGTTGATTTCCACATTCCATTCCTCTTTCCATTCCAAACCATCCTACGTTCCATTCCATTCCACTCCACATTCCTTTCCATTCAATTCCACATTCAATTCGACATTCCATTCCATCTTCCATTCCATTCCTTTCTATTCCACATTCCATTCCATTCCATTCCACTTTCCATTCCATTATATTTCACATTCCATTCCATTCCATTCCAAATTACACTACATTCCATTCCACTTTCCATTCCATTATATTTCGCATTCCATTCCATTCCATTCCAAATTACACTACATTCCATTCCATTCCATTCGACATTCCATTCCATTCCATTCCACATTCCATTCAATTCCATTCCACATTCCATTCCAAGTTCCACTCCACTTTACATTCCACTTTCAATTCCACGTTGCATTCCACGTTCCATTCCCTTCCATTACACATTCCATTCCATTGCATTCTACTTTCCGTTACACGTGCGATTCCACATTACATTCCTCGTTTCATTCCGCGTTCCATCCCACGTTCCATTTCTTTCCACTCCACATTCCATTCCATTGCCTTACACATTCCATTCCTTTCCATTCCATTCCATTGCACATTCCATTCCACATTCCATTCCCTTCCATTACAGATTCCATTCTATTCCATTCCACATTTCATTCCATGTTACATTCCACGTTCCATTGCACGTTCCATTCCAATGCATTCCACATTCCATTCCACATTGCATTCCATTCCAGACCGTATTCCATTCCACATTCCATACATTCCATTTAAACATTCCATTCCATTCCATTCCACATTGCATTCCGCATTCCATTCCATTTCACACTGCATTACACATTCCTTTCCACATTCCATTCCTTTCCATCCCGGATTCCATTCCACATTCCAATCCATTCCATTCCACGTTCCATTCCATGTTCCATTCCACATTCCATTCCACATTCCATTCCATTCCATTCCACATTGCATTCCAACTTCCATTCCATATTCCATACCATTCCATTGCACATTACATTTCACAATCTATTCCATTCAATTCCCCATTCTATTCCACGTTCCTTTCCACGTTCTATTTCACATTCCATTTCATGTTTCTTTCCTTTCCATTCCACATTGCATTCCACATTCCTTTCCACATTCCATACCATTCCATTGCACATTCCATTTCACAATCCATTCCATTCAATTCCTCATTCAATTCCACGTTCCTTTCCAAATTCAATTCCACTTTCCATTCCATATTCTATTTCACTTTCCATTCCATTCCATTCCATTCCATTTCATTTCACATTCTGATCCATTCCATTCCACATTCCATTCCATTCCATTCCACATTCCATTCCGTTCAATTCCACATTCCATTCCACATTACATTCCACATTCCATTCCTTTCCATTCTATTTCACTTTCCATTCCATTCCATTCCACTTTCCATTCCACATTGCATTCCACATTCCATTTCACGTTCCGTTCCATTCCATTCCATTCCACATTCTATTCCATTCAATTCCGTATTCCATTAGAGTCCATTCCATTCCATTCCACATTCCATTCCATTCCATTTCATTCCATTCCACATTCCAGTGCATTCCTTTCCATTACACATTCCATACCATTGTATTTCACATTAAATTCCATTCCATTTCACATTGCATTCCACGTTGCATTCCACGTTCTTTTCCATGTTCCATTCTTCATTTCATTCCTTTGCATTGCACACTCCATTCCATGCCATTACACATCCCATGCCATTCCATTGCACATTTCATTAATCATTCGATTCCATTCCATTCCACGTTCCATTCCACGTTCCATTTCACATTCCATTCCATTACATTACATATTCCATTCCACGTTCCATTCCACGTTCCATTCCACGTTACATTCCACGTTACATTCCACTATCCATTCCACTTTCCATTCCATATTCCTTTCCGCAATCCATTCCGTTCCATTCAACGTTCCATTCCACATTCCATTGCACATTCAATTCAACATTCCATTCCACATTCCGTTGAACATTCCTTTAAACATTCCATTCCATTCCATTCCACATAGTGATCCATTACGGTACACATTCCATTCCACATTCCATTCCATTCCATTTAAACATTCCATTCCATTCCACATTCCATTCCATTCAATTCCACATTCCATTCCACATAGCATTCCACATTCCAATCCGTTCCATTCTATTACACTTTCCATTCCATTCCATTCCACTTTCTATTCAACATTGCATTCCACATTCCATTCCACGTTCCAGTCCATTCCATTCCATTACGCATTCTATTCCATTCAATTCCACATTCCATTAGAGTCCATTCCATTCCATTCCACATTCCATTCCATTCCATTCCATTCCACATTCCAATCCACATCATTCATTTCCACATTTCATACCATTCTATTTCACATTAAATTCCATTCCATTTCACATTGCATTCCACGTTGCATTCCACGTTCTATTCCATGTTCCATTCTTCATTTCATTCCTTTGCATTGCACACTCCATTCCATGCCCTTACACATCCTGTTCCATTCCATTCCACATTCCATTATTCGTTCCATTCCATTCCATTCCACGTTCCATTCCTTGTTCCATTCCACATTCCATTCCATTCCATTCCATATTCCATTCCACGTTCCATTCCACAATCCTTTCCACTTTCCATTCCACTTTCCATTCCATATTCCATTCTGCAATCCATTCCGTTCCATTCCACGTTCCATTCCACATTCCATTGCACATTCCATTCCACATTCCTTTCCACATTCCTTTCCACATTCCATTGAACATTCCATTCCACATTCCACTGAACTTTCCATTCCACATTCCATTCCACATTCCATTGTACATTCCATTAAACATTCCGTTCCATTCCATTCCATTCCTCATTCCATTCCACATAGTGCTCCATTCCAGTACACATTCCATTCCACATTCCATTCCATTCCATTTAAACATTCCTTTCCATTGCACATTCCATTCCATTCCACATTCAATTCCATTCAATTCCACATTCCATTCCACATTCCATTCAACATAGTGTTCCATTCCGGTACACATTAAATTCCACGTTCCATTCCATTCCATTTAAACATTACATTCCATTCCACATTCCATTCCACTCCACATTCCATTCCACATTCCATTCCATTGCATTCCATCTTCCATTCCACGTTCCATTCCGCATTCCTTTGCACATTCCATTCCTCATTGCATTCCATTCCATTCCACATTCCATTCCAAATTGCAATTCATTGCATTCCACATTTCATTCCCATTCCATTCCGTTGCATTCCACATTCCATTGCACGTTCCATTCCATTCCACATTCCTTTCCATTCCATTCCAAATCGAATTGCACATTCCATTCCATTCCATTCTGCATTCCATTCCACATTCGATTCCATTCCATTTCACCTTTCATTCCACGTTCCTTTCCACATTCCATTCCACATTCCATTCCAAACTCCATTCCATTCCATTCCACTTTCCATTCTACATTCCATTCCACATTCCATTCCTTTCCATTCAACGTTCCATTCCACATTCCAATCCACATTCCAAAATATTCCATTCCACATTCCATTGAGCATTCCATTCCACATTCCATTCATTTCAATTCCACACTCCATTACACATTCCATTACATTTCACATTCCATTCCATTCACATTCCATTCCATTCCAATCCACTTTCTGTTTCATTCCTTTCCATTTCATTCCACATTCTATTCAATTCTATTACATTCCACATTCCATTACATTCCATTCCACGTTCCATTCCATTCCATTCCACATAACATTCAATAATCCATTCCATATTCCATTCCACATTTCTTTCCATTACATTCCACGTTCCGTTCCACATTCCATTCCATTGCATACCGTTCCACATTCCCTTCCATTCCACTAAATTCCAGTCCAAATTCTATTTCATATAATTCCATTCCACATTCCATCCATTCCATTCCGCATTCAATTCCATTCAATTCCACATTCCGTTCCATTGCATTCCAAATTCCATTCCGTTACATTTCACATTCCATTCCATTCCATTCCGTATTACATTCCATTTCTTTCCATTCCACGTTCCATTCCATTCCATTCCACATTACATTCCACATTCCATTCCACATTCCATTCCGCATTCCTTTCCCTTCCATTTAACATTCCATTCCATTCCATTACTCAATCCCTTCCACGTCCCATTCCATGTTCCTTTGCATTTTCCATTACATGTTTCATTCCACATTCCGTTCCACTTTCCATTCCATTCCCTTCCACATTCCATTCCATTCCACATTGCATTCATTTCCATTCCACATTCCATTTAACATTCTTTTCCACATTACATTTCATTCCATTCAACATTCCATTCCATTCCTTTCCACATTCCATTCCATTCCTTTCCACATTCTATTCCATTCCATTCCAATTTCCATTCCAATTTTCATTCCATTAAATTCTATGTTCCATTCCATTCCATTCCTTTCTCCAGTTCATTCCATTCCACATTCCATTCCACGTTCCATTTCACATTCCATTCCACGTTCCATTTCATGTTCTATTCCACGTTCCATTTCACATTCCATTCCATTGCATTCCATTCCACATTCCATTCTACATTCCATTTCACATTCCTTTCCATTCCATTCCACATTCCATTCCACGTTCCCTTCCTTTCCATTCCACTTTCCATTCCACGTTCCATTCCACATTCCATTTCACTTTCCATTCCCTTCCTTTCCACTTTCTATTTCACATTCAATTCCACATTCTATTGCGTTCCTTTCCACTTTCCCTTCCACATTCTCTTCCATATTCCTTTGAATATTGTTTTAACGTACATTTCACATTCCGTTCCACATTGCCTTCCTTTCCATTCCACATTCCATTCCACACTCCATTCCACGTTCCATTCCACCTTCCATTCCATGTTCCATTCCATTCCATTCCACATTCCATTCTATTCCTTTCTGCATCCCATTTCATGCCGTTCCGCGTTCCATTCCACATTCCATTTCACATTCCGTTCCATTCCATTCAATTCCACGCTCCATTCCATTCCATTCCACATTCCATTAAATTCCATTCCACATTCTGTTCCTCATTCCATTAAATGTTCCATTCCTTTCCATTCCACATTTGGTTAGACGTTGCCTTCCTCTCCATTCCACATTGCATTTCATTGCATTACACCTTCCATTCCACGTTGCTGTCCACGTTCCATTCCAACTTCCATTCCTCCTTCCATTCCATTTCATTCCACGTTACATCCATTCCATTCCACATTCAGTTCCTGTTTCCATTTTGCATCCCATTCCACATTCCAATTCATACTCCTTTCCTTTCCATTCCCTATTCCATTCCATTCTACATTCCATTCCATTCCTTTACACATTAAATTCCACATTCCATTTCATGTTGCATTCTATTCCATTCCACGTTCCATTCCACTTTCAATTCAATGTCTCATTACTTTCCTTTGCACGTTCAATTCTACATTCAATTCCACTCCATTTCACGTTCCATTCTACATTCTATTCCAAATTCCTTTCCGTTCCATTCGTCATTTTTCCCCATACTCCATTCCTTTCCATTCCACATTCCATTCCACACTGCATTCAATATTCCATTCCACATTCCATTCCAGTTTCAATTACACTTTCCATGCCGTTCCATTCCACTTTCCATTCCACACTCCATTCCACATTCCATTCCACATTCCATGCCGTTCCATTCCACATTCCTTTCCACAATTCATTCCACTTTCCATTCCACATTCCATTTCGCATTCCATTTCACATTCCATTCCAAATTCCAATTCACTTTCCATTCCATTCCACTCCATTCAATTACACGTTCCATTCCAATCCAATCCACATTGAATTCCATTTCATTACACGTTACATTCCATTTCACATTCCATTCTGTTCCATTCCACATTCCATTCCATTCCATTCCACATTCCATTCCACATTCCATTCCACATTCCATTCCACATTCCATTCCACATTCCATTTCTCATTCCATTCCATTCCATTCTATTCCACAATCCTTTACATTCCATTCCATTCCATTCTATTCCACAATCCTTTACATTCCATTCCACATTCCGTTCCATTCCATTCTATTCCAAAATCCATTACATTCCGTTCCACATTCCATTCCTTTCCATTCCAAATACCATGCCACATTCTCCTTTACGTTCCATTCCATTCCATTCCACATTCCATTCCTTTCCATTCTACAATCCATTCCATTCAATTTAACATTGCATTCCACTATATTGCTTTCCACATTCCTTTCCATTACATTCCGTATTCCATTCCATTGCATTCCATTCTATTCCATATTTCATTCTATTCCATTCTGTTCCACATTCCATTCCACTTCATTCCACATTCCATTCAATTACATTCCACATTCCATTCCACATTCCATTCCACATTCTATTCCACGTTCCATTCCGTTGCATTCCACATTCTATTCCATTCCATTCCACATTCCATTCCATTCAATTCCTCATTCCATTCCATTCCATTGCATTACACATTCCATTCCATTCCATTCCGCATTCCATTCCATTCCATTCTCTTCTATTCCACATTCCATGCCATTGCATTCCTCATTTCATTCCATTCCTATCCACATTCCATTCCACATTTTATTCCACTTTCCATTCCATTCCATTCCACATTCCATTCCATTCTATTCCACTTTCCATTGCATTCCATTCCACATTCCATTCCATTCCATTCCACATTCCATCCCATTCCTTTCCACGTTTCATTCCATTCCATTCCACGTTCCAGTCCACATTCCATTCCACATTCCCTTTAACGTACCATTCCACCTTCCATTCCACATTCCATTGCACATTCCGTTCCATGTTCCATTCCACTTTCCATTCCCCGTTCATTTCCATTTTCCATTCCACGTTGCATTGCGCGTTCTATTCCATACCATTACAAATTCCATTCCACATTCCATTCCATTGCATTCCGTGTCCCATTCCATATTTCATTCCACATTGCATTCCACATTCCATTCCGTTCCATTACATTTTACATTCCACGTTCCATTCCACATTCCATTCCACAATAAATTCCATTCTATATCATTCTATTCCACATTCCATTCAAATTTCCACTCCACATTCCATTCCACATTCCATTCCACATTCCATTCGTTTCCATTCGATTCCTTTCCACATTCCATTCCACATTCCATTCCATTACATTCAACATTGCATTCCATTCCAACCGACATTGCATTCCACGTTCCATTCCAGATGTCATTCCACCTTCCATTCCATTACATTACACGTTCCATTCCATTCCATTCTGTATTCCAATCCAAATTCCATTTCACTTTCCATTCCCTTCCATTCCACATTCCATTCCATTCCTTTCCACCTTACAAATTTTCCACATTTCATTCCACATTTCATTCCACTTTCCATTCCATTACTTTCGACGTTCTGTTCCGCGTTCCATTCCATGTCCTATTCCATTCCATTCCACGTTCCATTCCGCTTTCCATTTAATGCATTTTAACGTTCCATTCCAATCCATTCCACTTTCCATTCCACATTGTATTCCACATTCCATTCCACGTTCCATTCCACATTCCATTCCATTCCATTCCACATTGCATTCCAGAGTCCATTCAACATTCCATTCCACAATCCACTCTGTTCCATTCCACGTTCCATTCCACACTCCATTCCACATTCCATTCCACATTCCGTTCCATTCCTTTCTACATTCCATTCCACATCCTACTCCATATTCCATTCCGTTCCATTCCACATTCCATTGCATTCCCTGCCACATTCCTTTCCATATTCAAATCCATTCCATTCCACATTCCATTCAATTCCATTCCACATCCCATTCCACCGAATCTTCCACATTCCTTTCCACATTCGATTCCATTCCATTCCATTCCACATTCCATTCCACATTCTATTCCACATTCTATTTCAAATTCCATTCCACTCCATTCCTTGTTCCCTTCCACATTTCATTCCACATTATTTTGCATTCCATTCAACATTCCATTCCACATTCAATTTCACATTCCATTACACATTCCATTCCATTCCATTCCACATTCAATTCCATTCCATTCCATTCCACATTACATACCATGTTGCAAATCACGTTCCAGTAAACTTTCCATTCCACGTTCCATTCCGTTCCATTCCACATTCCGTTCCACAGTTCAATCCATTGCATTTCACTATACATGCCACATTGCATTCCACGTTCCATTCCATTATATTCCACTTACCATTCCACATTCCATTCCCCATTGCACTGCATTACATTCCCCATTCCATTCCACATTCCATTCCATTCCATTCCACAATCCATTCCCTTCCCTTCCACATTCCATTCCACATTTCATTCTACATCCCATTCCATTCCATTCCACATTCCATTCCACATTCCTTTAAACATTCTATTCCAGATTCTCTTCCATTCCATTCCACATTGCATTCCCCATTCCATTCCACGTTCCATTCCACGTTCCATTCCACCTTCCATTCTGTTCCATTCCTCGTTTCAGTCCACCCTCCATTCCATTACATTCCACTTTCCTTTCCACATTCCATTACACGTTCCATTTCACACTCCATTCCCCATTCCATTCCACATTCCATTCCATTCCATTCCACAATGCATTCCCTTCCCTTAAACATTCCATTCCACATTTCATTCTACATCACATTCCATTCCATTCCACATTCCATTCCACGTTCCATTAAACGTTCCATTCCAGATTCTATTCCATTCCATTCCACATTCCATTCCACATTCCATTCCACGTTCCATTCCATGTTCCATTCCACCTTCCATTCCATTCCATTCCTCGTTTCAGTCCACCTTCCGTTCCATTCCACTCCACTTTCCTTTCCGCTTTCCATTACAGATTCCATTATACATTCCATTCCACATTCCATTCCAGATTCCATTCCATTCCATTCCACATTCCATTCCACATTCCATTCCACGTTCCATTCCAAGTTCCATTCCACGATCGATTCCACCTTCCTTTCTATTCCATTTCTCCTTTCAGTCCACATTCCATTGCATTAAATTTCACTTTCCTTTCCACATTCCATTCCACATTCCTTTTCACACAGCTTTTCATTTCATTCCACATTCCATTCCACATTTCATTCCATTCCAATCCATAATCTGTTGCACATTCCGTTCCACGTTCCATTCCACATTCCATTCCATTTCATTCCAGTTTCCTTTCCAGATTCCATTCCACATTCCATTCCATTATATTCCACAATCCATTCCACTTTCCATTCCATTCCATTCCATGTTCCATTCAACATTCTATTCCATTAAATTTCACGTTCCATTCCATTTTCCATTCCACATTCCATTCCACATTCCATTTCACGTTTCATTCCACGTTCCATTCCACGTTCAATTCCACCATACATTGCACGTTCCATTCCACATTCCATTCCATTCCATTCCATTCCACTCCACATTCCATTGCACATTCCATTCTACATTCCATTCCACATTCCATTCCGCATTCCATTCCATGTTCAAATCCACATTCCTTTCCACGTTCCATTATTCGTTCCTTTCCACATTCCATTATATTCCTTTCCACGTTCAATTCCATGTTCCATTCCATTCCATTCAACTTTCCATTCCATATTCCATTGAACATCCCATTCCACGTTCCATTCCATGTTCCATTCCACGTTCCATTCCACACTCCACTCGACATTCCATTACACATTCCATTCCACATTTCATTCTACATCCCATTCCATTCCATCCCACAATCCATTTCACATTCCATTCCACATTACATTCCAGATTACTTTCCATTCCGTTAAACATTCCACTCCCCATTACATTAAACGTTTCATTCCACATTCCATTCCATGTTCCATTCCACCTTCCATTCCATTCCATTCCTCGTTTCAGTCCACATTCCATTCCGTTGCAATCCACTCTCCTTTCCACATTCCATTCCACTTTCCATTCCACATTCCATACCAGATTCCATTCCGTTCCATTCCACACACAATTCCACATTCCATTATATGTTCCGTTCCACATTACATTTCATGTTCCATTCCACGTTCCATTCCCTTCCATTCCTCGTTTTAGTCCACATTCCATTCCATTCCCTTGCACATTCCATTCCACATTCTATTCCACATTCCATTCCACATTACATTGCTTCACATTCCACATTTCATTCCATATTCCATTCCATTCCATTCGACATTCCATTGCACATTCCATTCCACGTTCCATTCCACATTCCATTCTATTCCATTCCACTTTCCTTTCCAGATTCCATTTCACTTTGCATTCCATTCCATTCCACATTCCATTCCACATTCCATTCCATTACGTTCTACGTTCAATTCCACATTCCATTCCATTCAATTTCACGTTCCATTCCATATTCCATTCCACATTCCTTTCCACTTTCCATTTCACATTCCATTCCACTATCTATTCCACATTCAATTCCATGATACATTGCATGTTCCATTCCACATTCCATTCCATTCCATTCCATTCACCTCCACATTCCATTCCACATTCCTTTCCACAATCAATTTCACGTTCCATTCCACATTCCTTTCCACATTCCATTCTACCTTCCATTCCACATTCCATTCCATTCCTTTCGATGTTCAATTCCACGTTCCATTCCATTCCATTCAACTTTCCATTCCATATTCCATTGAACATCACATTCCACGTTCCATTCCATGTTCCATTCCACGTTCCATTCCACATTCCATTGATTCCATTCAACTTTCCCTTCCACATTTCATTCCACATTCCCTTCCACATAATATTCCGTTGTATTCCACATTCCATTCCACATTCCATTCGACATTCCATTCCACATTCCATTGCACATTCCACTCCATGCCTTTCCACTTTCCATTAAACACTCCGTTCCACATTGCATTCCACTTTGCATTCCATTCCATTCCACAATCCATTCCAAAGTCCCTACCACTCCATTCCACCTTCCATTCCACAGTCCGTTCCAAATTGCATTACACATTCAATCCCACATTCCATTCTCATTCCATTGCATTTCTTTCCACTTTCCATTCCTCATTCCATTGCATTCCAGTTCACATGAAATTACACATTCCATTCCAATTCACATACAATTCCACATTCCATTCCATTCTATTCCACATTCCATTCTACATTCAATTCCATTCCATTGCACATTCCATTCCACATTCCATGCCACGTTGATTTCTGTATTCTTTTCCATGTTCCATTCTAGGTTCCATTCCACCTTCCATTCCTTTCCATTTCAAGTTCCATTCCTTATTCTATTTCACCATCCATTCCATTCCATTCTATTCCACTTTCCATTCCACGTTCCGTTCAAAATTCCATTGCATTCCATTCCAACTTGCATTCCAAACTCCATTCCGTATTCCATTCCGCCTTCCATTCTGTTCCATTCCACATTCCACTCCACTTTCCAGTCCACATTCCATTAAAGTCCATTCCACATTCCATTCCACATTCCAATCCATTCCATTCCACATTTCATTCCACATTCCATTCCATTCCATTCCACATTTCATTCCACATTCCATTCCACATTCCATTCCACATACCATTCCACCTTCCATTCCGGATTACATTCCATTCCATTCCATTCTATT
This sequence comes from Pongo pygmaeus, assembly GCF_028885625.2. Taxonomy (NCBI): domain Eukaryota; kingdom Metazoa; phylum Chordata; class Mammalia; order Primates; family Hominidae; genus Pongo; species Pongo pygmaeus. The sequence continues at coordinate 7,101,476 of NC_072385.2, forward strand.
CCACTTTCCAATCCATTCCTTTCCACATTTCCTTCCACTTTCCATTCCACTGCATTCCAGATTTCATTCCACATTCCATTCCACATTTCATTCCACATTCCATTCCACATTCCATTAAACATTCCATTCCACTTTTCATTCCACATTCCCTTCCATTCCATTCCTGTCCATTCCAGATCAAATTCCACATTAAATTCCACGTTCCATATTCCATTCCACGTTCCATTCCATGTTCCATTCCATTCCATTCCACATTGCATTCCATTCCATTCCACTTTCCATAGCATTCCATTCCATTCCATCCCGCATTCCATGCCATTCCATTCCACATTCTATTCCAGATTCCCTTCCATTCCTCTCCACATTCAATTCCATATTCCATTGCATTCCAATCCACGTTTCATTCCATTCCATTCCATGTTCCATTCCACGTTCCATTCCACATCCCATACCATTCCATTCTACATTGCATTCCATTTTCCATTCCATTTCATGCCATATTCCTTACCATTGCATTCATTCCATTCCACTTTCCATTCCATTGCATTCCACATTCTACTCCACATTCCATTCCATTCCATTCCACATTCCATGCCATGTTCCATACCATTCCATTCCAAATTCCATTTTACATTCCATTCCACATTCCATTCCATTCTATTCCAGATTCCATAACACATTCCATTCCACATTCCATTCCATTCCACATTCATTTCACATTCCATTCCATTCCATTCCACGTTCCAGTCCACATTCTATTCCACATTCCATTCCACTTTCCTTTCCATTGCATTCCACAATCCATTTCAAATTCCATTCCACAATCCTTTCCACTTTCCTTTACATTCCATTCCACATTCCATTCCACTTTCCATTCCATTCCATTCCAATTTCCATTCCACATTCCATTGCATATTTCATTACACTTTCCATTCCACATTTCACTCCACATTCCATTGCACGTTCCATTCCACGTTTCATTCCATTCCATTCCACGTTCCATTCCACAAACCATTCCATTCCATTGCACGACACATTCCACATTCCGTTCCAAATTTGATTCCAAATTCCCTTCTGTTCCATAACACGTTCCATTGCAGATTGCATTCCACATTCTATTCCACATAACAGTCCACATTCCATTCCATTCCATTCCATATTCTATTGCACATTAAATTCCATTCTATACCACATTCAGTTCCACGTTACATTCCACATTCCATTCCACATCCCATTACACATCCCATTCCATATTCCCTTCCACATGCCATTCCATTCCATTCCATTCCACACTCAATTCAAAATTCGATTCCATTCAATTCCACATTCTATTGCATATTGCATTCCACATTCCATTCCATTCCTTTAAACATTCCATTAGACATTCCATTCCATTCCATTCCGCATCCCATTCCACTTTCCATTGCATTATATTCCACATTATGTTCCACATTCCATTCCACATTCCTTTCCTCAGTCCATTCCATTCCATTCCACATTGCATTCCACATTCCATTCAATTCCATTCCACATTCAATTCCACATTCCATTCCTCAATCCATTCCAATGCTTTCCACATTTCTTTCTACATTTCATTCCACATTCCCTTCCATATTCCATTCCATTCTTTTCCACATTCCATTCCACATAACATTCCACATTCCCTTCCACATTCCATTCCATTCCATTACACATTCTTTCCACATTCCTTTCCATTCCATTCCACATTACATTCCACATTCGATTCCACATTCCCTTCCACATTCCATTTCATTGCTTTCCTAATTCCATTCCACATTCCAATCCATTCCCTTCCGCATTCAATTCCACATTCGATTACATTCCTTTCCACATTTCACTCCATTCCATTCCACATTCCATTCCGCATTCCATTCCACCTTCTATTCCATTCCTTTCCACGTTTCATTCCACCTTCCATTGCACGTTCCATTCGAGTTTCCTTTTCACTCCATTCCTCGTTCTATTCCAACTTTCATTCCACATTCCATTCCATTGCATAACATTCCAGTCCAAATTCCATTCCAATCCATTCCCCATTCCATTCCATTACTTTCCACATTCGATTCTTTTACATTCAGCATTCCATTTCACATTCCATTTCACTTTCTATTCCACTTTCCGTTCCCCATTCAAATCCACGTTCCATTCAATTGCATTCTACTTTCCTTTCCACGTTCCATTCCACATTTCCTTCCAAGTTCCATTCCATTACATTCCATATTGCATTCCTTGTTGCATTCCATTCCATTCCACACTGCATTCCACATTCCATTCCACATTCCATTGCATTCCATTCCACAATCCATTCCACATTCCATTCCACTTTCCATCCCACGTTCCGTTCGATTTCCTTCCATGTTCCATTCCACATTCCATTCCTTTCCATTCCACTTTACCTTCCACTTTCCATTCCACATTCCATTCTTCTTTACATTCCGTTCCATTCCATATTCCATTGCACATCCCATTCCATTCCCTTCCACGTTCCATTTCATTCTGTTCCACTTTCCATTCCACTTTCCATTTCACATTCCGTTCCACATTCTATTTCATTTTCCTTTCCTTTCCCTTCCATTCCATTTCACATTCATTTCCATTCCGTTGCTCATTCCATTCCATTCCATTCCATGATCCATTCCACATTCCATTCCACATTTCCTTCCAGTCCATTCTATTCCACATTCCATTCCATTCCTTTAAACAATCCATTCCCCGTACCATTCCACATTCCATTCCATGTTCCATTCCATTCCACTTTCCAATTCATTCCATTTCACGTTCCAATCCATTCCATTGCACATTCTACCACATTCCATTCCAAGTTGCAATACATTCCGTTCCACATCACATTCCGCATTCCATTCCATATTACATTCCACGTTCCATTCCAATCTATTCCACGTTCCTTTCCATTCCATTACACGATAAATTCCCCTTTCCATTCCACATTCCATTCTACATTCCATTTCACGTTGCATTCCATTCCATTCCACATCCTATTCCAGTTTCCATTCCATTTCATTCAACATTCCATTGCATTGCATTCCACGTTCCATTCCATTCCATTCCACATTCCATTCCATTCCATTCTATTCCATATTCCATTGCATTACAGTCAACATTCCATTCCATTATATTCGACATTCCATTCCACATGCCATTCCATATTCCATTCCACATTCCATTGCACGTTCCATTCCATTCTTTCCACATTCGATTCTATTATATTCCACTTTCCATTCCATTCAATTCCACGTTTCGCTAAATTCCATTGCATTCCACATTCTATTACATTCCATTCCGCATTGCATTCCATCCCATTCCGCTTTATTCCACATTCCATTCCATCCATTCCACTTTCATTCCACATTCAATTCCACATTCTTTTCCAGGTTCCATTCCATTACATTCCACATTCCATTGAATAGCATTCCACATTCCATTCCATGTTCTCTTACATTCCATTCCATTACACATTCCATTTCTTTCAATACCTCATTTCATTCCATTGCATTGCATTCCATATTCCGTTCCATTCCATTCCTCATATCATTCCATTCCATTGCATTCCACATTCCGTTCTATTACATTTCATTATATTCCACATTCCATTCCATTCCATTCCACTTTACATTCCATTCCATTCAACATTCCATTCCACTTTCCTTTCCACTCCATTTCACATTCCATTCCACATTCCATTCCACATTACAGTCCTTTCCCTTCAACATTCCATTCCACATTCCATTCCATTCCACATTCCATTCCACATTCCGTTCCATTCCATTCCACATTCCTTTGCACATTCCATTGCATTCCATTCCACATTCCTTTCCATTCACCTCCACATTCCATTCCACGTTCCTTTCCATTCCATTCCACATTCCATTGCAGATTCCATTCCGCATTCTATTCCATTCCATACCACATTTCATTCCACGTTCCATTCCATTGCTTTCCACGTTCCATTCAACGTTTCATTCCACATTCCATTCCACATTCCATTCCACATTCCATTCCGTTTCATTCCACATTCCATAGTACATTTCATTACATATTCCATTCCACTTTCCTTTCCACATTCAATTCCACATTCCATTACATATTCCATTCCATATTTTATTACAAATTCCATTCCACATTCCATTACATGTTCCATTCCATGTTCCATTCCATTTCACTTTCCATTCCACATTCCATTTTACTCCATTCCTCATTCCATTTCATTCCATTGCACCTTCCATTCCAAATTCGATTTCAGTTTCCATTCCATTTCACCTTCCATTCCAAATTCGATTTCAGTTTCCATTCCATTCCATTCCATTCCACATTACATGCCATTCCATTCCAATCCATATTCCATTCCATTCCATTCCAATCCACATTCCATTCCATTCCAATCCAAGTTCAATTCCATTCCACATTCCATTCCATTCCATTCCACATTCCATTCCACATTCCATTGCACATTCACTTCCATTCTATTCTATTTAACATTCCATTCCATTCCATTACATATTCCGTTACACATTCCACTCCCCGTTCAATTCCATTCATTTCCACGATCCATTGCATTCCATTCCATTCAAATCCACGTTCCATTGCATTCAATTCCATTCAATTCCACGTTCCATTAGATTCCATTCCACATTCCATTCCATTCCATTCCACATTCCTTTACATTCCATTCCACATTGCATGCCATTCCATTCCACATTCCTTTACATTCCATTCCACATTGCATTCCATTCCATTCCCATTCCAGTATACATTTCAATACATTCCATTCCACTTTCCATTCCATTCCATTCCATTCCATTCCACATTCCATTCCACATTGCAATCCTTTCCATTCCACATTCCACTACATTCCATTTCTTTGCACATTCCATTCCTCTTTCCATTCCACTCCATTTAACATTAAATTCCATTCCATTCCATTCCACATTCCATTCCACATTCCATTTCTTTCCATTTCACATTCTTTCCAGTCCATTTCACATTCCATTCCGCAGTCAATTCCATTCCATTCCACATTCCTTCGGACATTCAATTCCTTTCCCTTCCGCATTCCATACTACATTTCATTCCATATTCCTTTCCACATTCCATTTCAAAATCCATTCCACATTCCATTACATATTACTTTCCACATTCCATTCCAAGTTCCATTGCATTCTACTTTGCATTCCACATTCCATTCTATTCCATTCCACATTCCAATTCATTCCATTCCACATTCCATTGCAAATTCCATTTCACTTTTCAATTACATTCCATTCCATTTCACATTCCATTCCATTCCATTCCACAGTGCATTTCATTCCACTCCATGTTCCATTCCAAATTCCATTTCACTTTCCATTCCATTCCATTCCATTCCAATCCACATTCCGTTTTATTCAATTCTATGTTCTATTCCATTCCACATTCCATTCCATTCCATTCCATTCCACATTCCATTCCATTCCATTCCAAGTTCAATTCCATTCCACATTCCATTCCATCGCTTTTCACAATCCATTTCACATTCCATTGCATAATCCATTCCATTCCATTCTATTCCACATTCCATTCCATTCCATTCCACATTTCATTTCATTCCATTCCACATTCCATTCCACTTTCCATTCCACATTTCTTTGCCCATTAAATTGCATTCCATTCCACGTTACATTCCATTCCATTGCATTCAACCTTACATTCCTTTCCATTCAATTCCACGTACCGTTCCTTTCCATTGCATTCCACATTCCATTCCATTCCATTCCACATTCCATTCTATTCCATTCCACATTCTATTCAATTCCATTCCATTCCATTCCACATTCCATTCCATTCCATTACAATCCACATCCCATTCCAATCCATTCCAAGTTCAATTCCATTCCAAATTCAATTCCATTGCTTTCCACATTCCATTCCACATTCCATTGCACATTCACTTCTATTCTATTCTATTTCACATTACTTTCCATTCCATTCCACTTTCCATTCCATTCTCTTCCACATTCCATTCCATTCCACTCCACATACCATTCCACATTCCATTCCATGTTCCGTTCCACATACCATTAAACATTCCATTACTCTTTCTATTCCGTTGCATTCCACATTCCATTCCACATCCCATTGCATTCCATTCCACATTCCGTTCTCATTGCATTGCATTCGTTTCCCATTCTATTCCACATTCCATTACATTCTATTCCACTTTTCATACCACATTCCATTCCACATTCCATTAAATGCTCCATTCCACGTTCCTTTCCACTTTTCATATCACATTCCATTCCACGTTCCATTCCATGCTCCATTCCACATTCCATTCCATGTTCCATTCCATACCATTCCATTCCTCATTCCATTCCATTCCATTCCACGTTCCAATTCATTCCGTTCCACATTCCATTCCACATTCCATTTCACATTCCGTTCCACACTATATTTCACTTTCCAATCCATTCCATTCCTTTCCACATTCCATTCCAGTCCATTCCATTACATTCCACCTTTCATTCCATCGCATTCCACATTCCATTCCATTCTATTCCTTTCCATTCCACATTCCATTCCACTTTCCATCCACATCGCATTCCATGTTCCATTCCACGTCCCATTCCAGTTTGCATTCCTTTCCTTTCCACATCACATTCCATGTTCCATTCCATATCCCATTCCATGTTGCATTCTTTTCGATTCCACATTCCATTCCATTCCATTCCATGTTCCTTTCCACGATCCATTCCACGTTTCATTCCAATTTCCATTCCATTCCACATTCCATTCCACGTTCCAGTCCATTAAATTCCATGTTGCATTCCATTCCATTCCACATTCCTTTCCGCATTCCATTCCGTTCCGTTACACATTCCATTCCACATTTCATTCCACAATCCATTTCAAATTCCATTCCACTTTCCATTCCACATTCCATTCCACATTCCATTCCATTCCATCCCACATTCCCTTACACTTTCCATTCCATTCTATTCAACATTCCATTCCAAGTTAGATTCCATTCCATTCCACCTTCCATTCCATGTTCCATTCCAAGTTCCATTCCCCATTCTTTCCACGTTCCATTCCATATTCGATTCCATTCCTTTCCATATACCATACAATTCCATTCCATTCCAATCCACAGTCCATGCCATATTCCATACCATTCCATTCAATTCCATTTCACAATCCATTCCATTCCATTGCACATTCCATTCCATATTCCATTCCACATTCAATTCCTTTCCATTCCACATTCCATTCCATTACATTCCGCATTCCACTCCGCCTTCCATTCAAAATTCCACTCCACATTTCATTCCAGTCCATTCCACATTCTATTCCACATTCCAATCCCTTCCATTCCACATTCTATTGCACATTCCACATTCCATTCACATTCCACATTCAATTCCACGTTCCATTCCAAATTCCATTCCATTCCATTTCACATTCCATTACACGTTCCATTCCGTTTCATTTGACGTTCCATTCCACCTTCCATTCCATATTAAATTCCATTGCATTCGACGTTCCATTCTACGTTCCATTCCACATTCCTTTTCACATTTCCTTCCATATTCCATTTCACATTCCATTCCATTCCATTCCACATTCCATTCCAATCCATTCCACTTTTCATTCAACATTCCCTTCCACATTCCATTCCATTCCATCCCACATTCCATTGCACCTTCCCTTCCATTCCATTCCACGTTGCATTCCATTAATTTCCAAGTTCGATTTCACGTTCCTTTCCACATTCCATTACACATTCCATTCCATTCCATTCCATTTTCTATACCATTCCTTTCCATTCCACTATCCATTCAGCATTCCATTCCGCATTCCATTTCACATTCCATTCTGCATTCCATTCCATTCCATTCCACATTTCATGCCATTGCACGTTCCCTTCCGCGATGCATTCCACGTTCCACTCCACGTTCCATTCCATTCCATTCCACATTACATTCTGCATTCCATTCCATTCCATTCCATTCCACTTTCAATTCCACATTCCATTCCTCATTACATTCGAAAGTGCATTCCTTTCCATTCCACTTTACATTCCACATTCCATTCCCCATTCCATTCCATTCCTATCCACATTGAATTCCACATTCCACTCAACATTCCATTAAACATTCCATTGCATTCCATTCCACATTCCATTCCATTTCACTCCACATTCCATTCGACATTTCATTCCATTCCTTTCCACATTCCATTGCACATTCCATTTCACATTCCATTCCTTTCAATTCTACATTCCATTCCAACCTCCATTCCATTCCATTCCACGTTACATTCCACGTTCCATTCCACATTCCACTCCACCTTACATTCTACATTTCATTCCTTTCCATTACATATTCCATTCCACATTTCATTCCACAATCCATTCCCTATTCCATTCCACATTCCTGCCACCTTCCATTCCATTCCATTCCTAATTCTATTCCAAATTCCATTCCATTCCATTCCACATTCCATTCCACATTCCACGCCATTACATTCCATGTTTCATTCCACATTCCATTCCACGTTCCATTCCAAGTTCCATTCCATTCCGTTGCATGATCCATTCCTTCCCTTTCCTCTTTCCATTTCATTCCATTCGGCTTTCCATTCCACCTTCCATTTCACTTTCCATTAAACATTCCTTTTCACATTCCATTCCATTTCATTCCATTCCATTACATGTTCCAATCCATTCCTATCCACATTCCATTCCATTCCATTCCATGTTCCATTACGTTTCACATTCCATTCCATTCCGTTCCACTTTCCATTCCATTCCATTCCACATTCCTTTTCATTGCATTCCTCATTCCATTCCACATTCCATTCCATTCCATTATATTCGACATTCCATTCCATTCCATTCCACAATCCATTCCATTACATTCCACATTCCATTCCCCATTCCATTCCGTTCTTTCCACATTCCATTTCATTCAATTTCTCATTCCATTCCATTACATTGCATTCCAAATTCCATTCCATTCCATTCTAATCCACATTCCATTCCATTCCATTCTATTCCCCATTGCATTCCATTCCATTCCACTCTATTCCACATTCCAATCCATTCCATTACACATTCCATACAATTCCATTCCACATTCCTTTCCACTTACCATTCCACATTCTATTCCACTTTCCATTCCACATTCCATTCCATACTCCACTCAATTCCATCTCACATTCTGTTTCACTTTCCATTCCATTCCTTTCCACATTCCATTCCACGTTCCATTCCATTCCATTCCACCGTCCATTCCATGTTCCATTCCATGTTCCATTCACTGTTCCTTTACACGTTAAATTCCACATTCCATTCCATATTCCATACCATTCCATTCCATTCCAATCCACAATCCATGCCATATTCCATACTATTGCCTTGCATTCGATTCTGTAATCCATTTGAATCCATTGCACTTTCCATTCCACACTCCATTCCATATTCCATTCCACATTCCATTCCACATTCCATTCCACACTCCATTCCATATTCCATTCCACATTCCATTCCACATTCCATTCCACATACCATTCCATTCCATTGCACGTTCCATTCCACATTCCTTTCCTTTGCATTCCCCATTCCATTAAACAATCCATTCCACATTCCATTCCATTCCACATTCCATTCCGTTCCATTCCACATTTCATTCAACATTCCATTCCGTTCGATTCCACTTTCCATTCCATTACATTCCTCATTCTATTACCCATTACATTCCACATTGCATTCCGTATTGCATTCCATTAAATTCCACATTCCATTTCACATTCCATTCCACGTTCCACTCCACATTCCATTTCACATTCAATTCCACGTTTCATTCCATTCTATGCCACATTCCATTCCATTCCATTCCACATTCCATTCCATATTCCATTCCATTGCATTCCACATTTCATTCCAGATTACATTCCACTTTTCATTCCACATTCCATTCCATTCCACATTCCATTACACGTTCCATTCGATTCTATTCCACGTTCCATTCCACGTTCCATTCCGTACTCCATTCCACATCCCAATCCACATTCCATTCCACAATAAATTCCACTCCATTACATTCTTTTCCACATTCCATTCCACTTTCCATTCCACATTCCATTCCACATTTCACTCCATTCCATTCCTCATTTCCATTCACATTCCATTCCATTCCATTCCACTTTCTATTTCACATTCAATTTCACATTCCATTCCAGATTTAATTCCGCATTGCTTTTCGTATTCTATTCCACATTGCATTCCATTCCATTCCACATTCCATTCCACATTCCATTCTATTCCATTCCACATTCCATTCCAATCCATTCGGCATTCTATTCAACGTTCCATTCCGCGATCCATTCCACATTCCCATCCAATTTCCATTCCATTCCATTCCACATTCCATTCCATTCCACATTCCATTCCATTCCATTTCACACTCCATTCCGTTCCATTACACATTTCTTTCCACATTACGTTCCACACTCCATTCCACATTCCGTTCCACATTCCCTTCCATATTCCATTCCATTCCATTCCCCATACCTTTCTATTCCATTCCACATTCCATTCCATTCTTTCCACATTCCATTCCACATTCCGTTCCACGTTCCTTTCCATTCCATTGCACGTTCCTTTCCATGTTGCATTACACTTAAGATTTTATTCCATTTCACGTTCAATTCCACATTGAATTCCGTTCCTTTTCACGTTCCTTTCCACATTCCATTACATTCTCTCCCAGATTCCAATTTACATTGATTCCACAATCCATTCCACATTCCATTTCACACTCCATTCCACATTCCATTCCGTTTCATTCCACATTCTTTTCCATGTTCCGTTCCACATTCCATTCCACATTCCATTCCATTCCATTCCACATTCCATTCCGTTCCATTCCCCGTTATATTCCATTCAATTGCACTTTCCTTTCTACTCTCCATTCCAAGGTCCAATCAATTCCTTTCCACGTCCCATTCCACATTGCATTCCTTTGCATTGCCCTTTCTTTTCCACATTTCATTACATATTCCATTCGATTCCATTCCACTTTCAATTCCAGTCCATTCCACATTCCATTCCATTCAATTCCACATTCAATTACACATTCCATTCCATTCCATTCCACGTTGCATTGCATGTTCCACTCCAAGATCCAAACCACATTCCATTTCACATTCTATTCCAATCCTTTTCACATTCCATTCCACATTCAAATCCATTCCCTTCCACATTCCATTCCACATTACATTCCACAGTCCATTCCACATTCAATTTCACTTTCCATTGCATGTATCATTCCATTCCGTTTCACGTTCAATTACACTTTCCAGTGCATTACATTTGACATTGCATTACACATTCCATTCCACATTCAATTACACATTGCATTCTGTTGCATTACACATTCCATTCCACACTCCAATCCACATTCCATTCCACATTCCATTCCACATACCATTCCGTTTCATTCCACACTCCATTCCACACTCCATTCCACACTCCATTCCACATTCCATTCCACATCGCATTCCGTTGCATTACACATTCCTTTTCACATTCCTTTCCGCATTCCATTCCACATTCCATTCCACACTCCTTTCCACATTCCATTCCACGTTCCATTCCGTAGCATTCCACATTCCTTTCCACCTTACTTTCCACATTCCATTCCACATTCCATTCCATTCCATTTCACATTCCATTCCACATTCCATTCTGTTCCATTTCACATTACATTCCATTCCATTCCACATGCCTTTCCACATTCCATTCCACACTCCGTTCCACATTCCATTCCGTGTTCCATTCCATTCCATTCCACAATCCATTCCTTTACATTCCACATTACCTTTCACATTCCATTCCCTTCCATTCCACATTCATTCCACATTCCATTCCACATTGCAATCCACATTCCATTCCACATTCCTTTCCACATTCCATTCCATTCCATTCCACATTGCATTCCATTCAATTCCAAGTTCCAGTTCACATTCCATTCCACATTCCATTCCAGATTCCATTCCATTCCTTTCCACATCCCATTCCATTCCTTTCAACATTGCATTTCACATTCCATTCCACATTCCATGGCATTCCATTCCAAATTCCATTCCATTCCATTCCACGTTCCATTCCACATTCCATTCTACATTTCATTTCACATTCCATTCCACATTCCATTCCACTCCATTCCACAATCCATTCCATTACATTTGACGTTCTATTTCACCTTCGTTTCCACGTTCCATTCCTTATTCCAATCCACTTTCCATTGCATTTCCTTCCACATTCCATTCCACATTCCATTTCATTCCATTCCACATTCCATTCCATTCCATTCCACATTCCATTCCACAGTCCATTCCATATTCTATTCCATGTTCTATTCCATTTCATTCCACATTCCATTCCATTCCATTCCACATGCAATTCCGTTTGATTCCACATTCCTTCCCACATTCCATTCAACCTTCCTTTCCATTCCATTCCACGTTCCATTCCACATTCCATTCCATTAAATTCCACTTTCGTTTCCACATTCCATTCCACGTTACATTCCTTTCCATACCACATTACATTCCACATTCAATTCCACTTTACATTGCTTTCCATTCCACATTCCATTCCACATTCCGTTCCATTCCTTTCAGCATTCCATTCCATTCCTTTCCACACTCCATTCAACATTCCAATCCATTCCATTCCACATTCCATTCCACATTCCGTTCCACATTACATTACATTCCATTCCTAATGCCATTGCATTCCATTCCAGATTCCTTTCAACATTGTTCTCCATTGCATTCCGCATTCCCTTCCATTATATTCTACTTTGCATTCCACATTATATTCCACTTTCCATTCCTCCTTCCATTCCATTCCATTTCAGGTTACTTTCCAATTTCCATTCCATTCCATTACATATTCCCTTCCATATTCCGTTCAATTTCACTCCACAATCAATTCCACATTCCATTCCATTCCATTCAACATCCCATTCCATTGCATTCCATTCCACATCCCACTCCATTGCATTTCTCGTTCCATTCCACGTTCCATTCCTTTCGATTCCACTTACATTTCTGCATTCCATTCCACAGTCCATTCCATATTACATTCCGTTCCATTCCACATTCCATTCCACATTGCATTCCACTTTCCATTCCATACCATTCCCTGTTCCATTCCACATTCCATTCCATTCCATTCCACATTCCATGCCACATTCCATTCCATTCCATTCCATTCCATTCCAAAATCCATTCCACATTCCATTCCATTCCATTCCATATTCCACTCCAAATTCCATTCCATTCCATTCAATTTCATTCCACACTCCTTTCCATTTCATTCCACATTCCATTCAATTCCATTCCACATTCCATTCCATTCAATTCCACATTTCAATCCACGTTCCATTGCATTCCATTCCAATTTCCATTCCATTCCATTCCACATTCCATTCTTCATTCCATATCACATGCCATTCCATTCCATTCCACATTCCATTGCATTCCATTAAACATTCCATTCTATTCCTTTCCATTTTCCATTCACTTCCACATTCCATTTCACATTACATTCCACGTTCCATTCCATTCCATTCCACGTTCCATTCCACGTTCCATTCCATGTTCCACTCCATTTCATTCCACGTTCCATTACAAATTCCATTCCCTTACATTTCAAGTTCCCTTCCACATTCCATTCCACTTTCCATTCGACTTTCCATTGCGTTCCATTCCACATTCCATTACACACTCCACTCGATATTCTATTCCACATTCCATTCCACATTCAATTGCACATTTCATTCTACATCCCATTCCCTTCCATTACACATTCAATTCCACCTTTCATTCCACATCCCATTCCATTAAATTCCACATTCCATTCCACATTCCATTCCACATTCCCTTCCAGATTCTATTCCATTCCATTCCACAATCCATTCCACATTCCATTCCACGTTCCATTCCACGTTCCATTCCACCTACCATTCCATTCCATTCCTCATTTCAGTCCACTTTCCATTCCATTCCATTCCACTTTCTTTCCACATTCCATTCCTCATTCCATTCCACATTCCATTCCAGATTCCATTCTGTTCCATTCCATATTCAATTCCACATTCCTTTCCACGTTCCATTCCACGTTCCATTCCACGTTCCATTCCACCATCCATTCTATTCCATTTCTCGTTTCAGTCCACATTCCATTGCATGACATTCCACTTTCCTTTCCACATTCCATTCCACATTCCATTCCACACTACATTCCGTTCCATTACACATTCCATTCCACATTCCATTCCATTCCAATCCATATTCCGTTGCACATTCCATTCCACTTTCCATTCCACATTCCATTCCATTGCATTCCTCTTTCCTTTCCAAATTCTATTCCACGTTCCATTCCATTATATTCCACATTCCATTCCACATTCCATTCCATTCCATTCCACGTTCCTTTCAACATTCCATTCCATTAAATTTCAGGTTCCATTCCATATTCCATTCCACATTCCATTTCATGTTCCATTCCCCGTTCCATTCCACATTCAATTCCACCATACATTGCGCGTTCCATTGCACATCCCATTCCATTCTGTTCCATTCCACTCCACATTCCCTTCCACGTTCCATTCCACGTTCCATTCCACATTCCTTTCCACGTTCCATTCTACTTTCCATTCCACATTCCATTACATTCCTTTCCACGTTCAATTCCACGTTCCTTTCCGTTCCATTCAACTTTCCATTCCATATTCTATTGAACATCCCATTCCACGTTCCTTTCCATGTTCCATTCCAGGTTCCATGCCACACTCCACTCGACATTCCATTACACATTCCATTCCACATTTCATTCTACATCCCATTCCATTCCATTCCACAGTCCATTCCACATTCCATTCCACATTCCTTTTCTAGATTCCATTCCATTCCATTAAACATTCCATTCCACATTACATTACACGTTTCTTTCCAAATTGCATTCCATGTTCCATTCCACCTTCCGTTCCATTCCATTCCTCGTTTCAGTCCACATTCCATTCCATTGCATTTCACTCTATTTTCCACATTCCATTGCACATTCCATTCCACATTCCATTCCACATTCCAAACCAGATTCCATTCCATTCCATTCCAAATACTATTCCACATTCCATTATGCGATCCATTCCACATTCCATTCCACGTTCCGTTCCACCCTCCATTCCATTCCATTCCTCGTTTTAGTCCACATTCCATTCCATTACATTCCGCATTCCATTTCACATTCCATTCCACATTACATTCCGTTCCATTCCACATTCCATTCCATATTACATTCCATTCCATTCCACATTCCGTTGCACATTCCATTCCACGTTCCATTCCACGTTCCATTCCACATTCCATTCCATTACATTCCACTTTCCTTTCCAGATTCCATTTCACTTTGCATTCCATTACATTCCACATTCCATTCTACATTCTATTCCATTTCATTCTACATTCCATTCAACATTCCATTCCATTCAATTTCACGTTCCATTCCATATTCCATTCCACGTTCCATTTCACATTCCATTCCACGATCCATTCCACATTCAATTCTACGATACATTGCACGGTCCATTCCTCATTCCATTCCATTCCCTTCCATTCCACTCCACATTCCCTTCCACATTCCATTCCACATTCGATTTCACGTACCATTCCACATTCCTTTCCACGTTCCATTCTACCTTCCTTTACACGTTCCATTCTACCTTCCTTTCCACATTCCGTTCCATTCCATTCCACTTTCAATTCCGCATTCCATTACACGTTACATTCCACATTATATTCCGTTCCATTCCACATTCCATTCCACATTCCATTCCACATTCCAATCCATTCGTTTCCACTTTCCATTAAACATTCCTTTCCACATTCCATTCCACATTGCATTCCATTGCATTCCACAATCCATTCCAAAGTCCATTCCATTCCATTCCTCATTCGTTTCCACATATGATTCCACATTCCGTTCCACAGTCCATTTCAAATTGCATTACCCATTCAATTCCAAATTCCATTCTCATTCCATTGCATTTCTTTCCACTTTCCATTCCACATTACATTGCATTCCAATTCACATGCCACTCCACATTCCACTCCATTCCATTCCATTCAACATTCCATTCCACATTTCATTCCGCAGTCCGTTCCATTCCGTTCCAAATTCCATTCCATTTCAATCAACATTCCATTCCTCATTTCTTTCCATTCCATTCCACATTCCATTCCCTTCCATTCCATTCCATTCCACGTTCCATTCCACTTTCCATTAAGTTCTATTCCACATTCCATTCCACATTCCACTACATTACATTCTACATTCCATTCCATTCCAAAACACATTTCATTCCACAATTCATTCCGTTGCATTCCACATTCCTTTGCACATTCCATTCCACTTTCCGTTTCATTGCATTCCACATTCCGTTCCATTCCATTTCCTTCCATTCCACGTTCCATTCCAAATTCCATTCCACATTCCATTCCATTCCATTCCACATTCCATTCCATTCCATTCCATTCCAATTTCCATTCCACTTTCCATACCATTCCGTTCCACTTTCCATTGCACTTCCCATTCCACATTGCATTCCATTCCATTCCATTCCACATTCCATTACACAATCCATTCCACATTCCATTCCACTTTCCATTCCACATTCCATTAAAGTCCATTCCACATTCCATTCCACATTCCTTTCCACCTTCCATTCCACATTCCATTCCATTCCATTCCATTCTATTCCACATTCCAATTCATTCCATTCCACATTTCATTCCACATTCCCTTCCGTTTCATTCCACATTTCATTCCACATTCCATTGCACATTCCATTCCACTCTACTTTGCATTCCACATTCCCTTCCATTCCATTCCTGTGCATTCCACATTAAATTCCACATTAAATTCCATATTCCACATTCCATTCCACGTTACATTCCATGTTCTGATCCATTCCATTCCACATTGCATTCCATTCCATTCCACTCTCCATAGCATTCCATTCCATTCCATTCCGCTTTCCATAGCATTCCATTCAATTCCATTCCGCATTCCATTCCATTCCATTCCACATTCTATTCCAGATTCCATTCCATTCTTCTCCACATTCAATTCCATATTCTTTTCCATTCCATTCCACATTTCTTTCTGTTCCATTCCACATTCCATTCCATGATCCTTTCCACATTCCATTCCACGTTCCATTCCACATTCCATACCATTCCATTCTACATTGGATTCCCTTTTCCATTCCATTGCATGCCATATTCATTACCATTGCATTCATTCCATTCGGCTTTCCATTCCATTCCATTCCACATTCTACTCCACATTCCATTCCATTCCATTCCACATTCCATGCCACATTCCTTTCCATTCCATTCAAAATTTCATTTCACAATCCATTCCACATTCCATTCCGTTCTATTCCATATTCCGTAACACATTCCTTTCCACATTCTATTCCACATTCCATTCCATTCCATTTCATTCCACATCCCTTCCACATTCCATTCCATTCCATTTCGCGTTCCAGTCCACATTCCATTTTACATTCCATTCCACGTTCCTTTTCATTGCATTCCACGATACATTCCAAATTCCATTCCACAGTTCTTTCCACATTTATTTACATTCCATTCCATGTTCCATTCCACTTTCCATTCCATTCCATTCCACTTTCCCTTCCACATTCCACTCCACATTCCATTCTTCATTACTTTCCTTTCCATTCCACATTCCATTCCACATTCCATTCCATTCCATTACACATTCCATTCCATTACACTCCACATTTTATTCCACATTCCCTTCCATTATTTTCCACATTCTATACCAAGTTCCATTCCAATGATTTCCACGTTCCATTCCACGTTTCATTCCACATTCCATTCCACAATCCATTTCGCATTCCAATCCATTCCATTCCACATTCCATTCCGTATTCCATTCCATTACACTTTTCATTCCACATTCCATTCCACAATCCATTTCGCATTCCAATCCATTCCATTCCACATTCCATTCCATATTCCATGCCATTCCATTCCACATTCCATTCTCATTTCAATGCATTTCATTCCACATTCCATTCCACATTCCATTCCATTCCACTTTTCATACCACATTCCATTCCATTCCATTCCATTCCACATAACATTCCTCATTCCATTCCTCTTTCCATTCCATGATCCATTCCACGTTCCATTCCACGTTCCATTCCATTCCATTCCACCTTCCATTCCATTCCATTCCACGTTCCATTTCATTCCATTCCACATTCCATTCCAATTTCCATTTCACATTCCCTTCCAAATACTATTTCATTTTCCTTTCCTTTCCCTTCCATTCCATTACACATTCCTTTCCATTCCGTTGCTCATTCCATTCCACTCCATTCCACGATCCATTCCACATTTCATTCCGTTCCATTCTATTCCACATTCCATTCAATTCCATTAAAAAATCCATTCCACCTACTATTCCACATTCCATTCCACGTTTCATTCCATTCCATTCCACTTTCCAATTCATTCCATTTAACATTCCAATCCATTCCATTCCACATTTTACCACATACCATTCCAAGTTGCATTCCATTCCGTTCCACGTCACATTCCTCATTCCATTCCATATTACATTCCACGTTCCATTCCAATCTATTTCACTTTCCTTTCCATTCCATTCCACGTTACATTCCAATTTCCATTCCACATTCCATTCCACATTGCATTTCACGTTGCATTCCATTCCATTCCACATTCTATTCCACGTTCCATTCCATTCCATTCCACATTCCATTGCATTCCATTCCACATTCCTTTCCATCCCATTCCACATTCCAATCCATTTCATACCACATTCCATTCCACATTCCATTTCACATTCCTTTCCACGATCCATTCCACACTCAATTACACGAAACACTGCACGTTCCATTCCACATTCTATTCCATTCCATTCCATTCCCCTCCACATTCCCTTCCACATTCCGTTCCACATTCCATTCCACGTTCCATTCCACTTTCCTTTACATGTTTCATTCTACTTTCCATTCCACATTCCATTCCATTCCTTTCACGTTCAATTCCACGTTCCATTGCATTCCATTAAACTTTCCATAAGATATTCCATTGAACATCCAATTCCACGTTCCATTCCTAGTTCCATTCCACGTTCCATTCCACCTTCCATTCCGTTCCATTCCACGTTTCTTTCCACTCCATTCCACATTCGATTCCTTTCCATTCAACGTTCCTTTACATTCTATTTCACTTTCCATTCCATTCGAATCCATTCCACAATCCATTCCCTTCCATTCCAATCCACATTCCATTCCACATTCCATTCCATTCCATTCCACATTCCTTTCCACATTCCACTGCACATTCCATTCCATTCTATTCCGTATTCCTTTCCATTCCATTCCACATTCCATTCCTTTCCATTCCACATTCCATTCCACTTTCCATTCCAGATTCCATTCCACCTTCCATTTCATTCCATTCCACGTTCCATTCCACATTCCATTTCACACACCATTCCACCTTCCATTCCATTCCATTGCATTCAATGTTCCATTCCATTCCACTCAATTCTACGTTCCATTCCATTCTACTTCATTCCATATTCCATTCCATTCCATTCCAATCCACATCCCGTTCAATTCCATTCCACATTTCATTCCACATTCTATTGCACATTTACTTCTATTCTATTCTATTCCACATTCCTTTCCACATTCCATTCCATTCCATTCCACATTCCACTACACATTCCATTCCTCATTCAATTTTATTCATTTCCACGTTCCATTCCATTCCATTCCACGTTCCATTCAATTCCGTTCCACATTCAATTCCATTCCTTTCCATTCCACATTGCATTCCATTCCATTCCCATTCCATTCCACATTCCATTCCATTCCATTCCACTTTCAATTCTATTCCCTTCCATTCCATTCCGCATTCAATTCCACATTGCAACCCATTGCATTCCACAATCCTTTCCACTCCATTCCACATTCAAATCCACATTCCACTCCAATCCATTCCTTTGCACGTTACATTCCACATTCCATAACACTCCATTTCTCATTCAATTTCATTCCATTCCCTTCCACATTACATTCCACATTCCATTTCTTTCCATTTCACATTTTTTCCATTCCATTCCACATTCCATTCCGCATTCAATTTCATTCCATTCCACATTCCTTTGGACATTCCATTCCATTACATTCCTCATTCCATACTACATTTCAATCCATATTCCATCCCAATTTCCATTCCACATACCATTCCACATTCCATTACACATTCCACTCCACATTCCACTCCTTGTTCCATTGCATTTCGCTTTCCATATCACATTCCATTTTATTCCATTCCACATTCCGTTTCATTACATTCCACATTTCATTCCAAATTCCATTTCACTTTCCATTCCATTCCATTACATTCCACATTCCATTCCATTCCAGTCCACATTCCATTCCATTCCATTCCAAGTTCAATTCCATTCCACATTCCATTTCACATTCCATTGCACATTCCTTTCCTTCCATTCTATTCCACATTCCATTCTATTCCTTTCCACATTCCATTGCATTCCATTACACATTCCATTCCACTTTCCATTCCACATTCCTTTCCCCGTTCAATTGCATTCAATTCCTCATTCCATTTCATTCCATTGCTTTCCACATTCCATTCCATTCCATTCCACATTCCATTGCATTCCGTTCCATTCCACATTCCATTCCATTCCATTCCATTCCACGTTCCATTCCATTCCATTCCAATCCATTTTCCATTCCATTCCATTCCAAGTTCAATTCCACTCCACATTCCATTTCATTCCATTCCATATTCCCTTGCACATTCAATTCCATTCTATTCTATTCCCCATTCCATTCCATTCCATTCCACATTCGATTCCATTCCATTCCAGTGCACATTCCATTCCATTCCATTCCAAGTTCAGTTCCATTCAACATTTCATTCCACATTCCATTGCACATTCCATTCCATTCCATTCCACATTAAATCCCATTCCAGTCCACATTCCATTCCATTCCATTCCACATTCCATTCCACTTTCCATTCCACATTCCTTTCCCCGTTCAATTCAATTCAATTACACGTTCCATTCAATTCCATTTTACATACAATTCCATTCCATTCCACATTCCATTCCACTTTCCATTCCATTCCATTGCATTCCACATTCCATTCCATTCCATTCCAGACTGCATTCCATTCCGTTCCATTCCACATTACAGTCCTTTCCATTCCACATTCCATTCCACATTCCATTCCATTCCATTCCACATTCCATTCCACTCCACATTCCATTGCACTTTCCATTACATTCCACTCCACATTCCTTTCCATTCAACCGCACCTTCCATTCCACATTGCATTCCATTCCATTCAACATTCAATTCCATTCCATTCCGTTCCATTTTCCATTCCATTCCCTTCCACTTTCCATTCCACATTCCATTCCATATTACAGTCCTTTCCATTCCACATTCCATTCTACTTTCCATTCCATTCCTTTCCGCATTCCATTCCACATTCCATTCAATTCCATTCCGCATTCTATTGTGCTTTACATTGCATTCTATTCGACATTTCTTTCCGTTCAACTCCACCTTCCATTCCACATTCTTTTCCAATCCATTCCACATTTGATGGCACATTCCATTCCGCATTCTATTTCATTCCATTCTACATTTCTTTCCACGTTCCATTCCATTCCTTTCCACGTTCCATTCTAAGTTTCATTCCACTTTCCATTGCACATTTCGTTCCACATTCTTTTCCGTTCCTTTCCACATTCAATTCCATTCCATTCCACATTCCATGCTACATTTCTTTCCATTTTCCATTCCACATTCCATTCCACATTCCATTCCACATTCCATTCCATATTCCTTTCCATGTTCCATTAGTTTCCACTTACCATTCTTCATTCCATTCTATTGCATTCCACATTCCATTTCATTCCATTCCACATTCCATTCCAAATTCCATTTCACTTTCCATTCCATTTAATTTCATTCCACATTCCATTTCATTCCATTCCAATCCACATTCCAATCCATTCCATTCCAATTCAATTCCATTCCACATTCCATTCCACATTCCTTTCCACATTCCATTCCACATTCCTTTGCACATTCCATTCCATTCCATTCTATTCCAGATTGCATTCCATTCCATTCCACATTCCTTTCCATTCCATTCCATTCCATTGTATTCCAGATTGCATTCCATTCCATTCCACATTCCATTCCATTCCATTCCACATTACACTCCATTCCATTCCCATTCCATTCCACATTCCATTCCATTCCATTCTGCCTTCAATTCCATTCCATTCCACATTAAATTACACATTGCAACCCATTGCATTCCACTTTACACTACAATACATTACACAATCTATTCCATTCCATTCCACATTCTATTCCACATTCCACTCCGTTCAATTCCCTTGCACATTCCATTCCACATTCCATTCCATTCCATTTCACCTTCAATTCCATTCCATTCCATTCAACATTCCCTTCCACATTTCATTTCTTTCCATTACACATTCATTTCCATTTCATTCCACATTCCATTCCGCATTCAATTCCATTCCATTCCACATCCCATTGGACATTCCACTCCATTCCATTCCACATTCAATACTTCATTTCATTCCACATTCCATTCCACATTCCATTCCACTTTCCATTACACATTCCATTCCACATTCCATTCCTTGTTCCCTTGCATTTCACTTTCCATTCCACATTCCTTTCTATTCCATTCTGCATTCCATTTCATTCCATTCCACATTCCATTCCAAATTTCATTTCACTTTCCTTTCCATTCCATTCCATTCCACATTCCATTCCATTCCATTCCAGTCCACATTCCATTCCATTTCATTCCATTCCAAGTTCAATTCCATTCAACATTTCATTCCACATTCCATTACACATTCCATTCCATTCTATTCCACATTCCATTCCATTCCATTCCACATTACATTCCATGCCATTCCACATTCCATTCCACTTTCCATTCCACATTTCTTTCACTGTTCAATTCCATTCAATTCCACGTTCCATTCCATTCCATTGCATTCAACGTTCCATTCCATTCCGTTCAATTCCACATTCCATTCCATTGCATTGCTTTCCACATTCCATTCCATTCCATTCCACATTCCATTCCATTCCGTTCCCTTCCTTATTACAGTCCTTTCCATTCCACAATCCATTCCATATTCCATTCCATTGCATTCCATTTCACATTCCATTACACATTCCTTTACATTCCATTCCACATTCCTTTCTATTCAACTCCGCCTTCCATTCCACATTCCATTCCATTCCATTCCACTTTCCTTTCCATTCCATTCCGTTCCACTTTCCACTCCATTCCATTCCGTTCCACATTCCATTCCATTCCATTCCACTTTCCATTCCACATTCCATTCCATATTACAGTCCTTTCCATTCCACATTCCTTTCCACTTTCCATTCCATTCCATTCCACATTCCATTCCACTTTCCTTTCCATTCCATTCCACATTCCATTCCACATTACATTGCATTCCATTCGACATTCTTTCCATTCAACTTCACCTTCCATTCAACATTCCTTTCCATTCAACTCCACCTTCCATTCCACATTTCTTTCCATTCCATTCCACATTACATTGCACATTCTATTCCACATTCTATTCCATTCCATTCGACATTTTATTCCACGTTCCATTCCATTGATCCACGTTCCATTCTACGTTACTTGCCACATTCCATTCCACGTTTCATTCCACATACCATTCCGTTCCATTCCACATTCAATTCCGTTCCATTCCACATTCCATGCTACATTTCTTTCCATATTCCACTCCACATTCCATTCCACATTCCATTCCACATTGCATTCCCCATTCCATTCCACATTCCATTCCATGTTCCATTACTTTCCACTTACCATTCCACATTCAATTCTGTTGCATTCCACATTCCATTTCATTCCATTCCACATTCCATTCCAAATTCCGTTTCACCTTCCATTCCATTCCATTCCATTCCACATTCCATTCAATTGTATTCCAATCCACATTCCATTCCATTCCATTCCATCTTCCATTCCATTCGTCATTCCATTCCATTCCATTCCACATTCCATTCCACATTCCATTCAACATTCCATTGCACATTCCGTTCCATTCCATTCTATTCCACATTCCTTTCCCTTCCATTCCATTCCATTCCACATTCAATTCCACTTTCCATTCCTCATTCCTTTCCCCATTCAATTCCATTCAATTCCACGTTCCATTCAATTCCATTGCATTCAACATTCCCTTCCATTGCATTCAACATTCCCTTCCATTCCATTCAATTCCAAGTTCCATTCCATTCCATTGCATTCCTCATTCCCTTCCGTTACATTCCACATTCCCTTCCATTCCATTCCATTCCAAATTCCATTCCATTCCATTCCAATCCACATTCCATTCCATTCCATTCCAAGCTCTGTTCCATTCCACATTCCATTCAATTCCATTCTACATTCCATTCCACATTCCATTACACATTCACTTCCATTCGGTTCTATGCCACAATCCATTCCATTCCATTCTACATTCTATTCCCCGTTCAATTCCATTCAATTGCACATTCCATTTCATTCCATTCCACATTCCATTCCCTGTTCAATTCTATTCAATTGCACATTGCATTTCATTCCATTCCATTGAATTCCACGTTCCA
Source organism: Pongo pygmaeus (assembly GCF_028885625.2). NCBI lineage: Eukaryota > Metazoa > Chordata > Mammalia > Primates > Hominidae > Pongo > Pongo pygmaeus. Next base: position 7,126,366 of record NC_072385.2, read on the forward strand.
GTCATTTCCATTTCACATTCCATTCCCTTCCATTCCACATTCCATTCCATTCAATTCCACATTCCATTCCATTCCATTCCCATTCCATTCCACATTGCATTCCATTCCATTCCACTTTCAATTTCATTCCATTCCAATTCATTCCACATTCCATTCCACATGGCAAACCATTCCATTCCATTTCATTCCACATAAGATTCTATTCCATTCCACATTCCAATCCCCATTCCACTCTATTCCATTCCTTTGCACATTCCATTCCACATTCCATTTCATTCCATTTCAAATTCAATTTCATTCCATTCCATTCCACATTCCATTCCACATTCCATTTCTTTCCATTTCACATTCCTTTGCATTCCTTTCCACATTCCATTCCGCCTTCAATTCCATTCCATTCCACATTGCATTGGACATTCCATTGTGTTCCATTCCACATTTCTTTCCGTTGCATTTCTCATTCCATTCTAATCCATTCCACGTACCTTTCCACGTTCCATTCCAGTTTCCATTTCACATGCCATTTCACTTGGCATTCCATTCCATTCCAATTTCCATTCCACATTCAATTCAGTTCCATTCCACATTCCATTCCATTCCTTTACACACTGCAGTCCACATTGCATTCCACATTCCTGTCCAATTTAGATTCCATTCCATTCCACTTTCCATTCCATTCCATCCCATTCCATTCCACATTCCATTCCAGATTCCATTATTTTCCACTCCATTCCATATTCAATTTCATTCAGTTCCACATTCCATTCCATTCCATTCCACATTCCATTCCATTTCTTTGCATTCACCATTCTATTCCATTCCACTTCCCACTCCATTCAATTGCAAATTCCGTTCAGTTCCATTCCATTCCATTATATTCCACATTCCATTCCATTCCATTCCGTTAAACGTTCCGTTCCACTTCATTCCATTCAACATTCTATTCCATTCTGCAATGCATTCCATTTCATTCCATTCCACATTCTATTCCATTCCACATTTCACTGCATTCCATTCCACACTCCAGTCAATTCCATTCCATTCCATTCCACATTCCATTCCATTCCATTCCACATTCCTTTCAACATTCCATTCTACGTTCCATTCCAAGGTATATTCAGTTAAATTCCACGTTCCATTCCACATTATACTCCATTCTTTACAAGGTTCCATTTCACATTATATTCCACAATCCTTTCCATTCCATTCCATTCCATTCCATTCCACATTCCATTCCACATTCCATTGCATTCCATACCACATTCCTTTCCACGTTCCATTCCACGATCCATTAAACGTTCCATTCCATTCCTTTCTACGTTCCATTCCATTATATTCGACATTTCTTTCCACATTCCATTTCACATTCCATACCTCTTTCCCTTTGACATACCACTTCATAAACTTCCACGTTCCGTTCCACATTCCTTTGCACATTCCATTCCATTCCACTGCACATTCCATTCCGTTACATTGCACGTTCCATTGCACCTTCCATTCCATTCCACATTCCATTACACATTCGATTCCATTCCACATTCCATTACATTCCATTGCACATTCCATTCCATTTCATTCCATTCAATTTCATTCCATTCCACATTCTATTCCATTCCACATTCCATTCCATTCCACATACCATTCCACTGTATTCTATTCCATTCCATTCCACATTCCATTCCATGCCACGCCATTCCACATTCGATTCCATTACACATTCCATTCCATTCAATTGCTCTTTCCATTCCATTCATTTATTGCATTCCACTCCATTCCATTCCACATACCATTATATTCGACATTCCATTCCACATTCCATTCCACGTTCCATTCCACGTTCCATTCCATTCCATTCCATTCCATTCCACTTTCCATTCCGTTACATTACACGTTGCATTCCACATTCCATTGCCTGTGCCATTCCACATTCCGTGCCACATTCCATTTCACGTTCCATTCCACTTTCCATTACAAGTTCCATTCCATTACATTCCACTTTCCATTCCACATTCCATTCCACATTCCATTCCACAATCCATTCCGTTCCATTCTGTTCCATTCCACATCCTATTCCACATTCCATTCCTCATTCAATTTCATTCCATTCCACTTTCCATTCCACATTTCATTCCAGGTTGCATTCCAGATTCCATTCCACGTTCCACTCCAATTTCCCTTCAAAATTCCATTCCACGTTCCACTCCATTCCATTCCATGTTCCGTTGCACATTCCATTCCATTCCATTAAACTTTCTATTCCACATTCCTTTTTGTTCCATTCCACATTCCATTACATTCCATTCCAGATTCCATTGCACATTCCATTCCATTCAATTTCACATTCCATTCCAAATTCCATTCCATTCCATTCCACTTTCCATTCCACGTTTCATTCCATTCCATTGCATGTTCCATTCCACGTTCCATTCCAGTCAATTCCACGTTCCGTTCCACATTCCATTGCATTCAATTCCTTATTGCATTTCACATTCCATTCCACATTCCATTCCAAATTCCTTTCCATTCCATTCCTCATTAAATTCCACGTTTTATTCCACGCACCATTGCACGTTCCATTCCACGTTCCATTACATTCGATTCCACGTTCCGTTAAACATTCCATTCCACATTCCGTTCCACTTTCCATTCCATTCCATTCCATTCCATTCCATTCTACATTCCATTCAAAATTCCTTTCCACATTTCATTCCATTGCATTCCAATTTCCTTTCCACGTTCCATTCCATGTTAAATTCTATGTTCCATTCGATTTCATTCAATTCCACGTTCCATTACATTCCATTCCACATTTCTTTCCATATTGCATTTCACATTACATTCCACATTCCATTTGAAATGGCATTGCATTCCATTCCGCATTGCATTCTACATTCCTTTGCGCATTCCATTCCATTCCATTGCGCATTCCATTCCACATTCCATTCCATTACATTCCATATTCCATTCTACATTCCAATCCATTCGATTCCACATTCCATTCAACGTTCCATTCCAAGCTCCATTTCATTCCATTCCACATTCCATTCCACGTTTCATTTCACATTCCATTGCACATTCCGTTTCCGGTTCCATTCCATTCCATTCCATTCCATTTTGCATTCTACATTCCATTCCACATTCCTTTCCATTCCATTTCACATTACATTCCACTTTCCATTCTACGTTCATTTCCACATTCCATTCCGCTTTCCATTCCATTCCATTCCCCTTTTCATTCCACGTTCCATTCCACAGTCCATTCCACATTCCATTCCACATTCCACTGCGTTCCGTTCCACGTTTCATTCCACATTCCATTCCCTATTTCTTGGCACATTCCTTTCAATTCCTTTCCACATTCCATTGCACATTCCTTTCATTTCCATTCCCCGTTCCATTCAACCTTCCATTCCACGTTCTATTCCACTTTCCATTCCTCGTTCAATTCCATTCCATTCCACATTCTATTCCATTCAATTCCACGTTCCATTTCATTCCGTTGCACGTTCCCTTCCACATTCCATTCCACAATCCATTGCGTTCCATTCCACATTCCATTCCACATTCCATTCCATAGTCCTTTGCACATTCGTTTACTTTCCATTCCACATGTCATTCCACAGTCCATCCTACTTTCCATTCCACGTTCCCTTCCATTCCATTCGACATAAAATTACACATTCCATTGCATTATATTTGACATTCCATTACACATTCCATTTCATATTGCATTCCGTTCCATTACACATTCCATTCCACAATACATTCCACATTCCATTCCACATTCCATTTCGTTCCATTCCACATTCCTTTCACATTCCTTTCCTCATTGCTTTCCACATTCCATTCCACATTCCAATCCACACTCCATTCCACATTCCATTCCACAATCCTTTCCGTACCATTCCACATTCCTTTCCACATTCCATTCCACATTCCATTTCAATCCATTCCACATTCCATTCCACATTTCGTTCCATTGCATTTCACATTCCATCCCGTTATATTCCAACTTCCTTTCCACATTCCTTTCCACATTCCGTTCCACATTCCTTTTCACATCCCATTCCACATTCCATTCCATTCCTCATTCCGTTTCACATTCCATTCCATTCCATTCCACATTCATTCCACATTCCAATCCATTCCTTTCCACTTTCCATTTCACATTCCATTCTGTTCCATTCCACATTCATTGGACATTCCATTCCACATTCCATTCCACATTCCATTCCACATTCCATACCATTCCATTCCACATTCCATTCCATTCCATTGCACATTCCATTTCACATTCCATTCCACATTCCATTCCATTCCTTTCCACATTCCATTCCACATTCCATTTAACGTTTCATTCCTCTCCATTCCACGTTGCATTGCCCTTTCCATTCCACGTCCTATTCCATTTCATTTCACATTCAATTCCACAGTGAGTTACATTCAATTTCACGTTCCATCCTACATTACATTCCACATTCTATTCCACATTCTATTCCGTCCATTCCCCATTCCATTCCACACTCCATTCCACATTCCATTCCACATTCTATTCCGTTCCATTCCACATTCCTTTCCATATGCCATTACACATTCCATGGCACATTCCATTCCGTTCCATTCCACATTCCTTTCCAGATTAAATTCCACGTCCATTCCACATTCCATTCAATTCCATTCCAGATTCCACTTCACATTCAATTCCGCAATCATTCCACATTCCATTCCATTCCATTCCAGATTCCATTTCACATTCCATTCCACAATACATTCCACATTCAATTGCACACGCCATTCCACATTCCATTACATATTCCATTACTTTCCATTCCACAAACCTTTCCAGATTCCATTCCCCATTCCATTCCACATTCCATTTCATAACATTCCACATTCCATTCCATTCCAATCCACTTTCCTTTCCACGTTCCTTTACATTCTATTCCACATTCCATTCCATTCCATTCCATGCTACATTCCATGTTCTTGTCCACGTTTCATTCCACGTTCCATACCACGTCCCATTTCATTCCATTCCACTTTACTTTCCTTTCCATTTCACATTGCATTCCACATTCCATTCCATTCCATTTCACATTCCATTTCACTGTCCATTCCACATTACATTCCACACTACATTCCACATTCAATTTCACATTCCATTCCTTTCCATTCCACATTCATTTCCACATCCCATTCCATATCCCATTCCATTCCTTTCCACATCCCATTCCACTTTCCATTCCATTCCATTTCACATACCATTCCGTTCAATCCCACATTCCATTCCACATTCCTTTCCACATTCTGTCCCACATTCAATTCTATATTCCGTTCCATTCCATTCCACACTTGATTCCATTTCATTCCACTTTCAATTCCACATTCCATTTCATTCCGTTCCACATTCCAATCCATTCCATTTCACACTCCATTCCGTTCCCTTCCACATTCGTTTCCACATTCCATTCCACCGTCCATTACACATTCCAACCCACATTCCATTCCACATTCCAATCCATTACTTTTCTTATTCAATTCCCCTCCATTCCACATTCCTTTCCACATTCCATTCCACATTCCATTCCACATTCCATTCCGCATTCCGTTCCACATTCCATTCCACATTCCATTCCATTTCCTTTCATTCCACATTCCATTCCTTTCCATTCCACGTTACATTCCACGTTCCTGTCCACGTTCCTTTCCAAGTTCCATTCCAGGTTGCAATCCATTCCATTCCACGTTCCATTCCATGTTCGATTCCACATTTCAATTCACATTCCTTTACACGTTCCATTCCATTCCATTCCTCGTTCCATTAAGCATTCCATTGCACATTCCATTCCACGTTCCATTCCACATTCCATTCCACTTCCCATTCCTTTCCATTCCACGTTCCCTTTCATTCCCTTCCATGATCCATTTCATTCCATTCCACATTCCATTATACATTCAATTTCACATTTCATTCCACATTGCATTCTATTCCAATCCACATTGCATTCCTTTCCATTCTACGTTCCATTCCGTTCCACATTCCAATACATTCCATTCCACGTTCCATTTCATTGCATTAAACATTCCATTCCACATTGCATTACAGTCCATTCCATTCCACTTTCCATTCCACATTCAATTCCACATTCCATTCCCCATTCCATTCCATTTCATTCCACATTCCATATTATTCCCAGCCATTCCACATTGCATTCCATTCCATTCCACATTCCATTACATTCCATTCCACATTGCATTCGATATAGCACTCCACATTCCATTCCATTCCATTCCACATTCCATTTCATTCCATTCCACATTCAGTTCCATGCAATTCCACATTCCATTCAACATTCCATTTCACATTCGATTCCACATTCCATTCCATTCCTTTCCACATTCCATTCCACATTGCATTTAAAGTTCCATTTGTTTCCATTTCATGTTCCATTGCACGTCCCATTCCATTTCTCTCCACGTTTAATTCCACAGTCAATTCCATTCCATTTCACGTTCCATGCTACAATCCATTCCACATTCCCATCCACGATCCATTCCGTCCATTTCACATTCCATTCCACATTACATTCCACATTCCTTTTCGTTCCATTTCACATTCCAATACACACTCCATTCCACATTCCTTTGCACATTCCATTCCGTTCCATTCCACGTTCCTTTCCACATTCCATTCCTCATTCCACTCCACATTCCATTAAATTCCTTTCCACATTGCATTCCACAACCCACTACATTCCATTCCACATTCCATTCCATTCTATTCCACAGTCCTTTCCACATTCCATTCCACATTCCATTCCATTAAATTTGAGATTCCATTCCACATTCCATTCCACACTACATTCCGTTCCATTACACATTCCATTCCACATTCCATTCCATTCCAATCCATATTCCGTTGCACATTCCATTCCATTCCATTCAACATTCCATTCCATTCCACATTGCATTCTATTCCACATTCCCTTCCATTCCAGTCGACGGCATTCCATTTTCAATTACAGATTCCATTCCATTCCATTCCATATTCCATTCCATTCCATTCCATTCCACCTTCCATTACATTCCATTCCGCCTTCCATTCCACATTCCATTCCATTCCACATTCAATTAAATTCCATTCCACATTCCATTGCATTCCATTCCATATTCCATTCCATTCCATCCCACACTGCATTCTCTTACATTCCAAATTCCATTCCGTTCCATTTCACATTCCATTCCATTCCTTTCCATCCCTTTCCACTTTTCATTCCATTCCATTTCACATTCCATTCCGTTCCATTCCACATTCCATTCCACTCCATTCCACATTCAATTCCATTGAATTCCAATTTCAATTCCGTTACATTCCACATTCCATTCCATTGCATTCCACGTTCCGTTCCATTCCATTCCAAGTTGCATTCCCTTCAATTCCGCGTTCCATTCCATTCCATTCCATATTCCATTCCATTCCATTCCACTTTCCATTCCATTCCATTCCACATTCCATTCAACTTTCCATTCCATTCCATTCCACATTCCATTCTGTATTCCTTTCCTTTCCATTCCACTTTTCATTACACATTCCATTCCATCACCTTCAACATTCCATTCCATTCCACGTTCAATTCCACTTACCATTCCAAATTCCATTCCATTCCATTCCACATTCCATTCCATTGCATTCTATTCCACATTCCATTCCATTCCATTTCACGTTCCATTTCACATTCCATTACATTCCATTCCATGTTCCATTCCACATTACATTCCACATTACGTTCCATGTTCCACTCCACGTTCCATCCATTCAATTCGTTGTTCCATTACACGTTCCATTCCACAATGCATTGCACATTCCATTACATATTCCATTCCACTTTCCATTCCACGTTCCATTCCACGTTGCGTTCCATGCCATTATACGTTCCATTACACATTCCATTCTCCATTCAATTCCACTTTCCATTTCATTCTATTCCACATTCCATTCCATTCCTTTCCACATTCCAATCCTTTCCGCTTTCCAGTGCAGATTCCTTTCAACGTTGCATTCCATTCCATTACACTTTCCATTCCACGTTCCATTCCCTGTCCTATTCCATTCCATTCCATTCCATGTTCTGCTCCACATTCCATTCGATTTCATTTCACGTTCCATTCCACAATTCCATTACAAATTCCACTCCACTATGCATTTCATTCCATTCCACATTCGCTTCCACTCTCCACTCCTTATTCCATTCCACATTCCATTCCGTTCCATTCCACAATCCATTCCACATTCTATTCCACATTTCATTCCATATTGCATTCCATTCCATTCCACATTCCTTTCCATTCCACTCCCCTTTCTATTCCACATTGCATTACCCGTTCCATTCCACTTTCCATTCCACATTCCATTCCATTCCATTAAACGTTACTTGCCATATTCTATTCCATTCCGTTCCAGTTTCCTTTCCGCATTCAATTCCACATTACTTCCGTTCCATTCCACATTCCATTTCACATCCCATTCCACATTCCTTTCAATTCCATATTCCATTAATCATTCCATTCAACATTCCATTCCACATTCCGTTCCACATTCCTTTCCATTCCATTGCACATTTCATTCCACATTCCATTCCGTAACATTCCACTTTCCATTCTACATTCCATTCCACGTTCTATTCCATTCCATTTTACATTGCATTACAAGTTCCTTTCCATTCCATTCGACGTTCGTTTGCACGTTCCATTCCACATTCCTTTCCACATTCTATTCCAACTTCCATTACATGTTCTATTCCATTCCATTCCATATTCCATTCCACGTTCTATTCCATTACATTCCACGTTCCATTGCACATTCCATTCCATTCCATTCCATATTTTATAGCATTACATTTCATGCCGCAATTCATTCAGCATTCCATTCCAGTTTCCATTTCACATTGCAATCCACATACCATTCAATTCCATTCCACATTTCATTCCAATCCATGTTCCCTTCCACGATGCATTCCACGTTCCACTTCACGTTCCATTCCGTTCCATTTCACGTTGCATTCCACATTCCATTCCATTCCATTCCACTTTCCCTTCCAATTACCAGTCCACATTCCATTCCTCTTTCCATTCCACATTCCATTCCATGTTCCATTCCATGTTCCATTCCATTCCAATCCAAGTCTCTTTCCACACTCCATTGCACTTTCCATTAAAATTTCCATTCCACATTCCATTCCACGTTCGATTCCACGTTCCATTCCATACCAATTCCGCGTTCCATTCCACATTCCATTCCACATTCCATTCCACATTCCATTCCATTCCATTGCACATTCCATTCCACATCACATTCCATTCCATTCCACGTTATATTCCACGTTCCATTCCATTCTATTCCACTTTTCATTCCACGATCCGTTCCACATTCCTTTACACTTTCCATTCCTTTCCATTCCACGTTCCTTTCAATTCCATTTCACGTTCCATTCCGCATTCCATTGCACATTCCATTTCACGTTCCATTCCTCCTTCCATTCCACGTCCCTGTCCATTCCATTCCATGTTCCATCCCGTTCCATCCCACGTTCCATTTCATTCAATTCCACATTCCATTCTACATTCCTTGTCACATTCCATTCCACTTTCCATTCCACATTCCATTCTATTTCATTCCGTTCCACATTCCATTCCATTCTGTCACATTCCAGTCCACATTCCACTACATACTATTCCATTCCACATTCCTTTCATTTCCACACCACATTCCTTTTCATTCCATTCCACATACCACTCCTTTCCATTCAATATTTCCTTCAATTCCATTCCATTCCACTTTCCATACCATTACATTTCACATTCCATTGCTTTCCATTCCACATTCCGTTCCATTCTGTTTCACATTCCATTCCATTCCATTCCATTACACATTCCATTCCGCTTTCCATTACCTTCCAATCCACATTCCCTTCCATTCCTTTGCACGTTCCATTCCACGTTCCAGTCCACGTTCCTTTCCACGTTCCATTTCACGTTCAATTCCATTCCATTCCACATTCCATTCTAGGTTCATTTCCATTCCATTCCACATTCAATACAATTCAATTCCAATGGATTCCACATTGCATTACATTCCATTCCACATTCCATTCCACATTCCATTCCACATTCCATTCCACATTCCAATCCATTCCATTCCACATTGCATTCCACATTCCATTCCACATTCAATTCCATTCCACACCACATTCCATTCCACGTTTCATTCCACAATCCTTTCCACTTTCATTTCCACCTGCCATTGCACATTCCATTCCACGTTCCATTCCACGTTCCATTCCACGTTGCATTCCACATTCCACTCCACGTTCCACTCCATTTCATTCCACATTCCATTCCATTCCATTGCACACTCCATTCCACATTCCATTCCATTCCACTCCACATTACATTTCATATTCCATTCCATTCCTTTCCACATTCCGTTCCACATTCCATTCCATTCCATTCTACTCCACATTCCATTTCGTTCCATTCCACTTTCCGTTCCAATCTATTCCACATTCCAATCCACATTCCATTTCACATTCCATTGCACTTCCCTTTCCATTCCATTCTACATTCCATTCCAATCAATTCCACATTCCTATCAATGCAATTCCACATTCGATTCCTTTCCATTTCATTCCGAATTCCATTCCACTTTCCTTTCCACGTTCCATTCCATTTCATTCCATATTCCACTCCATTCTATTCCACATTCCATTCCATTCCATTTCACATTCCATTCCATTCCATTCCATTCCACATTCCATTCCATTCCATTCCGCATTCCATTCCATTCCAATCTGCATTGAATTCCATTCCATTCAATATTCAAATCCTTTCCATTCCACTCCATTGCATTCCACATTCCATTCCATTCTGCCTTGAATTCCACTCCACTCAGTATTGAAATCCTTTCCATTCCCCTCCATTGCATTCCACATTCCATTCCATTCCATTTCACACTCCACTCCATTGAATGCCACATTCCATTCCCTTCCATTCCATTCCATTCCGCATTCCACTCCATTCCATTCCGCATTCCACTCCATTCCATTCCTTTCCGTTCCAAATTCCGTTCCATTCCTTTCCATTCCACAATCCATTCCATTTCATTCCTCATCCCATTCCATTCATTTTATTTCTATCGTATCTTCCATACCATTCCATTCCATTTCACATTCCATTCCACATTCCATTCCATTCTTTTCTGCATTCCATTCCATTCCACTCCACATTCCATTCCACGTTACTGTCCACATTCCATTGCACTTTCCATTCCACGTTTCATTCCACATTCCATTCCATTCCATTCCACATTCCATACCATACCATTCCATTTCATTCCACATTCCATTCCATTCATTTCCACTCCAAATTCCATTCCATTCCTTTCCATTTCATTCCACATTCCATTCCTTTCCATTCCTCATTCCATTCCACATTCCATTTAACATTCCATTCCATATTTCATTGCACATTCCATTCCATGTTCCATTCCATTCCATTCCACGTTCCATTCCATTCCAATCCATGTTCCATTCCACATTCCATTCCGCGTTGTATTCCAGTTTGCATTCCACGTTCCATTCCACTACATTTCATTCCACGTTCCATTCCATCTTCCATTTCATTCCATTGCATTCCAGATTCCATTCAACATTCCATTCCACGTTCCATTTCACTTTCCTTTCCACGTTCCTTTCCACGTTCCCTTCCATGTTTCATTCCATGTTCCATTCCACATTCCATTCCATTCCATTGCACATTCCATTCCAAATTCCCTTCCACATTCCATTCCACATTCTATTCCATTCCATTCAACATTCCATTCCACATTCCATTCCACATTCCATTCCTCATTGCATTCAACATTCCATTCCATTCCATTCCATTCCAGTATCTATTCCACTTTCCATTCCACATTCCATTCCACATACCATTACGTTCCATTCCACATACCATTTCGTTCCTTTCCATTCCATTCCACTTTCGATTCCACATTCCATTCCAAATTCCATTGCATTCGTGCTCACATTCCATTCAATTTTTCCATTCCATTCCATTCTACATTCCACTCCATTCCAATCCACATTCCATTCAATTCCATTGCACATCCGTTCCACAGTCCATTCCATTCCATTCCACATTGAATTCCACATTCCATTCCATTCCATTCCACGTTCCATTCCATGACCAACTCCACATTCCATTACACGTTCCATTACATTCCATTTCACTATCCATTCCAGGTTCCATTCTATTCCATTCCACGTTCCATTCCGCATTCCATTCCACATTCCATTCCTCCTTTCATTCTATAGTTCATTCCACATTCCATTCCATTCCACTTTCCACTCTTACATACCATTCCACCTTCCGTTCCATTCCATTTCACATCCTATTCCATTCCAATCCACATTCCTTTCCATTCCATTCCATTCCTTTCCATTCCATTTCACATTCCATTGCATTCCATTCCACCTTCCATTCCATATATCATTCCATTCCATTCCACATTCCATTCCATTTCATTTCACAATGCATTCCACATTCCATTGCATTCCATTTCACATTCCATTCCATTCCACCTTCCTTTCCATTCCATTCCATTTTGCTTTCCATTCCTCTCCACGTTCCATTCCACGTTCCATTAGACTTTTCTTTCCACGTTGCATTTCACGTTGCATTCCAAGTTCCATTCCATTCCATTCCACATTTCATTCCACATTCCATTCCATTCCTTTCCACCTTCCATTCCACCATCCTTTCCACCTTCCATTCCAGATTCATTCCATTGCATTCCACATTCCATTCTACATTCCATTCCACATTCCGTTCTGAATTCCATTCCAATTTCCACTCCATTCCATTCCATTCCACCTTCCATAGTGTTCCATTTCACATCCCATTCCATTCCATTCAACATTCCATTCCATTCCTTTCCATTACATTTCCCATTCCATTTCATTCCAGCGTCCTTTCCATTCCATTTCAAATTACTTTCCATTCCTCCCCACGTTCCATTCCATGTTCCATTCAACTTTTCTTTCCACGTTGCATTTCACGTTCCATTCCAGTTTCCATTCCATTCCATTGAACATTCCATTCCACATTCCATTCTACATTCCATTCCACATTCCATTCCATTCCATTCCAATTTCCACTCCATTCCATTCCATTCCACCTTCCATAGTGTTCCATTTCACATCCCATTATATTCCATTCCACATTCCATTCCACATTCCATTCCATTGCATTCCACATTCCATTCCATTCTTTTCCACATTCCATTACATACATTTTCACATTTGATTCCATGTTACTTTCCATTCCATTCCTTTTCACATTCCATTCCTTTCCATTCCACATTCCTTTCCACATTCCATTCCATTCCATTCCACATTCCATTCCACTTTCCATTCCACTACATTCCACATTCCATTCCAAATTGCGTACCATTCATTTCCACATTCCATTCCATTACATTCCACGTTTCATTCCACTCCATTCCACCTTCCATTCCATTCCATTCCACATTGCATTCCATTGCATTCCACGTTCCATTCCACGTTCCACTCCAGTTTTCACTCAACATTCCATTCCATTCCATTCCACGTTCCATTTCACATTCCATTCCATTCCACATTCCTTTCCATTCCATTGCTTTTCACATTTCACTCCATTAAATTCCATTTCACTTTCCACTCCATTCCATTCCATTTCACCTTCCATTCCACATTCCATTCCATTCCATTCCACATTCCATTCCAATCCAATCCATTGCATTACATTCCTTTCCACAGTCCATTCCATTCCATTCCATGGCATATTCAATTCCATGACATTTCAATTTCCATTTCACTCCATTCCATTCCATTCCACATTCTTTTGCATTGCATTCTACATTCCCTTACTTTCCCTTCCACTTTCCATTCCAGTCCATTCCACGTTCCTTTCCACATTCAATTCCACATTCCATACCATATTCCATTCCATTCAATTCCACAATCCATTCCAAATTCCATTTCGTTGCGTTCCACATTCCATTCTACATTCCATTACATTCCACATTCTACTCCATTCCATTTTCCACTCATTTCGTTTCCATTCCACATTCCACTCCATTCCGTTCCACATTCTGTTCCACATTGAATGCCACATTGCAATTCATTCCATTCCACACTGCATTCCACATGGCAATAAACATTCCATTTTACATTGCACTACATTCCTTTCTATTCCACACTACATTGCAATCTACTCCATCTTCCTTTCCATCCCATTACAAATTCCAATCCACTTTAATTTCCACATTCCAATCCACATTTCATTCCACGTTCCATTCCTTTCCATTCCACATTCCTTTCCACATTCCATTCCATTCCTTTCCACATTCCAGTCCACTTTCCATTCCACTACATTCCACGTTCCATTCAAAATTCCATACCATTCATTTCCACATTCCTTTCCATTGCAGTCCACATTCCATTCCACACCATTCCACCTTCCATTCTATTCCATTCCACATTGCATTCCATTGCATTCCACGTTACATTCCACTTTCCACTCAACTTTCCATTCCATTCCATTCCAGGTTCCATTTCACTTTCCATTCCACATTCCATTCCATTCCAGTCCACTTTCCATTCCATTCCATTTCACATTCCATTCCATTCCATTAAATTGCAGTCCAGAATCCATTCCATTAGAATCCACATTCCATTCCATTCCATTCCACATTGCATTCTACATTCCATTCCACATTCCATTCTGCATTCCATTCCACATTCCATTCCATTCCATTCCACTTTCCACTCCATTCCATTCCACTTTCCACTCCATTCCATTCCATTCCACCTGCCATTCCTTTCCATTTCACATCCCATTCGATTCCAATCCACTTTCCACTCCATTCCAATCCATTCCATTTCACATTCCACTCCATTCCACTTTACATTTCATATATCATTCCATTCCATTCCACATTCCATTTCTTTCAATTCCACATTCCATTCGATTCCATTACATTGAATTAAACAT
The DNA here is from genome assembly GCF_028885625.2 of Pongo pygmaeus. NCBI lineage: Eukaryota > Metazoa > Chordata > Mammalia > Primates > Hominidae > Pongo > Pongo pygmaeus. Next base: position 7,141,453 of record NC_072385.2, read on the forward strand.
TCCATTCCACGGTCCATTCCACGTTACATTCCACGTTCCTTTCCACTCTCCATTCCACTTTAGATTTCACTATCCATTCCACGTTCCATTCCATTCCATTCCACTTTCCATTCCACATTTCATTCCATTGCATTCCACATTCCATTCCATTCCATCCCACATTCCATTCCAGATTCCATTCCATTGCATTCCACATTAGATTCCATTCTTTTCCACATTCTATTCTACACATTTTCACATTCCATTCCATTCCACATTCCATTCCATTCCTTTTCGCATTCCATTCCTTTCCATTCCACATTCCATTCCATTCCATTCCACATTTCATTCCACTTTCTGTTCCGTTACATTGCAGATTCCATTCCAAATTCCATACCATTCATTTCCACATTCCATTCCATTACATTCCGCCTTCCATTCCACTCCATTCCACCTTCCATTAGATTCCATTCCACATTGCATTCCATTGCATTCCACTTTCCATTCCACTTTCCACTCAACGTTCCATTCCATTCCATTCCACGTTGCATTTCATGTTCCATTTAACATTCCATTCCATTCCATTCCACATTCCATTCCTTTCCATTCCATTTCACATTTCCCTCCGTTAAATTCCATTTCACATTCCACTCCATTCCATTCCATTTCTCCTTCCATTATACATTGCATTCCATTCCATTCCACATTCCATTCCAATCCATTCCATTCCATTACATTCTTTCCACAGTCCATTCCATTCCATTCCTTTCCACATCCCATTGCATTCCATTCAATTGCACATTTAATTCCATTGCACATTTAATTCCATTCCATTTCATATTCCATTCCCTTGCATTCCACATTCCATTGCATTCCGTTCCACATTCCATTCCACGTTCCACTCATTTCCATTCCACATTCCATTCCACATTCCATTCCTTTCCATTTCATTCCATTCCACTTTCCATTCCATTCCTTCCCATTCCACGTTCCATTCCACTGCATTCCACTTTCCCTTGCGTTACATTCTACATTTCTTTCCATTGCTTTGCACTTTCCATTTAATTCCATTCTTCTTTCCATTACATTCCATTCCACATTCCATTCCACATTCCATTCCATTCAATTCCATTCCATACCGCAATCCATTCCATTCCATTCCACATTCCATTCCATTCCACTTTCCATTCCACTTTCCTTTCCATTCCATTCCACAAAACTTTCCATTCCGTTCCAAAATTGCATTGAATTCCATACCACATTCCATTGTATTTCACGTTCAATTCCATTCCATTCCATTCCATTCAGGTTCACTTTCTATTCGACAACACTCCACATTCCATTCCATTCCATTCCATATTCCGTTCCAAACTGCATTCCACATTGCATTCTACATTCCATTCCACAATCCTTTCCATTCCATTCCACATTCCACTCCATTCCATTCCATTCCACATTCCATTCCATTCCATTCCACATTCAATTCCACATTCCACTCCATTCCATTCCATATTCCATTCCATTCCTTTCCACATTCCATTCCACTCCAATCCATGTTCCATTCCACTTTCCATTCCATTCTATACTATATTCTACTCCATTGCATTCCACATTCCATTACATTCCATTCCACTTTCCATTACATTCCATTCCACGTTCTGTTTCATTCCATTCCATATTCCGTTTCCCTTTCCATTCCATTCCATTCCACATTCCATTCCATCTTCCATTCCACGTCGCATTCCACCATCCATTCCACGTTCCATTCCACCATCCATTCCACGTTCCATTCCAGATTAATTCCAATGCATTCCACATTCCATTAGATTCCATTCCATTTTCCATTACATTCCATTCCACGTTCCATTCCTTTCCATTCCATGTTCCGTTTCCCTTTCCATTCCATTGCATTCCACGTTCCATTCCATCTTCCATTGCACGTTCCATTCCACCATCCATTCCATGTTCCATTCCACCATCCATTCCATGATCCATTCCAGTTTAATTCCAATGCATTCCACATTCCATTCCACATTCCATTCCACATTCCATTCCACATTCCATTCTACATTCCATTCCACATTCCATTCCATTCCATTCCATTTTCCACTCCATTCCATTCGATTCCGCCTTCCATAGTATTCCATTTCACTTCTCATTCCATTCCATTCCACTTTCCATTCTATTGTAATCCATCCTATTCCACATTCCACTCCATTACATTCCCCATTCCATTCCACAATCCATTCCATATACCAGTCCACATTCCATTCCAATCCATTCCACCATCCGCTTCATTCCATTCCAGTCCACATTCCATTGCATTCCATTTCACTTTCCTTTCCATTCCAATGCACGTTTCATTCTGCAATCCATTCCATTCCATTCCACATTCCATTCCATTCCATTCCATTCCACATTCCACTCCATTATATTCGGCATTCCGTTCCGCATTCCATCACATATTCCAGTCCACATTGCATTCCACTCCATTCCACCATCCGCTTTATTCCATTCCATTCCACATTCCATGCCATTGCATGCCATTCCAGTTTCCATTTCACATTAATTTCCATTCAATTCCACATTCTATTCCATTCCATTCCAAGTTCCTTTGAATTCCAGTTTACATTCCATTCCATTCCATTTCATGTTCCATTCCATTCCATTAAATTATCGTCCAGAATCCATTCCATTGGAATCCACATTGCATTCCATTCTATTCCAACTTGCATTCCACGTTCCATTTCACATTCCAGTCTACATTCCTTTCCACATTATATTCCATTCCATTCCAATTTCCACTCCATTCCATTCCATTCCACCTTCCATTCCATTCCATTTCACATCCAATTCCATTCCAAACCACATTCCATTCCATTCCATTTCATTCCATTTCACATTCCATTCCATTCCACTTTACATTTCATATCATTCCTTTCCATTTCACATTCCATTGCCTTCCATTTCACAATGCATTCCACATTCCATTCCATACCTTTTCACATTCCATTCCATTTCACATTCTATTGCAATCCTTTTCACATTCCATTCCATTCCACTCCACATTCCATTCCACATAACATTCCATTCCAGTCCACATTCTATTCCTTTCCAATCCAGTCCACATTCCTTTCCAATCAATTCCATGAACCATTCTGCTTTCCCTTCCATTCCATTTAATTGAATTCCATTCCTTTCCATACCATTCCATAGCATTCCAATCCATTTCATTCCACATTCCATTCCATTCCATTTCATTCCACATTCATTCTATTCCATTACATTCCATTACATATTCGATTCCATTCCATTCCATTCCACAATCCATTCCATTTCATTCCACTTTACATTCCATTACATACCACATTCCATTCCACATTCCATTCCATTCCATTCCGCATTCCATTCTACATTCCAGTCCATTCCATTCCACATTCCGTTGAATTCCACTCTACATTCCATTTCACTTTCGACTCTACATTCCATTCCATTCCATTGCACATTCCATAAAATTCCATTCCGCCTTCCATTCCATTCCACATTCCGTTCCATTCCATTCCTTTCCATTCCAGTCCAAATTCCATTCTATTTCATTGCTCTTTCCATTCTATTCCATTCCACATTCCATTCCATTCCATTCCTTTCCATTCCACGTTCAATTCAATTCCATTCCATTCCACATTCCATTCCATTTCATTCCACATTCCGTTGCATATCATTCCACATTTCATTCCATTCATTTCCATTCCATTGCATTCCACATTCCATTCCATTGCATTCCATTCCGCAATCCATTCTATTCCATTACACATTCCATTCCATTCCATTCCATTCCTGTTTCCATTCCACATTACTTTCCATTCCATTCCACATTCCATTCCATTCCGTTTCAATTTCTATTACATTCTATTCCATTCCATTCCACATTCGGTTTCATTCAATTCCATATTTCATTCCATTCCCTTCCACGTTCCATTCCACTCCTTTAAACGTTCCGTTCCACATTCCATGCCAAACTCCATTCCACTTTGCATTCCATTACATTCCACATTCCATTCCATTCCCTTCCACATTACATTCCACATTCCATTACATTCAATTCCACATTCCTCTCCATTCCATTGCACATTTCAATACACATTCCACTTCATTCCATTCCACATTCCGTTACATTTTGCATTCCACATTCTATTCCTCTTACCATTTCATGACATTCCACATTCCACTCCATTCCGTTCCATTCCATATTCCATTCCACATTCCATTCCACATTCAATTCCACGCTCCATTCCATTCCATTCCATGTTCCATTCCACATTCCATTTCTTTTTATGTTCCACCTTCCATTATATGTTCCATTCCACATTCCTTTCCACGTTCCATTCCATTTTCCATTCCATTCCATTCCACATTAGATTCCACATTCCTTCCCATTCCATCCCTCATTCATTCCACATTCCATTCCATTCCATTCCACATTCCATTCCACGTTCCATTACACGTTCCATTCCATTCCATTCCACATTGCATTCCATTCTACATTCCATTCCATTTCATTCCATTCCACATTCCATTCCTTTCCGTTTCACATTCAATTCCATTCCATTCCACTTTCCATTGCACTCCATTCCACATTCTATTCCATTCATTTCCATTGCAATAAATTCCAAATCCCATTCCATTCCATTCCATTCCATAATCCATTCTATTTCATTCCACATTTCACTCCATTCCATTCCACTTTACATTCCACATTCCTTTCCATTGCAGAACACATTCCATTCCATTACATTCCAAATTAGATTGAATTCCTTTCCAAATTCCATTCCATTACATTTCACGTTCCATTCCATTCCATTCCAGTCCACATTCCAATCTATTATAATCCAAATTCCTTTCCATTCCATTCCTCATTGCATTCCACGTTCCATTCCACGTTCCATTTTACAATGCATTCCACATTCAATTCCATTCCATTCCACTTTCTATTCCACGTTCCATTATACAATGCATTTCACATTCCATTCCTTTCCATTCCACATTCCACTCCACTCCATTCCGCTCCACTTTCAGTTCATTTCCATTCCACTTTCCATTCCGTTTCATTCCAAATTCCACTACACGTTCCATTCCACATTCCTTTCCATTCCATTCCACATTGCATTCCATTCCATTACAATTTCCATTCCACATTCCTTTCCATTCCATTCCACATTGCATTATATTCCATTACACATTCCATTCCACATTCCATTCCATTCCATTTCACATTCACTTCCATTCAATTCCACATTCCATTCCACGTTCCTTTCCTTTCCATTCCACTTTCCATTCCACATTCTATTCCTTTCCATTCTGCATTCCATTCCATTCCATTCCATTCCATTCCATTCCATTCCATTCGACATTCCATTCCACATTTCATTCCACATTTCATTCCACTGTAATCCACATTCCATTCCACTGCATTCGAAATTCCATTTCTTTCCACTCCCCATTCCTTTCCACATTTCCTTTCATTCCATACCACATTCCATTCCATTACATTCCTCATTCCATTCCACTTTCCATTGCATTCTATTCAACATTCCATTCCACTCCATTCCACTTTTCATTCCACTTTCCTTTCATTCCATTCCACATTCCTTTCCTTTTCATTCCAAAATTGAATTGAATTCCATTCCACCTTTCATTGCATTTCACGTTTCATTCCATTCCATTCCTTTCCAGTTCACTTTCCATTCCACTACATTCCACATTCCATTTCATTCCATTCCACATTCCATCCGCATTGCATTCCACATTCCATTCTACATTCCATTCCACATTCCATTAAATTCCTTTCCACATTCCACTCCATTCCATTCCATTCCACATTCCATTCCATTCCACCTTCCATTCCACATTCCAATCCATTCCATTCCTCATTCCATTCCATTCCTTTCCACATTCCATTCAATTCCATTCCATTTTCCATTCCACTTTCCTTTCCATTCCGTACTACATTCCTTTCCATTCCTTTCTACATTCCATTAGATTCCATTCAACTTTCCATTCCATTCCATTCCACGTTCCATTCCATTCCATTCCATGTTCCATTTAACATTCCATTCCATTCCACTCCACTTTCCATTCCATCTTCCATTCCACGTTCCATTCTACCATCTATTCCACGTTCCATTCCAGTTTCATTCCATTGCATTCCACTTTCCATTGCACATTCCATTCCACATTCCATTCCACATTCCATTCCAGATTCCTTTCTACATTCCATTCCACATTCCATTCCATTCCATTCCAATTTCCACTCCGTTCCGTTCCATTCCACCTTCGATATTATTGCATTTCACTTCCCTTTACATTCCATTCCACATTCCATTCCATTGCATTCCATCCCATTCCACATTCCACTCCATTACATTCCACATTCCATTCCACATTTCATTCCACATTCCTTTTCATTCCATTCCACATTCCATTCCGTTCCATTCCACTTCCCATTCTGCATTCCATTCCATTCCATTGCATTCTATTCCATATACCATTCCACATTCCATTCCATTCCATTCCATTACATATTCCATTCCATTTCATTCCACATTCCATTCCACACTCCCTTCCATTTCATTCCATATTCCATTCCACATTCCATTCCTTTCCATTCCACATTCTATACCAATTCCCATTCCACAATACTTTCCGAATTCCATTTCATTCCACGATCCATTCCACTTTCCATTCCGCATTCCATTCCATTCCACGTTCCTTTCCACATTGCATTCCACGTTGTATTCCACATTCCATTCCAGTCGATTTCACATTCCATTCCACATTCCAGTCCATTCCATTCCACATTTCATTCCACCTCATTCCACATTCCATTCCACATTCCATTCCATTCCACAATACATTCCATTCCATGTTCCATTACACATTCCATTCCACTTTCCATTGCATTACAAGTTCCATTCCACAATCCATTCCATGTTCCATTTCACATTCCATTCCATTCCATTTAACGTTGAATTCAAGATTCCATTCCATTCCATTCCACATTCCATTTCATTACATTCCACATTTCATTCCACATTCCATTCCATTTCTTTCCACATTCCATTCCACATTCCATTGCATTCCATTGCACATTCCATACCACATTCCATTCCACAATCCGTGGCACATTCCATTCCATTCCACGATCCATTCCACTTTCCATTTCGCATTTCATTCCATTCTACGTTCTCTTCCACATTCCATTTTACATTGCATTCCACATTCCACTCCATGCAATTCCACGTTCCATTCCACATTGCTATCCTTTCCATTCCAAATTACTTTTGATCCCCTTCCAAATTCCTTTCCACCTTCCATTCCATTCCATTCCACTGTCCATTCCAAATTACATTCCAAAATCCATTCCACATTCTATTCCATTCCAAGTTACATTCCACAATCCATTCCACATTCCACTGCATTCCACGTTTCTTTCCACTTTGCATTGCCGGTACCATTCCATATTCCATTCCATTCCATTCCATTCCACTTTCCATTCCATTGCATGTTCCATTAAACATTCTATTCCATATTTCATTCCACGTTCCATTTCACATTCCCATCCATTCCATTCCACGTTGAATTCCACATGCCATTCCATTCCATTCCACAATCCATTCCATTTGATTCCACATTCCATTAGGAATTCCATTCCTTTCCATTTAGCTTTCAATTCCACATTCCATTCCATTCCCCATTCCATTCCACATTCCATTCCGTTCCATTCCGCATTTCGTTCCACATTCCTTTCCTTTCCTTTCCACATTCTATTATTCATTCCATTCCATTCCATTCCACTTTCCATTCCACTTTCCTTTCCTTTCCACTCCGCATAACATTCGAAATTCCATTCCATTCCATTGCCCATTCCATTCCACATTTCATTCCAATCCAGTCCACATTCCATTCCATTGCATTCTGCATTCCATTCCACATTCCATTCCATTTCATTCTGCACTCCATTATTCATTCCATTCCATTCAATTACACATTGCATTCCACTGCATTCCACATTCAATTCTACTCCATTCCACTTTCCATTCCACATTCCATTCCATTCCATTCCATTTCACATTCCATTCCATTGCATTCCACATCCAATTCTACATTCCATTACATTCCATTCCACTTTCCATTTCACATTCGATTACATTCTATTTCACATTCCATTCCACTTTTTTCCCTTCCAGATTCCATTCCATTCCATTCCTCATTCAATTCCATTCCATTCCATATAGCATTGCATTCTATTCCATTAAATATTCCTTTCCACATTCCATTCCTTTCCACGTTCCATTCCACATTCCATTCCACATACCATTCCACGTTCCATTAAACAATCCATTCCGCATTCCATTCCACATTCCTTTCCACATTCCAATCCATTCCATTCTAAATTTCGTTCCACATTCCATTCCATTCCATTCCATTCCACATTGAATTACGTTCCATTGCATATTCCATTCTACATTCACTTCCATTCCATGTTCCATATTCCATTCTACATTCACTTCCATTCCATGTTCCATTCGTGTTTCCATTCCACGTTCCTTTCCACATTCCATTCCATTTCATTCCACTTTCCATTTCACATACCTTCTGACTTTCCAACCCATTACAAGTTCCGTTCCACATTGCATTCCACGATTAATTCCAAATTCCTTTTCATTCCAATCCACGTTCTATTCCACACTCCATTCCATTCAATTCCGCATTCCATTTCATTCTATTTTGTTTCATTACTCATTCCATTACATTCCATTCCACATTCCACTCCATTCAATTCCATTCCATTCCACATTCCATTCCTTTTCATTCCACATTGCATTGCATTCCATTCCAAATCCCATTCCATTCCTGTCCACATTCCATTCTACATTCCATTCCACATAGCATTCCACGTTCCATTCCACATTCCATTTCACATTCCATTCCACATTCCATTCCATTCCATTCCACATTCCATTCCATTCCACTCCATTCCATTCCAATTTCCATTCAACTTTCCATTCCATTCCACTAAATTCCATTCCACATTGCATTCCATTCCAATCTATTCCATTCCATATTCCATTCCACTTTCCATTTCTTTCCTTTCCAGATTCCATTCCAGATTATATTCCATTCCATTGCACATTCCATTCAATTCCATTCCATGTTCCATTCCATTCCATTCCACATTCCATTCCTTTCCATTCCATTCCACATTCCATTCCATTCCATTCCACATTCCATTCGATATTTCATTCCATGTTCCATTCTACATACCATTCCATTCCATTCTCATACCATTCCATATTCCATTCAATTCCATTCCACATTCCATTCCACGTTCAGTTCCACATTCCTTCCCACATCCCATTCAATTACATTACACATTCCATTCCAAAATCCATTCCACCTTCCATACCACATTCCCTTCCATTCCATTCCACATTCCATAACACATTCCATGCCATTCCAGTAGACAGTCCACTCCATTCCATTCCAATTTCCATTCCACATTCCATTGAATCCTGTTACCAATTCCATTCCATTCCGTTCCACATTCCATACCACATTGCATTCCATTCCTTTACACATTCCATTTCACATTCCATTCCATTCCATTCCATTTCAAATTGCATTTCATGCCATTCCACATTCCATTCCATTCCATTCCACATTGCATTCTATTCCACATTGCATTCCATTCCAGTCCACGGCATTCCACTTTCCATTACAGATTCCATTCGATTCCATTCCACATTCCATTCCCTTCCATTCCATTCCACCTTCCATTACATTCCATTCCACATTCAATTTCACATTCCATTCCATTCCACATTCAATTAATTTCCATTCCACATTCCATTGCATTCCATTCCATATTCCATTCCATTCCAACCCACACTGCGTTCTCTTACATTCCAAATTCCATTCCATTCCATTCCACATTCCATTCCATTCCTTTCCATTCTTTTCTACTTTTAATTGCATTCCATTTCACATTCCTTTCCATTCCATTTCACATTTCATTCAATTGCATTCCACATTCCATTCCATTCCATTCCACATTCAATTCCATTGAATTCCAAATTCCATTCCATTCCATTCCACATTCCATTCCTTTCCATTCCTTTCCAATTTTCATTGCATTCCATTTCACATTCCATTCCATTCCATTTCACATTCCATTCCGTTCCATTCCACATTCCATTCCATTCCATTCCACATTCAATTTCCTTGAATTCCAAATTCAATTCCATTACATTCCACATTCCATTCCATTGCATTCCACGTTCCTTTCCATTCCATTCCAACTTGCATTGCCTTCCATTTCCTATTCCATTCCATTCCATTCCATGTTGCATTCCATTCCATTCCACGTTCCATTTCACATTCCATTCCATTAAATTCCACATTCCATTCCATTCCATTGCACTCCTGTCCACATTGCATTCCATTCCACTCCACATTGCATTCCATTCCATTCCTTTCCACATTCCATTCAACTTTCCATTCCATTCCATTCCACATTCCATTGCTTTCCATTCCACGTTCCATTCCTCTTACCACTGAACATTCCATTCCATTCCATTCCACATTCCTTTCTGCATTACTTTACATTCCATTCCACTTTCCATTACACATTCCATTCCATCACATTCAACATTCCTTTCCATTACACGTTCCATTCCACTTACCATTCCACATTCGTTTCCATTCCTTTCCACATTCCATTCCATTGCATTCCATTCTGCATTCCATTCCATTCCACTTTCCATTCCAAATTTCATTCCACATACCGTTCTACATTCCATTCCACATTCCATTCCCTTCCATTCCACATTACATTACATTCCACTTTGCTTTCCACATTCCATTCCACATTGCATTCCATTCCATTCCACATTCCATTCCCTTCCATTCCACTTTCCGTTCCACTTTCCATTCCACGTTCCATTACTCGTTCCATTCCACGTTCCACTCCACGTTCCATTCCACCTTCCATTAAATGTTCCATTATATTCCATTGCACGTTCCAATCCACATTTCATTCCATTCCACCTCCCATTCCACACTCCATTCCACTCCAGGTTCCATTCCACCTTCCATTCTATGTTATATTCCACGTTCCAATCCAGTAAATTCCATGATCCCTTCCACATTTCTTTGCATTCCATTCCACATTCCATTCCATTACACTCCACATTCAATTCCAATCCATTCCACATTCAAATTCATTCAACACTCAATTCCACTCCAAATTTCTTTCCATTACATTCCCATCCATTCCACATCCCATTCCTTGCCATTCCACATTGCATTACATTCCATTTCACATTCCATTCCATTCCATTTCATTCAACATTTCATCCGATTCCATTCCACAATCCATTCCACATTCCATAGCATTCCATTCCACGTTCCATTGCATTGCATTCCACATTCCATTCCATTTCATTCTATTCCATTCCAGATTCCCTTCCATTCCATTCCACATTCCATTCCACATTCCTTTTCCTTCCATTCCACGTTCTGTTCCACATTTCATTCTATTCTATTACACGTTCCATTACACATTCCATTCGACATTCCATTCTATTCCATTCCATTCCATTCAACATTCCATTCCATTCCACATTGCATTCTATTCCACATTCCCTTCCATTCCAGTCGACGGCATTCCATTTTCAATTACAGATTCCATTCCATTCCATTCCATATTCCATTCCATTCCATTCCATTCCACCTTCCATTACATTCCATTCCGCCTTCCATTCCACATTCCATTCCATTCCACATTCAATTAAATTCCATTCCACATTCCATTGCATTCCATTCCATATTCCATTCCATTCCATCCCACACTGCATTCTCTTACATTCCAAATTCCATTCCGTTCCATTTCACATTCCATTCCATTCCTTTCCATCCCTTTCCACTTTTCATTCCATTCCATTTCACATTCCATTCCGTTCCATTCCACATTCCATTCCACTCCATTCCACATTCAATTCCATTGAATTCCAATTTCAATTCCGTTACATTCCACATTCCATTCCATTGCATTCCACGTTCCGTTCCATTCCATTCCAAGTTGCATTCCCTTCAATTCCGCGTTCCATTCCATTCCATTCCATGTTCCATTCCATTCCATTCCACTTTCCATTCCATTCCATTCCACATTCCATTCAACTTTCCATTCCATTCCATTCCACATTCCATTCTGTATTCCTTTCCTTTCCATTCCACTTTTCATTACACATTCCATTCCATCACCTTCAACATTCCATTCCATTCCACGTTCAATTCCACTTACCATTCCAAATTCCATTCCATTCCATTCCACATTCCATTCCATTGCATTCCATTCCGCATTCCATTCCATTCCACATTCCATTCCACATTTCATTCCACATTCCATTCAATTCCATTCCACATTCTATTCCATTCCATATTGCATTCCACATTCCTTTCCAGAGTCCATTCCACATTCCTTTCTACATTCCATTACACATTATATTACATTCCACTTTGCTTTCCACATTCCTTTCCACATTGCATTCCTATCCATTCCACATTCCATTCCACCTTTCATTCCACATTGCATTCCATTCCATTCCACATTCCATTCCACATTCCATTCCTCATTTCCTTCCATTCCATTCCACATTCCTTTCCACACACCATTCCGCCTTCCATTCCATTCCTTTCCATTCCGTTCCACAGTCCATTCCATTCCTTTCCATGCTCCATTCCTCATTACATTCCACCTTCCAGGCCATTCAATTTCATTCCATTACATTCCATTCCACTTTGCATTCAATTCCATTACGTTCCATTCTACTTTACCTTCCATTCCATTTCACTTTCCATACCGTTCCATTCCACATTACGTTCCACATTCCGTTCCACATTACATTCCACGTTCCATTCCACATTCCATTCCACATTCCATTCCATTCCATTCCACCTTCCATTCCATTGCATTCCACATTCCATTCCATTCCATTCCACATTCCATTCCGTTCCATTCCATTACAAATTCCATTCGATTCCATTCCATTCCACATTCCATTCCATTCCTTTGCAGATTCCATTCCTTTCCATTCTACATTTTATTCCATTCCACATTCAATTCCATTCCCCATTCCATTCCACATTCCTTTGGATGCCATTCAATTCCACTTTCCCTTCCACTCCATTCCATTCCACATTCCATTCCACATTCCATTCCACATTTCATTGCATTCCATTCCACATTCCATTCCATTCCAATCCACATTCCATTCCATTCCATTTCACATACCATTCCATTCCATTGCATTCCCTTCCATTCCACATTTCATTTCATTCCATTCCGCATTCCATTCAACGTTCCATTCCACGTTCCATACCACATTACATTTCATGCCACTCCACGTTCCATTCCATTGCATTCCATTGCATTCCACTTTCCATTACAGATTTCGTTCCATTCCATTCCACATTTTATTCCCTTCCATTCTATTCCACCTTCCATTCCATTCCATTCCGCATTCCATTTCACATTCCATTCCATTCCACATTCAATTCCATTACATTCCACATTCCTTTGCATTCCATTCCAGATTCCATTCCATTCCATCCCACACTGCCTTCTATTCCATTCCAAATTCCGTTCCATTCCATTCCACATTCTGTTCCATTCCATTCCACTTTCCTTTCCCTTCCATTTCACATTCCATTCCATTCATACTACATTGCATTCCACATTCCATTCCATTCCATTCCACATTCCATTCCCTTCCTTTCCACATTCCATTCCACATTCCACTCCGTTCCATTCCATTCCGAATTCCATTCCATTCCATTCCACATTCCATTCCACGTTCCATTCCACGTTCCATTCCACATTCCATTCCACGTTCCTTTCCACGTTTCATTCAACTTTCTTTTCCACATTCCATTCCTCAGTCCTTTCCACATTCAATTCCACATTCTATTCCTTTCCATTCCACATTCCATTCCCTACCATACCACATTCCATTCCCTTCGATACCACATTCCATTCCATTCCACATTCCAGTCCTCATTCCATTCCAATCCATTCCAGATTCCATTCCCTTCCATTCCACTTTCCATTCCACGTTCCATTACTCTTTCTATTCCACGTTCCACTCCTCGTTCCATTACATGTTCCATTCCACGTTCCATTAAGCGTTCCATTACATTCGCGTCCACGTTCCATTCCACAAACCATTCCTTTCCATTCCACCTCCCATTCCACACTACATTCCACTCCATCTTCCATTCCGCTTTCCATTCCACGTTACATACTACGTTCCAATCCATTACATTCCATGATCCCTTCCTCATTACGTTCCATTCCATTCCACATTCCATTCCATTACACTCCACGTTCCATTCCTATCCATTCCACATTCAAATCCATTCATCACTCTATTCCACTCCACATTTCTTTCCATTTCATTCCAATCCATTCCACATCCCATTCCATGATATTCCACACTGCATTGCAATCCATTTCACATTGCATTCCATTCCATTTCATTCAACATTTCATCCCATTCCATTCCATATTCCATTACACCTTCCATACCGTTCCATTCCACATTCCATTGCTTTGCATTGCACATTCCATTCCATTTCATTCTATTCCATTCCAGATTCCATGGCATTCCATTCTGTTCCACATTCCTTTCCATTCCACTCCACTTTCCATTCCATTCCATTCCATATTCCCTTCCATTCCATTCCAGTTTCCATTCCATTCCACCCACATTCCATTCCATTCCATTCCACTTTCCATTACAGATTCCATTTCACATTCCATTCCATTACACTTCGCATTCCTTTCCATTCCATTCCATTGCACATTCCATTCTATTCCATTTCACTTTCTATTCCATTCCATTCCATTCCACGTTCCATTCCACATCACATTCACATTCCATTTCATTCCATTTCTCATTCCATTCCATTGCAATTTCCATTCTATTCCATTCCACATTCCATTCCATTCCATTCTACTTTCCATTTCTTTCCATTCCACATTCGTTTCCAGATTCAATTCCATTCCATTGCACCTTCCATTCCATTCTATTCGACGTTCCATTCCACTTTACTTTCCACATTCCATTTCATTCCATTCAACATTCCATTCTGCCTTCCATTCCATTCAATTAAACATTCTATTCCACATTCCATTCCATTCCATTCCACGTTCCATTCCACATTCCATTCCATTCATTTCTGCATTCCTTTCCATTCCATTCCACATGGGATTCCATTCCAATCTTTTCCATTCCACATTCCATTACTTTCCATTCTCCATGACATTCCATTCCATTCCACGTTCTTATCCATTCCATTCCACCTTGTGTTCTATTCCATTCCCTGTTCCATACATTCGATTCCTCCTTCCATTCCATTCCATTCTACTTTCCGATCCATTCCATTCCACATTCCATTCCACTGCACAATCCTTTCCATTCCACGTCCAATTCCATTCCATTCCATTCCACTCCACATTCCAATCCATTCCGTGTTTCATTCCATTCACTTCCATTCCACATTCCATTCAATTCCATTCCACATTCCATTCCATTCCATTCCATTGAAAGTTCCATTCAATTCAATTCCATTTCACTTTCCATTCTTTTCCATTCCACATACCATTCCACATTGCATTTCATTCCATTCCATTCCATTGCACATTCCATTGCGCATTCCATTCCACGTTCCATTAGACATTCCATTCCACGTTCCATTTGATGTTTCATTCCACGTAACATTCCAAGTTCCATTCCAGGTTCCAATCCACGTTCCATTCCACATTCGATTCCATTCTACTCCATTCCATTCCACATTTCATTTCACATTCCATTCCATTTCATTACACATTACATTCAACCTTCCATTCCACAGTCCATTCCATATTGCATTCCATTCCATTCCACATTCCATTCCACATTCCATTCCATTCCATTCGATATTCCATTCAAAGCCATTCCAAATTCCGTCCCATTCCATTCCACTTTCTTTTCCATTCCACATTCCATTCCATTCCATTCCTCATTCGATTCCATTCCATACCACGTTCAATTCCATCTCATTTCATATTCCATTCCACATTCCATTCCATTGCATTCCACATAGCATTCCACATTCCATTGCACAATCCATTCTACCTTCCATTCCATTCCACTTTGCATTCCACTTTCCATTCCATATTCCTTTCCACCTCCCATTCCACATTCCATTCCATCCCATTCCGCGTTGCATTCCACATTAAATTGCATTCCATTCCAAAATCCATTCCATTTCTTTCCACATTCCATTCAACATTCCATTACATTCCATTTCACATTCCATTCCAAATTCCATTCCACATTCCACTGCATTCCATTCCATTCCACATTACATTCCACATTCCATTCCATTGCATTCCACAAAGCATTCCAAGTTCCATTCCACGTTCTGTTCCACTTTCCATTCCACGTTCCATTACAATTACAATTCCACGTTCCATTCCATTCCATTCCACATTGCATTGCATTATATTACACATTCCATTCCATTGCATTCCACATTCCATTTCACAATCCTTTCCATTCCATTCCATGTTCGATTCCATATTCCCCTCCATTACATTCCGCGTTCCATTCCATTCCGTTTTAAGTTCCATTCTATATTCCATGCCACGTTCCATTCTTCCTTCCTTTCCATGTTTCGTTCCATTCCATTGCAAATTCAATTCCATTATACATTCCATTCCACTGCATTCCATTCCATTCCACATTCCATTCCAATCCACATTCCATACCACATTCCATTGCATTCCATTCCACATTCCATTCCATTCCATTCCATTCCACTTTCCATTCTATTCCATTCCACATTCCATTTCACTCCATTGCACATTCCCTTCCACATTCCATTCCATTGCATTCCACTTTCATTTCAACATTCCATTCCATTCCACTCCACATTCTATTCCATTCCACATTCCATTCCAGTCCATTCCAATTCATTCCATTTCGCATACCATTCCACATTTCATTCCACGCCAAATTTCATTCCATTCCTTTCCACATTTCATTCCATTCCATTCCACATTGCAATCCATTCCATTCCATTCCATTCCACATTCCATTCCATTCCATTCCATTTTATTCCAGTCCACATTCCATTCCATATTCCATTCCATACCACTCCACATTCCATTCCATTCCACTCCACAATCCATTCCACTCCACTCCACATTGCATTCCCACTCAACTTTCCATTCCATATTCCATTCCGTTACTTTCTACTTTCCATTCAACTCCATTCCACATTCCATTCCATTCCATTTCTCTTTCAATTCCATTCCATTCAATTCCCGTCCATTTCACATTCCATTCCATTCCACTCCACGTTCCATTCCATTTCATATTCCATTCCATTCCACTCCACATTCCATTGCATTGCATTCCACATTCCATTCCATTCCATTCCACATCATTCCACATCCCATTCCATTCCATTCCATTTCATTCAACATTCCATTCCATTTCACTTTCCTTTCCATTCCATTCCATTCCATTTCATATTCCATTGCACATTTCGTTACATTCCATTCCATTCCAGTCCACATTCCATTCCATTCCACATTACATTCCATGCCATTCCACATTCCATTCCTTTTCACATTCCATTCCACATTCCATTCCATTTCTTTCCACATTCCATTCCATATTCCATTCCATTCCATTCCATTCCACATTCTATTGTACATTCCATTCCATTGCATTGGAGTTCCATTCCAGTCCATATTTCATTCCTTTCCATTCCATTCCACATTACATTTAATTCCATTCCACATTCTGATCCAATCCATTACACATTGCAGTGCCTTCCAATCCACATTCCATTCTATTCCATTCCACATAATATTCCATTCAACAATCCATTCCACATTCCATTCCATTCCACATTCCATTTCATTCCACTCCATTGCACATGTAATTCCATTCCAATCCACATTCCATTCCATTCCATTCCTTTCCATTCCTTTCCATTCCGTTCCATTCAATTCCAAATTCCTTTCCATTCCTTTCCATTCCACATTGCTTGCCATTCCATTCATTTCCATTCCACATTCCATTCCACATTCCATTCCACATTCCATTCCATTCCATTCCACATTCCATTTCATTCCACTAGATTGCACATGTCATTCCATTCCATTCCACATTCCATTCCATTCCATTCCACCTCGATTCCACATTCCTTTCCATTCCATTCCACATTCCCAAACATTCCATTCCCCGCCATTCCACATTCCATTCCACCTTCCATTCCATTGCATTTCAAATTCCATTCCACATTCCATTCCATTCCACATTGCATTCCACATTCCCTTCATTTCCATTCCACATTACATTCCATTCCACATTCCTTTCCACATTCCATTGTATTCCATTCCACATTCCATTCCACATTCCATTCCATTTCATTCGACATTCCATTCCTCTCCTTTCCACATTCCATTCCACATTCCATTCCATTCCACATTCTATTCCACTACATTCCATTCCACATTCGATTCCAAACCATTCCACATTCTATTCCATTCCATTCCATTCCATGATCCATTCCATATTCCATTCCATTCCACTTTTCATTCCACATTCCATTCCGCATTCCATTCCATTTCACGTTCCAGTACACTTTCCATTCCTCGTTTCTTTCCACATTCCATTCTATTCCACTCAACGTTCCATTGCATTCCATTCCATTAATTGTTGCATTACACATTCCATTCCATTCCATTCCGCGTTGAATTCCACATTCCATTCCACAATCCATTCCACATTCCATTGCATTCCACGTTCCATTTCACATTCCATTCCATTCCACGTTCCATTCCACATTCCATTCTACGTTCTATTCCACATTCCCTTTCATTCCATTCCACGTTCCATTCCACATTCCACTCCATTCCATTCCAAATTCCATTGCATTCCATTCCACGTTCCATTCCACATTGCATTCCATTTCATTGCACTTTCCCTTCCACAATTCATTTCATTGCATTCCACATTCCATTCCATTCCATTCCACATTCTTTCCACATTCCATGGCATTCTAGTATACATTTCATTCCACTTTCAACTCCATTACATTTCACATTCATTCCACTCCAATCCATTCCATTCCATTTCATTGCATTCCATTCCGCATTCCATTCCACATTCCATTCCATTCCATTCCACATTCCATTCCACTCCGTTTCACATTTCCTTAAATTCCATTCCATTCCATTCCACATTCCATTCCAATTGCATTTCACGTTCCATTCCAATTTCCATTGCACATTCCATTCCACGTTTCATTCCACATTTCATTCCATTCCACAATCCATTCCATTGAATTCCACATTGCATTCCATTCCCTTCCATTCCACATTGCATTGTATTCCATTCAATATTCCACTTCGTTCCATATTCCATTCCATTCCACATTCCATTCCTTTCCCTTCCACATTCCATTCCTTTCCATTCCATATTCCATTCCATTCCAAATTCCATTGCACATTCCATTTCATATCATTCCACATTCCACTTCATTGAATTCCACATTCCATTGCACATTCCATTCCACATTCCATTCCATATCATTCCATGTTGCACTTCATTCCATTCCTTTCCACTTTCCTTTCCATTCCATTCCACCTTCCATTCCAATCCATTCCACATTCCATTCCACATTCCACTCCACATTACTCTTAATTCCATTCCACATTCCATTCCACATTCCATTTCACGTTCCATTTTATTCCATTCCACATTCCTTTCCACATTGCATTCCATTCTGTTCCACATTCCATTCCATATTCCACTCCATGTTCCATTCCAAATTCTATTCCATTCCATTCCACATTCCATTTCACTGCATTCCACATTGCATTCTACATTCCATTTCATTCCATTCCACATTGCATTCCACATTCCGTTACTTTCCATTCTACATTCCATTTCATTCCATTCCATTCCACATTCCATTCCGTTTCATTCCACCTTTCCTCCCATTGCATTCCACATTTCTTTCCATTGCATTCGACGTTCCATTCCACATTGCATTCGCCATTCCGTTCCACGTTCCTCTCCACTTTCCTCTACACATTCCAGTCCATTCCATTACACGTTGCATTCCATGTTTCATTCCACGTTCCATTCCACTTTAGGTTCCTCATTCTATCCCATTCCTTTCCACATTCCAATTCTTTCCATTCCACTTTCCTTTCCATTCCATTTCCCATTCCATTCCATTCCTTTTCACATTCCATTCCATTCCACATTCCATTCCATTCCATTTTGCAATCCAATCCATTCCATTCCACATTCCATTCGAGATTCCATACCACATTCCATTGCATTCCATTCCACCCTCCTTTCCACATACTATTCCCTTCCTTTAAAGTTTTGATTCCACATTCTATTCCATTCCTTTCCATTTCACTGTCCACTCCATTCCACTCAGCATTCCATTCCACATTCCAGTCCATATTCCATTCCACATTCCATTCCAATCCATTCCACCGTCCACTTCATTACATTCCAGACCACATTCCATTCTATTCCATTCTGTATTCCATTCCACGTTCCATTCCATATACCATTCCACTTCCCTTCCATGTTCCATTCCAGTTTCCATTCCAGTTTCCATTCCATTGTGCTCCACAATGCATTCCTCATTCCATTTCTTTCCATTCCACATTCCATTCCCCATTCCATTCCATTCTATGCTGCATTCCATTCCATTCCATTCCATATAGCATTCCACTTTCCATTGCACATTCCATTCCACGTTCCATTAAACGTTCCGTTCCACTTTCCATGTCACATTCCATTCCACCATCCATTCCATTCCGTTCCACATTGCATTCCACATTCCATTCCACATTCCATTCCATTCCACATTCCATTCCACAGTGCATTCCATTGTGATGCACATTCCATTCCACATTCCACTCCACGTTCGTTTCCAAATTACATTCCATTCCATTCCACTTTCCATTCCAGATTGCATTGCAATCTCTTCCACATTCCATTTCATTCCTTTCCATTCCACATTCCATTCCAAATCATTCCACCTTTCTTTCCATTGCATTCCACATTGCATTCCATTCCATTCCACGTTCCATTCCACTTTTCATTCCACATTCCATTCCACGTTCCATTCCACTTTCCCCAACACTTTCCAGTCCATTCCATTACACGTTCCATTCCACGTTTCATTCCACGTTCCATTCCAATTTCCATTCCACTTTGCGTTCCCCATTCTATCCCATTCATTTCCACATTCCAATCCTTTCCATTCCACATCCATTCCATTCCATTTCACATTCCATTCCAATCCTTTTCACATTCCATTCCATTGCATTCCACATTCCATTCCATTCCATTTCACAATCCAACACATTCCATTTCACATTCCATTCCAGATTCCATTCCACGTTCAATTGCATTCCATTCCACATTCCATTCCACATTCCATTCCACATTCCATTCCATTCCACATTCCTTTCCATTCCATTCAACTTTCCATTCCACATTCCATTCCATATTCCATTCTATTCCATTCCACATTCGATTCCATTCCATTCCACATTCCATTCCATTCCACTCCACATTCCATCCTATTCCATTCCACATTCCTTTCCATGGCATTCCACATTCCATACCACTTTCCATTCCATTCCATTCCACTTTCCTTTCCATGCCATTCCATATCCCTTTCCACTTTCCATTCCATTCGATTCCAGATTTCATAACATTCCATTCATTTCCAGGCCATATTCCATTCCATTTCTTTGCATTCCACATTACATTCCATTTCATTCCACAATCCATTCCATTCCATTCCCCTTTCCATTCCATTCCATCACACGTTACATTCCACCTTCCGTTCCTCTTTCCAATCCACGTTCCAATTCGCTTTCCATTCCACATTCCATTACACTCCATTCATTTCCACATTCCATTCCACATTCCATTCCATTGAATTCCAAATTGCATTCCTTTCCATTCCACGTTCCATTCCATTCATTTCCAAATTCCATTCCATTCGATTCCATTCACTTCCAAGTTACATTCCGCGTTCCATTCCATTCCATTCCAAGTTCCATTCCATTCCACATCCCTTTCCACATTCCATTCCTATCCAGTCCACATTAAACATTCCATTTCACGTTCCATTCCACTTTCCATTCCATGGTCCATTCCACGTCCCATTCCATGTTCCCTTCCATTCCAGCCTGCATTCCATTCCACGTTCCATTCCATTCCATTCCAAATTGCATTTCATCCCATTCACCTTCCATTACACATTCCATTCTATTCCATTCCACTTTCCATTACACTACATCCCACATTCCATTCGTCATTACATTCCGTTCCATTCTACATTCCATTCAATTCCATTACGCATTCCATTCCACATTCCATTCCATTCCATTCCCTATTCCATTCCATCACATTTCACATTCCATTGCATCACACTGCATTACATTCCACATTGCACTCCACATTCAATTCTATTCCATTCCATTCCAAATTACATTCCATTCCAATCCATATTCTATGCCATTCCATTCCACATTCCATTCGTTTCCATTCCACATTCCATTATATTCCATTCAATTCCACATGCCATTCCACATTCCAATGCATTCCATTTCACATTCCATTCCATTGCATTCCATTCCCTTGCAAATTCCATTCCACATTCCTTTTCATTCCTTTCCACATTGCATTCCATTCCCCATTCCATTCCATTCCACTTTCCATTCCATACCATTCCATTTCAATCCATTCCATTCCACTTTCCGCTCAATTCCATTCCACTTTCCATTCCTATCCATTCCACATTCCATTCCGTTCCATTCCTCATTCCATTCCATTCAATTCCACATTCCATTCCAATTTCCACTCCATTCCGTTCTACATTCCATTCCAAATTCCATTCCATTCCATTCCACATTGCATTGCATTCCATTCCACACTCCGTTCCACATTCCTTTACACATTCCATTTCATTCCATTCCAGTCCACATTCCATTCCATTCCTTTCCATTCTGCATTCAACTCCATTCCATTCCACATTCCATTCAACATTCCATTCAATTCCTCATTCGATTCCGTTCCATTCCACATTACATTCTGCATTCCATTCCATATTCCATTCCATTCAATTACACATTCCATTCCCTTCCATTCCATATTCTATTCCATGTCATTCCACATTTCATTCAACATTCAATTCCATTTCATTCCACATTCCATTTGATGCCATTGCACTCCAGACCAAATTTCATTCTATTCCACATTCCATTGCGTTACATTGCGTTTTCCATTCTCTTCCACATTCCATTCCATTCCATTCTATTCCAGTCCGCATTCCATTCCATTCCAATCCATTCCATTCCACATTCCATTCAATTGCATAACATCTTCCTATCCTTTCCATTCAACATTCCATTACATTCTATTCCACTTTCCATTCCATTCCATTCCAAGTTTCCATTCCGCGTTCCATTCCACGCTCCTTTCCTCGTTCCATTCGATGTTCTATTCCATACCATTCTATTCCACATTCCATTCCATTCCATGCTATTCCAGATTGCATTGCACATTCTATTCGATTCCATTCCACTTCATATTCCATTCCATGTTCCATTCCATGTTCCATTCCACATTTCTTTCCATGTTCCATTCCGCGTTCCATTCCACGTTACTTTCCACTTTACATTGAGCCTTTCATTCAACATTCCATTCCATTCCATTAAACATACCATTCCACATTCTATTCCAATCCATTACACTTTCCATTTGACATTCCATTCCGTTCCATTCCACTTTCCTTTCCACTTTCCATTCCTTTCCATTTCTGTCCGTATTCCATTCCATTCCATTCCATTCCACATTCCATTACTTTCCATTCTTCATTCCATTATATTCCAATCCACATTGCATTCCATTCCTTTTCACAATGCATTCTTTCCCACTTTCCATTCCATTACTCATTCCATTCCACATTCCCTTCGATTGCATTCCACATTGCAATCCATTCCATTCCCCATTCCATTCCATTCCATCCTACATTCCACACTGAAATCCATGTTCCATTTCACGTTCCATTCCACTTTCCATTGCATTTCATTCCACATTCCATTCCACATTCAATTTCATTCAATTCCACCTTTCATTCCATTCCATTCTACCATCCATTCCATTCAATTCCACGTTCCATAACATTCCATTCTGCGTACCATTCCATGCCATTCCACGTTCCTTTCCCCATTCCATTCCATTCCACATTCCAATCTATTCCATTCCATATTGCCTTGTATTCCATTCCTCTTTCCATTCCACATCATATTCCGTAGCATTCCACATTGCATTCCATTGCATTCCATTCCACATTCCATTAATTTCCATTCCATGTTCTATTTTATTCCATTCCGTGTTCCATTCCATTCCATTCCATGTTCCATTCCACATTCCATTCCATCCCAAATTCCGTTGAATTCCAATTTCCATTCCATTCCATTCAACTTTCCATTCCACATTCGATTCCATTCCATTCCACATTCCATTCCACATTCCTTTCTACATTCCAATTCCATTCCAAACTCCATTCCATTTCATTCGACTTTTGATTCCATTCCACGTTAAATTCCATTCCATTCCACAATCCATTGCATTCCATTCCACATTGCATTCCAATCCATTCCACATTCCATTCCATTCCGTTCCATTGCACATTGCATTCCATTCCCTACCACATTCAATTCCATTCCTTTCCACATTCCATTGCACTTTCCATTCCATTCCATTTCACACATAATATAGAATGGAATTTGGAATGGAATCTGCAATGGAATATAATTGAATGTGGAATGGAATGTCGAATGGAATGGAATGGAATGTGGAATGGAATGTGGAATGGAATGGACTGGAATGAGGAATGGAAAGTGTAATGGAATGGAATGGAATGAGGAATAGATTTGAATGGAATGCGGAAAGGAATGTGGAATGGGATTGAATGTGGAATGGAATGAAATGAATTGTGGAATCGAATGGAAAGGAATGTGGAATGGAATGTGCAATAGAATGGAATGGAATTTGGAAAGGAAAGTCGAATGAAATGGAAAGGAATGTGGAATGGAAGAGAATACAATGTGAAATGGAAAGGAATGGAATGTGGAATGGAATCTGGAATGAAATGGAGTGGAATGTGCAAAGGAATGTGGAATGGAATGGAAAGTGGAGGGGAATGGAACGGAATTTGTAATGGAATGGAATGGAATGGAAAGGAATGTGGAGTGATATGGAATGGAATGTTGAATGGAATGTGGAATGAAATGGAATGAAATGGAATTAAATATAAAATGGAATGGAATGGAACAGAATTTGGAATGGAAAGGAATTGAATGGAATGGAGTGGAATGTGGAATGGAAAGTGGAATGGAATGGAATGAAAAGTGGAATGGAATGGAACGTGGAATGGAAAGGAATGGAACTAGGAATGGAATGGAATGGAATGGAAGTTGAATGAAAAGGAATGCAATGGAATGTGGAAGGGAATGTAATGGAATGTGGACTTGAATGTAATGGAATGTGGAATGGAACGTGAAATGGAATGTGGAATGCAACATTGAATGGAAAGAGGGATGGAATATTTAATGAATGTGGAATGGAATGTGGAATGGAATGGATTGTGGAATATGGAATGGAAAGGAATGGAATGTGAAATGGAAAGGATTGGAGTGTTGAATGGAATGGAATGGAATGAGGAAATGAATGGAATGGAATGTGGAATGTAATGGAACAGACTGTGGAAAGGAATGGGCTGGAATGTTGAATGGAATGGAACAGAATGGAATGGAATCGAGTGTGGAATGCAATGGAATGGAATGGAATGGAATTTGGACTGCAATGGAAAGGAATGTAATGTGTAATGGAATATAATCAATTGTGAAATGGATTGTGGAATGGATTGGAATGGAATGAAATGTGGAGTGGAATAGAATGGAAAGGAATGAAATGTGGAATAGGAACGAATGGAATGTGGAGTGGAATGTGGAATGGAATGAGATAGAATGGTAAGTGGAATGGAAAGTGGAATGGAACGTGGAATAAAATGGAATGGAATGTGGAATTGAATGCAGAATGAAATGGAATGGAATGTGGAATGGAATGTGCAATGGAATGGAATGGAATGTGTAAGATGAACGTGGAATGAAATGGAATGGAATGGAATGTGGACTTGAATGGAATGGAACGGAAGATGGAATGGAACGGAAGGTGAAATGGAATGTGGGAGGGAATGGAATAGAAGTAGGAATGGAATGGAATGCAATGGATTATAGAATGGAATGTGGAATGGAAAAGAATAGAATGAGGAATGGAATGGAATGGAATGTAAATTGGAACGGAATGTAGAATGAAATGCAATGGAATGTTTAATAGAATGTGTAATGGAAAGGAATGGAATATGGAATTTAATGTGGAAAGGAATGGAATGGAATGTGGAATTGAATGTAATGGAACGTGGAATGGAATGTGGAATGGAATGTGGAAAGGAATGGAATGGAATTTGGAATGGAATAGAATGGAACATGGTGTGGAACGTGGAATGGGACGTGGAAGGTAAAGTGCAAAGGAACATGGAATGGAACGTGGAAAGGAATGGAATGGAATTGAATGTGGAACGCAATGGAATGTGAAATGGAATGGAATGGAATGTGGAATCAAATGAAATGGAACGGAATGTGGACTGGAATGGAATGGAATGTGGAATGGAGTGAAATCGATTGTGAAATGGAAAGTGGAATGGAATTGAATGGAATGTAATGTGGAATGGAATGTAATTGAAAGGAATAAAATGTGGAATGGGATAGAGTGGATTTTGAAATGGAAGTTCAAAAGGAATGGGATGTAATGTTGAATGGAATGTGAAATGGAAAGTGGAATGAAATGTGAAATAGAATGTAATGTAACAGGTAATGGAATGTGGAATGGAATGGAATGGAATGTGGAATGGAAAGTTCAATGGAATGTAATGGAATGTGGAATGGAAAGTGGAATGGAAAAGAATGGAATGGAATGTGGATTGAAATGGAATGGAATGTGGAATGCAATGGAATGTAATGGAATGTAATGGAATCTGGAATGGTATGGAATGGGATGGAATGGAATGGAAAGGAAAGTGGAATGGAATGGGATGGAATGGAATGGAAAAGAAAGTGGAATGGAATGGAATGGAAAGGAAAGTGGAATGGAATGGAAAGTGATATAGAATTGAATGGAATGGAATGGAATGTGGAATGGAATGGAATGGAAAGTGGAATGGAATGTGGTATGGAATGGAATCGAATGAGGAATAGAATGGAATGAAATGGAATGTGAAATGGAATGTAGAATGGAATGGAATGGAATGTGTAGTGGAATGTGGGATGTAATGGAGTGGATTTTGGAATGGAATCTGGAAAGGAATGGAATGGAATGCGGAATAGAATTTTGAAGGGAATGGAATGGAGTGAAATGTGGAATGGAATGGAATGATATCTGGAATTGTATGTGGAATGAAATGGGATGGAACGTGGAATGGAATGTGGAATGAAAAGTAGAATAGAACGTGGAAAGCAACTTGGAAAGGATCATGGAATAGAACGTGGAATGGAACGTGGAATGGAACAGGGAATGGAGTGGAACTGAATGTGGATTGGAATGGAATGAAATGGGGAATGAAATGGAATGGTATGTGGAATTGAATGGAATAAAGTGGAATGCAAACAGGAATGCAATGGAACAGAATGGAATGTGGAAAGGAATGGAATGGAATGGAGTGCAGACAGGAATGCATTCGAATGGAATGGAATGTTGATTGGAATGGAATGGATTGTGGAATGGAATGTGGAATGTAAAGGACTGGAATGTGGAATGGAATCTGGAATGGAATGTGGAATGGAAGATGGAGTGGAATTCAATGGAATGTGAAATATAATGGAATGGAATGGAACGTGGAATGGAAGATGGAGTGGAATGCAATGGACTGTGAAATATAATGGAAAGGAATGGAATGTGGAATAGAATGGAAAGGAGCGGAATGGAATGCGGAATGAAATGGAATGGAATGTGGAATGCAATGGAATGGAATGGAATGTGAAATTGAATGGAAAGGAATGTGGAATTGAATAGAATGTATAGTGGAGTATAACGGAATGGAATGGAAGGTGGAATAGAATGGAATGGAGTGGAATGGAATGCGGAATGGAATGGAATGGAATGTGGAATGGAATGGAATGGAATGTGGAATGGAATGTAATGGAATGGAAAGTGAAAGTCTTTGGGTTCCGGGGGGAGTATGGGTGCAAAGCTGAAACTTAAAGGAATTGACGGAAGGGCACCACCAGGAGTGGAGCCTGCGGCTTAATTTGACTCAACACGGGAAACCTCACCCGGCCCGGACACGGACAGGATTGACAGATCGATAGCTCTTTCTCGATTCCGTGGGTGGTGGTTCATGGCCGTTCTTAGTTAGTGGAGCGATTTGTCTGGTTAATTCCGATAACGAACGAGACTCTGGCATGCTAACTAGTTACGCGACCCCCGAGCGGTCGGCGTCCCCCAACTTCTTAGAGGGACAAGTGGCGTTCAGCCACCCGAGATTGAGCAATAACAGGTCTGTGATGCCCTTAGATGTCCGGGGCTGCACGCGCGCTACACTGACTGGCTCAGCGTGTGCCTACCCTACGCCGGCAGGCGCGGGTAACCCGTTGAACCCCATTCGTGATGGGGATCGGGGATTGCAATTATTCCCCATGAACGAGGAATTCCCAGTAAGTGCGGGTCATAAGCTTGCGTTGATTAAGTCCCTGCCCTTTGTACACACCGCCCGTCGCTACTACCGATTGGATGGTTTAGTGAGGCCCTCGGATTGGCCCCGCCGGGGTCGGCCCGCGGCCCTGGCGGAGCGCTGAGAAGACGGTCGAACTTGACCATCTAGAGGAAGTAAAAGTCGTAACAAGGTTTCCGTAGGTGAACCTGCGGAAGGATCATTAACGGAGCGAAGAGCGAGGCCCGCGGCGGCGCCACCGCGGCGTCCTTCCTCGTCGGCCGGCCGGCCGCGTTTCTCCCCCGCTTCCCGCGGCGCGTGCGCGGGCGGGGCCCGTGCCGTTCGCGCGCACGCGCGGGCGTGCGTGCGTTCGTCGCCCGGCCCCGCCGGCCGCGAGAGCCGGAGAACCTCGGGAGGGAGAGAGGGGGGAGAGAGAGAGCGGTGTGTGTGTGCGCGCGCGCGTGTCTCGGGGGCGGCCGGCGTGGCGGGCGGCAGGGAGCGGTCCCCGGCCGCGGCCCCGACGTGTGTGTCGGCGGGCGCGGGTGCGGTCCTCGGCGGCGTCGCGGCGGGGTGGGGGGTGTCTCGGTGCCCCTCCCCGCCGGGGCCCGTCGTCCCGTCCCCGACCCGCCGGCTCCACGTCGGGGGCCGGCCGGGTTCCCGCCGCCGCCGTCGCCTCCGCCACGCCGCGCCACCGGGCCGGGCCCGGCCCGCCCCGCTCGCTCTCCCCGGCCTTCCCGCTAGGGCGTCTCGAGGGTCGGGGGCCGGACGCCGGTCCCCGCGCCTCCTCGTCCGCCCCCCCCCCCGCCATCCAGGTACCTAGCGCGTTCCGGCGCGGAGGTTTAAAGACCCCTCGGGGGATCGCCCGTCCGCCCGTGGGTCGGGGGCGGTGGGCCCGCGTGGGGAGTCCCGCCGGGAGGGGCCCGGCCCCTCCCGCGCCTCCACCGCGGACTCCGCCACCCCGGCCGGGGCCGCGCTGCCGCCGACGCTGCGTTCGCGGCGGCCGTCGGGTGGGGGCTTTACCCGGCGGCCGTCGTGCCGTCCGTCGCGCCGTCGCGCGCGTGCCCCGCGCCGTGGGGGTGGGAACCCCCCGGGCGCCTGTGGGGTGGTGTCCGCGCTCGCCCCCGCGTGGGCGGCGCGCGCCTCCCCGTGGTGTGCGACACCTTCCGACCCCTCTCCGGAGACCGGTCCCGTTTGCCGTCTGACTGGCCGGCCTGAGGCGACCCCCCCCCTGCGGGGGGGAAGTGCCGCGCCAGGGGCGAGGGCCTCCCGGTGTGTCGGGGGCGCCCTCGCCCGATCGAGCTCGTACGACTCTTAGCGGTGGATCACTCGGCTCGTGCGTCGATGAAGAACGCAGCTAGCTGCGAGAA